>NC_142128.1:86193275-86501810 GCF_024610735.1 Ursus americanus | reverse complement strand
TTAACATTGTCCCCTGCCACATATGGCTATGTGAGAATTAAATGATTTTTGACACATAAAGTAATTGGTACAATGTGTGGCACAAAATAAGTATTCGTAGTAAGTATATAATTATTATTAATTTTTAAAATTGTGTTTTATAACATATTGGTATATAATTGTATGATATTTGGTAACAAAATAAAAAATAAGTAGTAAATAATGTTCACTAAGTACATAGACTTAAACTGAAGGCTTTTTTTCCCTTAATAATTTTTTATTATGTTATGTTAGTCACCATACAGTATATCCTTAGTTTTTGATGTAGTGTTCCATGGTTCATTATTAACACCCAGTGCACCATGCAATATGTGCCCTCCTTAATACTCATCACCGGCCTATCCCAGTCCCCCACCCCCTCCCCTCTGAAGCCCTCAGTTTGTTTCCCAGAGTCCATAGTCTCTCATGGTTCATTTCCCCTTCTGTTTACCCCCCCTTCATTCTTCCCTTCCTTCTCCTACTGATCTTCCTGCTATTTCTTATGTTCCATAAATGAGTGAAACCATATGATAATTGTCTTTCTCTTAAACGGAAGGCTTTTTAAGTAAAAACAAACTACAAATTATGTAAATTTCTTTAGGTCAAAATATCTTTAATAATGCAAACATTAAATTAATGTCCTTTTATGAGGAGACAGAAATATACTAAACACTTTATCATTTTAGTGAGAACTCTTAGCCTAGCATAGAACTTGGCAACAAGAGAATAATAAGATATAATTATATATATCCTAGCATTCATCTGTCATTGTTACTTCTTTGTTCATGCTATAGATTATATAAAATCTAAACCCTGAAATGGAAGAAGCCAAAAGTCGAAGTTTGGAGGAAGACTTTGAAGGACAGGCCACACATACAGGTAAGCAAATACAGAAGGAAAAAAAAAATACTAGGTTGAAATTAAATGTGGATGTCTCTAAAGTTCTTACTGACATTATTCAGTATGAAATTTAAGTAATATCTTTGAATGGTTTGATGGAATCATCTAAAAAACAATTGAGTGGGAAAATTAATGTGAAATCAAATACTTTTGAAGTAGTTTTATTTAGATGTCAAAGAATGAGAAAAACACTAATTATTGATAGAATTTCTTACTACCCAACTATAAGTCCTCTTCCACACTATAATTAAGCTCTTTCCTC
Source organism: Ursus americanus (assembly GCF_024610735.1). NCBI lineage: Eukaryota > Metazoa > Chordata > Mammalia > Carnivora > Ursidae > Ursus > Ursus americanus. The sequence goes on along the minus strand of NC_142128.1, from coordinate 86,500,630 downwards.
TCTAATTTCCCCCACTATGAACTTTTCCTGAAATTGTAAACAATAGTAGACCAAAAGATAAATCGTTTTTAATTTTAATTTTTTGAATCTGAAAAGAATAAAGAAATGATAAAACATTCTTAAGTCAAATGGATTTCAGTATTCCTCTAGAAAATCTAAGATTTCAATTCATTTCATCCAGAGCCTGTTTTACCAATCTGTTAAATTGTAGGAAACTGTATATATGGCCCTACTAAGAGTTTAAAAATCAAATAACATGTCAGTTTAAAAGTTCAGTTTGTACCTCTTAAGCCTCTTCACTTATTTTGTATACCTGCAACTAGTATAATATTGTATATCAGCTACACTTTACTTAAAAAAAAAATAACACTTGAAAAAATAAATAAAAATAAAAGTTTAGGGTTTTTAACTCTATTGAATCTTATTAAACTAATATTTTCCTCTCTCTTTTAATAATATGAAATGGAGCCTTTAAATTAAGCCAGAGAGTTGAATGAATTCTCATGAGTACTAGACAAAATGCATGGGAATTCATTTTATTTTTATTTTATTTTATTTTATTTTATTTTATTTTATTTTATTTTATTTTATTTTTAAGAGAGAGAGAGAGTGAGCACAAGCGGGGGTAGGGCAGAGGGGGAGGGACAAGCAGACTCCCCGACAAGCAGGGAGCCCCACCCGGCTTGATCCCAGGACCTGAAGATCATGACCTGAGCTGAAGGCAGATGTTTAACTGATTAAGCCCCCCAGGTGCCCCAGGAATTCATTTTATAACAACAGTGTGAAGAGTACCCATCTAAGTATGACAGAACCAAGAAACCACAGAGGAAGATTGATAAATTCAGCTATAAAAATGAGGGGGGGGGGAAGGAAGGAAAGAAATGTCTGCTGATAGGTCATCAGTAGCAAATTTCAAAAAACATTTGACAAATTGAGGGAAACCAGCTGCAATTCAACTGACAAAGGGTTAATTTCCTAATAAATACTGGAATCTCCTACAAATCAGTAAGAAAAATAACAACAATCAAATGGAGAAATGAGCAAAAGATAGGTCAGACAATTTAAAAAACAGTACTTATGAAGTTAGTACTATTGTGAGATACATTTTTTTCACACTGTTTGTAAAAGTAAAAAGTTTAATAAGACACTTTGAAAAGAGGCATACTTATACATTACTGCTAGGAGTGTAAACTAGTACAAGTTCCTTAAGAGTAGTTTAGCAATATCAAAATTAGAAATATATATATATGCTTTTTGACCAAGCAATTTTACTACAATAACCTATAGGTAGACCTGCATAGATAGAAAAAAAAATGTATGTGCAAGGTTCTTCACTCAGGATTATATATTATAGAAAAAGCGGGGAAGCAACAATATACATCAACAAGAAACTTTTTAAAGTAAATAAATATCAACACAATGGAATACCATGCCTCCATTTTTTTTCAAAAAAAGGTAGAATCTCTTTATGTATGTATATGAAAAAAATCTGAGATATATTATGAATTAAGAAGAGCAAGATAAGAAAAAGTGTCTATAATAAACTATCACTTGTAAAAAAAATAGGAGATAAAAGATTCTTTTTTCTACACATATAAACACATGCTATACCCATGCATATCTTGTATTACAGAAAACATATCTGGAAGATGAAGACAATACAAGTAAACAGAAAACAATGATTGAATATAATTTTAATATAAGTAACTTTATATTTAAAGTATATATTATATAAATCAAGAAATTATTAAGAAATATGTGGGAGAAAGAGAACACATCCACACATATAATATTAAAGGTATAGATATGGCTAATCTTTAGTAAAGGATATTTAAAACTCCATATTTCCAAGAATTTAGATCTTCTAAGCACTTCTATTATTTATCAGGAAAACTGAACATCTGAATTCCAGTTGGATCATCCTTGATTTAATTAATTTTTCCTAAATCTGCAAATCCCATCCTCTCTCCATTTGTAAAAGGTTCTTAGAATCTTAAAAGGAATTGGATGATTGTGTAATAATTTTCTGAAAGCCATTTTAGTTCTGTTAATTGAGGTCAGGTCTTCTCTCACTGGTTGTCTTGTATGTGCTATTGTTGTTTTCTGGACCTTGATATCACTTCAATTTATTTCCCTGATAATCCTAGTGTTCCTGCTAATAGTGTGGTGCCAATTCTAGATTATTGCTGAAGCTTCCTTCTTATTTAATAAAAGTGCTATTTTTCTAAAATTCTAGTTCCCACTACATTCTAATTTTTTAATATCTTTACCCTCAAATTTTGCCAATAGCTGAAAGTACGTAATTTGAATTTTCATTAACGTATGATGTTTCAGAGAAATTCTTAGCCAAAACCCATTTAACAAGGTTAATGTGGGAAAACATTTTTATGAGCAGGGCAGTCAGACATTTCTAGCCCAAACAAGATTTTTTTTATGATACAGAAGATGACAAGTCTATTCCAACGTTGATACTTATACAAATTTCAATGGTATAAATAGTCGTTTTGAAAATAAAGAGGAAAACAATTTGTTTTTTCTTTTATTCCAGGACCCAAAGGAGTAATAAATGATTGGAGAAAGTTTAAATTAGAGAGTGAAGACAGTGATTCAGTTCCACCTAGCAAGAAGGAGATTCTCAGACAAATGTCTTCTCCTCAGAATAGAGATGACAAAGACTCAAAAGAAAGATTCAGCAGAAAGGTAAGGAAAAATCAATAGTAAATAATTTACGATGAGTTTTTAGTCTAAATGACTCTAAAGAATCACTTTAGAGTTATAAAATAGATATATTTCAAAAATATTTATTATAGTACTTGTTTATGTTGGCAAAAAAACCCAGGAAATGAAGTGAATGCCTGTGAAGGTAATTCCATATTAAAAAATGTATGACAGCTATTAAAAGAATGAGTTACAAATATATGAGCTGACTTACAGGCAGTTACGTAATATGAGAAAGCAAGACACAGAGTATTTTAAGTTATATAATGATCCCATTCACTAGAGCAAAGGGAAAAAAACACATCACTGTATATGGTTTTACATTTATATAATTATATAAACAGTATGTAGAAAAGTATGGAAAGACACTCACCAACTTGACGATACTGGTTATTTAGGAGGGTGGGATTGGTTGAGAGATCGCAACTTTCTTTTTCCAAATAGGAGAAAGAAGGTAAGGAGAATAAGCTACATTTTTTTGAAGGTATCATGATTTTTTAAAGCAGAATTTAAAAAAAAATCTCATTTACTTGTTATATGATGTGTATGTCCAAGTCCTATGTCAAATATGTTAATGGAGATTATCTCAGAGTATTAGAGTGGTGAATTTCACTATTTATTACTTCCTTCCTTTAGCTTTTAGCCTATTTTTGAATTCTTATAATTAGCATGCATTATTTATAAACAATAACAACAATCATTAATTTAAAACCCGTTAAGTGACTTCCATTGTGGATAAATCACTTTAATGGGTTCTTTATCTCCAATGTATATGAGCTGTATATTGATTCTCAACAGACAGACTACATCAGAAACATACTTGGTTTTAGACTTCTGGCCATTGTAAAAATCTTCAAGTCTAAGATCTTGTTTCCAGATTTGGGTTCCTTCACTGAGACACTCTGTGATATGGATGAGACAATTAAATTTTCCCGTCTGAAGAATTGCAACGACACATCCTCTCTTTGTTTTAAAGAGATGTGAAGAGAAAATAAATGTAAAAGTATTTGAAACATGTAAAATGCCATACAAATGAGAGACATTATGATTATTAAAGGTGTTGTACAGGTTAAGCTTGAGAAATGTATCTGAATGCCTAAATGCCTGAATATGTGAATGGAACAAGTTCTCACAAATGCATATGTAAATCAATATTACAATACTGATACAATATTTGTATGGTTCAGTCTGTTAAATTAACAGAACTATGGTAGCAACATAAAAATTATATAAAACATTTAACATTTTGGGAGTTAAAACAAATAAAATTGAGAATTATCTTAAAGCAAAAAAGTAATATGACAGGGAAAAGAATGAGGACATTAGAAAAACAAATATAAGAGGCAGAAATGAGAAGGAATTAATGAAAGCACCAGATATTCCTACTTAACCTGAATCTTAATATCATTTATAAAATGAGAGTAATAATACCTACCTCATAGGTTTGTTGTGAGGATTAAGTAAAATAATCTATGTAAAGTGCCTAAGACATAATAGATTTTCCATAAATACTAGTTTCATGCCTTCTCAATTCTCCTCCACTTTAAAAATTATCAGCAGTTGCTGTTTGAAAGGCTACCTGATGGCAGAGCATCAGCAGTGAATCCCCTTGAGAGCCATCCAACTTACGTGGTCCTGGGTGGTTCCACATCTCTCAATCACGTTATGTCCCACATTGTTCCTTCACACATGTGTACATACATGTACATACACATGTATACAGATGTATATATGTATGTATTTTGGTGGAGGAAGAGAGTGTTTAACATTCTATGGAATAAGTTAATGATGGTGTAGCTATCTAAAAAGGCTCTGCAGGTACTTTTATACTCCAGCTGCAGTGGAAAGTAGCTGTCTTGGAGATGGAAGTCTTTCCTCACTTTGGCCTAAACCAGTAGATAAGAATCACCTGAAGGTCTTGTTTAAAGATGGCTCACTCAGCCTCACACATACAAGTTCTAATTCAGTAGATCTGGGGTGGTGCTCCAAAATTTGCCTTTCCCAGAATTTCTCAGGTGCTGCTGTTGCTGCTGACCCAGCATTAACCTCTTGAATGATCTGATGAACTCCAAATAATAGTAAAAGCTGTCTTGCTTGAATTCCATTCCACATTTCAAAAAGTCACTAAGTGATAAGATATGATCTTTTTTTTTCTTTTTAAAAATATAATCTTTTAAAGAACTTTTGTGGAGGAGATACTATCTAAAGGCATTTGTTGGGGACACATTTAAATTGTGTGTGCATACCCTTTTTATTTTTTATGAAAGTCACTCCAGAGTAGACCCTGCTGGGATTTTTTCACCCAGAGTGATGGGTAGCTAAGTGGCACCTTGCTTACTGAGATTGTGACCATCTTGTGGCTCAACTATATTCAGCAATATTTAGGCATGCATTTAATCATGCAATAATTACTGAACTCCTATTATGTGCCAGACACTACAGCAAATAATGAAGAGAGATGAATAATACAAAATTCCTGCCCCATGGGACATACCAGTTATAAAAACTATTATGAAAGAAATAAATATATAATACAATGTCAGGTAGTGTTTATTGCCATGAAGAAAAATAAATCAGTATAAGGAATAAAAAGCATAACGTGGGGACTCTTTTAGGTAGTATAATCAAAGAAGGTAACATTTGAACAAAGGCTTGAAAGTGGTAAAGGAGGAAAAGGCCTTCACATTAGGAGTAAAATAGAATGGTGGGGAGAAAACAGTAAATGCAAACTCTTTGAGTTGAGAATGGGTTTGGTATGTTTAAGATTATAAATTTCTGGGGGTGCCTAGGTGGCTCATTGGTTAAGCTTCTGCCTTTGGCTCAGGTCATGATCCCAGGGTCCTGGGATGGCGCCCTACATAGGGCTCCTGCTCAGTGGGAAGCCTGCTTCTCCCTCTCCCCTTGCCCCTCCCCCCTGCTTGTGCACGTCTGTGTTCTCCCTCTCTCAAATAAATAAATAAAATCTTTAAAAAGTTTTTAAAAAAGAATATAAATCTGACCAAATTATCTCTATCATTTCATCTATTTCTAGATGAGCATTCAAGAATACGAATTAATTCACCGAGACAAAGAAGATGAAAATTGCCTTCGTAAATACCGTAGACAATGTATGCAGGATATGCACCAGAAGCTGAGTTTTGGGCCTAGATATGGGTTTCTGTATGAGCTGGAAACTGGGGAGCAATTCCTGGAAACCATTGAAAAGGAGCAGAAAATCACCACAATTGTTGTTCATATTTATGAAGATGGCATTAAGGGTTGTGATGCTCTAAACCGTAGCTTTACATGCCTTGCAGCTGAATACCCTATGGTCAAGTTTTGTAAAATAAAAGCTTCTAATACAGGTGCCGGGGACCGCTTTTCCTCAGATGTACTCCCCACACTGCTTGTCTACAAAGGTGGGGAACTCATAAGCAATTTTATTAGTGTTACAGAACAGTTTACAGAAGAATTTTTTGCTGGGGATGTGGAGTCTTTCCTAAACGAATATGGGTTACTACCTGAAAGAGAGATACATGCCCTTGATCAGATCAACATGGAAGAAGATACTGAATAAAGAGTCACTATGTCAACATCTCGTATTTCTCCTTTACAAGTTGAACATTGATTTTGGTAGTATACCTATTCCTTTAGAGAATACCAAGTATGGCCATGGTTATTTTAATTTGTGAGAAAAAAAAAGTTTGACACTAAAATTATTTGATTAGCATTTCTTAGTTACTTAAATGCTTAGAAGGCTTTAGTACAAAATATTGTAGTCTTCAGCAACATGTTAGTAGACAAAGAGGATATGGATAATATTGTGACAGTTTTCAAAAATCCCTTTCAAGTTATGTGTTGGTTTTTTTACTCCTTGTTTTTTCCTCAGTGGTATTATTTGGACTTTGCAAATTACATTATTAATCATAACTTTGCTTGTGTGATAAGAATAAAGTCTCACAAGGAAATAAGTTTTCTATTTGAAGTCTATTCTTTCTCAAGTACTCATTATCAAGGCTCTAAAAACATTACATAACCCAAAATACAAAAAAAAAAAATTCAGTAAGATAACTTACTATATATATATATATATATATATATACATATATATATATATATACACACACACACACAAATCTTATAAGAAACTTAGAAACTTTGTGTCACATTAAAGTTATAAAAAAAGGTAATATTTTTAATACAACCTCAGAAGCCAACCTTATTTACGAAAAAAGTTTTATTCTATGGACAAAAGAATATTTAGTAGTGAAAATTACAACTATCATTTTTTAATTGCCTATTATGGGCCAGCATCTTATACATATAATGTGTAATTTTTAACCACAATTCTACAAGTAGATACCCACAAGTGGATAGCACTTTATAAATGATGAAACTGAAATTCAGAGTTCTATTTCTATTTCCCTTGAAAACACTGGGAAAATTTTCCTCCTACACAAACAAATGGAAATGCAAAACAAAATATAATTTGAAAAATGTTTTTAAATGCATCATGAACTGTAGAGCAAGATAAAAGAAACTTCTAGGGGTCTGAATCAGAGTAGGAAATAATGGTGAATGAGAGCTGAAGCACTGTGGCCCATATTTGAAGACATGGTGCTTGATAAATCACCCAAAACTGGCTCCCTGTGGGAAGTATACTTAAAACAGATTTTCTTTGGGTGCCTGCGTGGCTCAGTCAGTTAAGTGACTGTCTTCAGCTCAGGTCGTGATCCCCTGGGATCAAGCCTGTATCATGCTCCCTGCTCATCATGGGAGTCTGCTTCTCCCCCTCCCACTGCTCATGCCCTCTCTCTCCTTCACTCTCTCTTTCAAATAAATAAATAAAATCTTAAAGAAAAAAAACAAACAAACCAGGTTTTCTCTCCCCCCCCCCCCCCGGCAGACAAATGTTCAAATCGGACATTTGTCACAAGTTCTAGTCTCCATTATCCTAAATGAAGATTTTGTATCTTCTCTTTCCTTAAATCTTTCATACCATTTTCCCTCAGTCCAAGCACTTCACCTTCCTCATATTTCATGGAGAAAATAGAAGTTGTAAGACAGGCCCTACCTCACCTTTCCATCACTACCTGCATAGTCCAGGATGGCAAAGGAGTAGGAGACCTTAGTTTTGTCTAGTCCCAGAAATTCAGCTAGATAGCTACCATATCATTCTGACACCTGTGAACTCAACTGGAGATCTAATAAAAGAATTGCTGCAATTCTACAAATAGATAAGCGACCACTTTCTGCAAGGTAAGAGGTGCAGATAAGTGAATGCAAAGTGATATATCATCGGAAGATAAACCATGGGGAGAGGGAGCCTCTGAAAGCTGGCACTGAAAAGTGATAAAGCAGTAGAGCACAAAATCAGAACTTTTAGAAGACTGATCTGATGAGGGACGTCCCTGCCTGACAGGTGTTCAGGTGGCAAAGTGGGGCAGAATCCTAGGTGGGACAGTGTGGTCTCAGGATTCTGGAAGACCGGGAGTGCCGAGGCATGACAGAGCTCCGAGGCATTGAAGCAGGGAAGCCAGCTGCAATCAGCAAGCCCGGGAGTGGGCTCTCAGCTCAGGGTTGCCATATAACATAAATTGGGGCACAGCTGGGTGAATGCTCTCCAAGCAGGGGCCCAGATTGGAGCAGAACTGCAGTAAGACCCCCCATTCCTCCCCAGGAGGAGTGGCGCAGGTGCACACCTCAGGAATCTGCAGGGTTTAGAGGCCTGAAATAGGGTTGTGTGCCTGAGATAGAAACACTTGGTCACAGGTTAAGTGAGTGCAGAGTGTGAACAGAGACCAAGGAGACAGGAGTGATTGACTGCTTTTCCCTGTGGGTGCACTGAGGAGTGGGGCCCCAAGATCTGGGCTCTGGGCTGGAGATTGAGAGGCCACCATTTTCATTCTCATTCTCCAAAGTGGCATGGAAAGCCTTCAGGGAACAAAAGCCACATAGAGCAATCCGGAGCCGCTTACCTAGCCTGGCCCCCTGGCAAAGGTGATGCAATTCCATCCAGGCAAAGACACTTGTGAATCAACGCAACAGGCCCCTCCCCCAGAAGATCAGCAAGAACATCTGGCTAAGACCAAGTTTACTGCTCACAGAGAACTGCAAAACTCCAGCGATAGGGAAAAATAGTATATAGAATTCATGGTTTTTCCCCATGATTCTTTAGTCTTTCAATTTTAATTATTTTTTTCTCTTTTCTTTTTCAACCATTTTCTTATTTTACCAGCTCTTTTTAAAAAATCTTTTTTAATTTTCATTTTTACAATTACATTCTATACTTTCTATTTAATTTTATTTTTGTGCATATATGAGTTTTTCTTTCTTTACAATTTTGGGATGCAGTTTCTTCTAACAAACAGATCAAAATACACCTGGAATCTAATGTATGGCTCTCTTCCCTTTTCCTGTCTGATCATATTTTCTCTTTTTCTTTCTTTTGATTTTTTTGTTTGTTTGTTAAAGTCTTTTTTAATTTTCATCTTTACAATTAAAATCTATCCCTTCAATGTATTTAATTTTATTTTGTATATATGTAAGTTTTTCTTTCTTTACAATTTTGAAATGTAGTTTCTTCTAACAAACACACCACAATACACTCAGAATACAGTGTATTGCTCTGTTCTGTTCACCTATCTCTTTATATTCCTTTTCTTTTTCTTTCTTTCTTCCTTTCTTTCTTTCTTTCTTGTTCTTCTTCTTCTTCCTTCCTTCCTTCCTTTCCTTCTTTTTTTTCTTTCCTTCTTTTTGTCCTTTAATTTTTATTTTTATAGTTACATTCTATCCTTTCATTGTATTTAATTTTATTTTTGTACTTATATGTTCTTCTTTCTTTACAATTTTGGGATCTAGTTTTCTAACAAACAGACCAAAATACACATAGAATCCATGTATTGCTCTGTTCTGTTCATTTGTCTGATTATCTTTTCTTTTAAAAAAAATTTTTTTTCAGGGGCGCCTGGGTAGCGCAGTCGTTAAAGCGTCTGCCTTCGGCTCAGGGCGTGATCCTGGCGTTCCAGGATCGAGTCCCACATCAGGCTCCTCCGCTGGGAGCCTGCTTCTTCCTCTCCCACTCCCCCTGCTGTGTTCCCTCTCTCACTGGCTGTCTCTCTGTCACATAAATAAATAAAATCTTTAAAAAAAAAAAAATTTTTTTTCAGGGCGCCTGGGTAGCGCGGTCGTTAAGTGTCTGCCTTTGGCTCAGGGCATGATCCTGGTGTTCCGGGATCGAGTCCCACATCGGGCTCCTCCGCTGGGAGCCTGCTTCTTCCTCTCCCACTCCCCTACTGTGTTCCCTCTCTCACTGGCTGTCTCTCTGTCACATAAATAAATAAAATCTTTAAAAAAAAATTTTTTTTTTCAGTTTTGGGTCTCTTCTGATTTGTTTAGTTTATATTTCCCTGGGGTCATTGTTACCCTTTTAGTACTTTGTTCCGTTGTTCATCTATTCTTCTCCAGACAGAATGACAAGACAGAAAAACTCACCTCAAAAAAGAGAACAAGAGGCAGTATTGACTGCCAGGGACCTAATTAGTATGGATATGAGTAAGATGTTGGAACTGGAGTTAGGTATAATGATTATAAAGATACCAGCTGGACTTGAAAAAAAAGCATAGAAGACACTAGAGAATCCCTTTCTGGAGAAAAAAAAAAAAAGAACTAAAACCTAATCAAGTCAAAATTAGAAGCTATTAATGAGATGCAATAAAAAATGGAAGCTCTAACTGCTAGGATAAATGAGCCAGAAGAGAGAATTAGTGATATAGAAGACCAAATGATGGAGAATAAACAAGCTGAGAAAAAGACAGCTAAACAACTACTGGATCACGAGGGGGAGAATTCAAGAGATAAGTGATACCATAAAGTGAAACAATATTGGAATATTTGGGGTCTCAGAGGAAGAGAAAAGAGCAGGGGCAGAAGGCATATTGGAGAAAGTATAGCAGAAAATTTCCGTAGTCTGGGGAGGGAAACAGGCATTCAAGTCCAGGAGGCACAGAGAACCCCCCTCAAAATCAATAAAAATGGGTCAACAGCCCAACATATCATAGTGAAACTTGCAAATCTCAGAGACAAAGAGAAAATCCTGAAAGCAGTTAGGGACAAGAGGTCCGTAACCTACCAGGGTAGAAATATTAGATTGGCAGCAGACCTATCCACAGAGACCTGGCAGGCCAGAAAGGACTGGCATGATATATTCAGGGTGCTAAATGAGAAAAACATGCAGCCAAGAATACTTTATCCAGTTAGGATGTCATTCAAAATAGGAGAGATAAAAAGCTTCCAGGACAAACAGAAATGAAAAGAAATTGTGATCACTAAACCAGCCCTGCAAGAAATATTGAAAGGGATCCTTCAAGCGAAGACAGAGTCCAAAAATAACATGGACCAGAAAGGAATAGAAACAATAAATAGAAACAGTGACTTTATAGGTAATACAATGGCACTAAATTCATATCTTTCAATAGTTACTCTGAATATAAATAGGCTAAATGCTCCAATCAAAAGACACAGGGTATCAGAGTAGATAAAAAAGCAAGACCCATCAATATCCTGTCGGCAAGACATTCATTTTAGACCCAAAGACACCTCCAGATTTAAAGTGAGGGGGTAGAAAACCATTTATCATGCTAATGGACACCAAAAGAAAGCTGGTGTGCCAATCCTTGTATCAGACAAATTAGATTTAAAACCAAAGACTATAATGAGAGATGAGCAAGGACACTATATTATACTTAAAGGGTCTATTAAACAAGAAGACCTAACAATTATAAATATTTATGCTAACATGGGAGCAGCCAATTATATAAACCAACTAACAACAAAATTAAAGAAATACATTGATAATAACACAATAATAGTAAGGGACTTTAACACCCTACTCACTGAAATGGACAGATCATCTAAGCAGAAGATCAACAAGGAAACAAGGGCTCTGAATGACACACTGGACCAGATGGACTTCACAGATATATTCAGAGCATTTCATCCCAAAGCAACAGAATACACATTATTCTCGAGAGTGCACATGGAACATTCTGCAGAATAGATCACATACTGGGTCACAAATCATGTCTCAACCAGCACCAAAGATTGGGATGATTCCCTGCATATTTTCAGACTATATGCTTTGGAACTGGAACTCAATCACAAGAGAAAATTTGGAAATAACCCAAATCCATGGAGGCTAAAGAGCATCCTACTAAAGAATGAATGGGTCAACCAGTAAATTAAAGAAGAATTTTAAAAATTCATGGAAACAAATGAAAATGAAAACACAGCTATTCAAAACCTTTGGGATGCAGCAAAGGCAGTCCTAAGAGGGAAGTATATAACACTACAAGATTTTCTCAAAAAAAACCCAAGAAAGGTCTCAAATACACAACCTAACCTTACACCGAAAGGAGCTGGAGAAAGAACAGCAAATAAAGCCTAAGCCCAGCAGGAGAAGAGAATTAATAAAGATTAGAGCAGAAATCAATGAAATAGAAACCAAAAGAACAGTAGAACAGACCAACAAAACTAGGAGCTGGTTCTTTGAAAGAATTAATAAGATTGATAGACCCCTGGCCAGATTTATCAAAAAGAAAAGAGAAAGGGCCCAAATAAGTAAAATCATGAATGAAAGAGGAGAGATCACAACCAACACCAAAGAAATACAAACAATAATAAGAACAGATTATGAGCAGCTATATGCCAAGAAATTAGCAATCTACAATAAATAGATGCATTCCTAGAGACGTATAAACTACCAAAACTGAAACAGGAAGAAATAGGAAACCTGAACAGACTCACAGCCAGCAAGGAAATTGAAGTAGTAATCAAAAATCTCCCAACAAGCCAGAGTCCAGGGCTGGATGGCTATCCAAGGGAATTCTATCAGCATTTAAATAACAACTAATACCTATTCTTCTGAAGCTGTTTCAAAAACTAAAAAGTGAAGGAAAACTTTCAAACTTGTTCTATGAGGCCACCCCAAAACCAGACAAAGACCCCACCAAAAAGGAGAATTACAGATCAATATTCCTGATGAACATGGATCCCAAAATTCTCACCAAGATACTAGCTAATAGGATCCAACAGTACATTAAAAGGATTATTCACCAGGACCAAGTGGGATTTATTCCTGGTCTGCAAGGGTGGTTCAACATCCACAAATCAATGAATGTGATACACTAAATTAATAAAACAAAGGACAAGAGTCTTATGATCCTCTCAACAGATGTAGAAAAGGCTTTTGACAAAGTACAGCATCCTTTCTTAATTAAAATTCTTCACAGTGTAGGGAGAGGGGGAACATATCTCAAAATCATAAAAGCCATCTATGAAAATCCCACAGTGAATATCATTCTTAATGGGGAAAACCTGAGAGATTTTCTCCTAATGCCAGGAACATGACAGGGATGCCCACTCTTACCACTGTTGTCCAACTTAGTACTAGAAGTCTTAGCCTCAGCAATCAGAAAACAAAAGAAATAAAATGCATCTGAATTGGCAAAGAAGATGTCAAACTCTCACTCTTCACATATGACATGATACTTTATGTGGAAAACCCAAAAGATTCCACCTCAAAATTACTAGAACTCATACAGGAATTTGGCAAAGTGGCAGGATATAAAATCAATGCATAGAAATCAGTTGCATTTCTATACACTAACAATGAGACAGAAAAAAGATAAATTAAGGAGTCAATCTCATTTACAATTGTACCCAAAACCATAAAATACCTAGGAATAAATCTAACCAAAGAGACAAAGGATCTGTACTCAGAAAACTACAGAACACTAATGAAAGAAATTGAGGAAGACACAAAGAAATGGAAAAACATTCCATGCTCATGGATTGGAAGAAAAAATATTGTTAAAATGTCTATGCTACCCAGAGCAATCTACACGTTCAGTGTAATCCCTATCAAAATAACATCAATATTTTTCACAGCGCTGGCACAAATAATCCTAAAATTTGTATGGAATCAGAAAAGACCCTGAATAGCCAAAGGAATGTTGACAAAGAAAACCAAAGTTAGTGGCATCACAATCCCGGACTTCAAGCTCTATCACAAAACTGTACTCATCAAGACAGTATAGTACTGGCACAAAAACAGACACACAGATCAATGGAACAGAATAGAGAACCCAGAAACAGAATAGAATAGAGAACCTCAGCTCTATGGTCAACTAATCTTCAACAAAGCAGGAAAGAATACCCAATGGAAAAAAGACAATCTCTTCAAGAAATAGTGTTGGGAAAATTGGACAGCCACATGCAGAAGAATGAAACTGGACCATTTTCTTACACCATACACAAAGATAAACTCAAAATGGATGAAAGACTTAAATGTGAAACAGGAATCCACCAAAGTCCTAGAGGAGAATACAGGCAGCAACCTCTTCGACCTTGGTCACAGCAACTTTTTGCTAGACATGTTTCCAAAGGCAAGGGAAACAAAGGCAAAAGTGAACTATTAGAACTTCATCAAGATAAAAAGCTTTTGCACAGCAAAGGAAACTGTCAACAAAACCAAAAGACAACTGACAGAATGAAAGAAGATATTTGCAAATGTCTTATCAGATAAAGGACTAGTATCCAAGATCTATAAAGAGCTTATCAAACTCAACCCCCCAAAACAAATAATCCAATCAAGAAATGGGAAGAAGACATGAACAGACATTTCTTCAAAGAAGACATAGAAATGGCCAACAGACACATGAAAAAATGCTTCACATCACTTGGCTTCAGGGAAATACAAATCAAATCCACAAGGAGATACCACCTCACACCAGTCAGAATGGCTAAAATTAACAAGTCAGGCAAGGACAGATGTTGGCGAGGATGTGGAGAAAGGGGAACTCTCTTACACTGTTGGTGGGAATGCAAGCTGGTACAACCACTCTAGAAAACAGTATGGATGTTCCTTAAAAAGTTGAAAATAGAGCTTCCCTATGATCCAGCAATTGCACTACTGGGTATTTACCCCAAAGATACAAATATAGTGATCCAAAGGGTCACTTGCACCACAATGTTTATAGCAGCAATGTCCAGAATAGCCAAACTATGAAAAGAGCCCAGATGTCCACTGACAGATAAATGGATAAAAAAGATGTGGTATATGTATATATACAATGGAATACTACTCAGCCACCACAAACATGACATCTTGCCATCTGCAACGACATTGATGGAACTCCAGGATATTATGCTAAGCAAAATAAGTCAATCAAAGACAATTATCATATGTTCTCATTCGTATGTGGAATTTAAGAAATAAAACAGAGGATCATAGGGGAGGAGAGGAAAAAGTAAGATGAAATCAGAGAAGGAGACAGATCGCAAGAGACTCTTAATCATAGGAAATATACTGAGGGTTGCTGGAGGGGAGAGGGTTGGGGGCATGGGGTAATTGGGGGACGGACATTAGGGAGGGCACATGATGTAATGAGCATTGGGTGTTATATAACACTGATGAATCACTGACCTCTATCTCTGAAACTAATAATATATTATATGTTAATTAATTGATTTTAAGTAAAAATTTAAAAAACAAAATGTGCACCTGCACCTAAACAGTTTCCACTGACATTATGATGAACAAAGCATCCATGCAGCTAAGACCCATGACCAAACTGTACAGTAGAGCTAACTCTCTCACCCACAGTCATTTTTCTCCTGCAATTATTTTCCTTCTTCTGCATCATGTTCTCCCTTCCTTTATGTCATACTATTCATATTGGCTTGTAAATGAGTTTCAAAATTGCCCACTTTAAAAATATGCTCAAGTATAATTTAAAATTTCCAGCTATCCCTCACCAATCTGCTTTCCTATACAATCATGTCTCTCAAAAGAATTATCTAAAGTCACCATCTTTATTCTTCATTTCCATTTTTTCCCCCAGCTGAATCCAATCAGGATTTTGTCTCAAGCACTCTAATTACAGTTGTAGTCATCTTGTCAAACTTAGTGGCCAATTCTTATTCATTATTTTATTCTATTTCCTATAAGCATATGTCAAAGCTGACTACTTCTGCTCTTTTTGAGTCACTTCTTTTGGTTTCTTTGAAAACAGACTCTGCTTATTTGCCTTCTATTCTATTGACTATTTCTTCAAAGTAGAAATTGTCTTCTTTTCTAAACACTCATTCTAGGTAGCAGCTTTCTGTCCATAATCTTAACACTTATATTCAGATCACTTTCAAACTTACATTTCTATTTTCACCTCTCTCCTAGACTCCAAAACACTGTTTCTCAACTGGAGAAAGGGAATAGAGGAGGAAAAGAATGGGAAAGAAAAAGTTTTCTGTAATTGTAGTAGATATTGGGAATACAAATATGGGTAATATAGAATTCCTAACTATGGCCAGCTTACATTGACCAGTCTCTAACATACAGTCATTGCAATAGGTATTGTTTCTTTTAATGAACCTAAAATTCCATCTTTTCTTCCTCTTTATAAATTGGGAAAGGCATTTTAAATACCCTACGGCCTATTTCTAAGTTGATAAATTCAAGACATATCACAAGGAGGGCAAGTGCTAGGAGAGAGACATGCAGGGTAATTACATATAAAATAAGAAACTTAAAAAAAACGTT
This sequence comes from Ursus americanus, assembly GCF_024610735.1. Classification (NCBI taxonomy): domain Eukaryota; kingdom Metazoa; phylum Chordata; class Mammalia; order Carnivora; family Ursidae; genus Ursus; species Ursus americanus. Next base: position 86,484,336 of record NC_142128.1, on the reverse strand, counting down.
CGACACGTTTTCTCCTATCAAACAATTGGTAACAAACTTATTAATCCTTTACAGAGTTCTCTGTTAGGGAATTACTGGACTCAAGAAGTCTTAGCAAAAAAACAGGATCCTTACATGAGTTATTTATAATGAAAACACTCCTTAGTGGAACGACTCTTTAGATTGACATTAATTCCATGAGCTGGAAGTAAATACTTAAAAAGTTGAGGGCAAGGCAGTAAGGAATGATAGTGAAATGGGCATCTCTAAAGAGAACAATATTTTAAGAATAAATTATAAGTTCTTCTCAATCAGTAGTCATTATTAACTACAATGTAGTACAGCTTTGTAGGGCAGGGGTAGAAAAGCATAGCTAAACAGTGAAAGAAGATTCATCTATGGAAAAGAATAAAAATGAGTGCTTTGAAAGATTCCTTCAATAAAAGCTTTATTCTTGTATTAACCATGCATTAATTTAAAATAGAGAGCTAGCAAGCTTAAGCAGGACTAAACCCAGGAATGTATTTAACCCATAATTGCCAAAACAAAAGTAACTAGGTGGCACCTGTGTAGAGAGTAAGTGATGATAGCAACCATTCTCAAAATAAGCACTTGGTGACTAATGAATGCCAGAATGGAGCTTTGATGGTAACACTCATCAGGAAGAGTCGGACAAAAGGCAGGATTTGACTAGAATATTTGAAACCCGCTGCTGCAGAAATCCTGGATTACAAACTCCCCTCATGTAAACACTCATTCTGCTATTACATTTGGCAGGAGGAGAGGAAGAAATCATTTTTGTCTCAGCAAAAAAAATGAAGTTTTAAATGTAAAGGTCTAAAATGTCATAACATGTCTCATAATAAGCCCAAATAATAACTGGACCCAATAACTTGGACCCAAATAATAACTGGAATAGACTTGAAAGAAGCAAACAATGTCAGTTGTAAAGTAATATTAAAATAATAGGAAAATTTTAGGGAACATTCAAATTATCTTGGTAAGTGTGAAGCTCGTTCATTTGTTCCTGAAATATTTATGGATAAGCTGCAATGTGCCATGTAGTGTTCTTAACCTGAAGGAGCTTAAGGTAAAGAAAACAGACATTTAAACAACCAATAGATAATACCTGCATCTATGTTTATGTCTATGAACATGTCTGTATTAGTAGTGGTGGTTAGTATCCTGAGCACTGGTACCAGACTTCCGGGGTTAATTTTGTGGTCTTGGGTGAGTTAGTTAACATCTCTGTACCTGTTTCCTCATCGGTAAAATAAGGATAATAATAGCACATTCTCATACGGCTGTGAGGAAAAAATGATTGAATCATGTAAACTACTTAGAACAGTGCCGATCATATAAGTATTACTCAAATGTTAGTTATTATTATTATTATTACTAGTAGGTACTTATGAAGTAAAATGGTGCATACAGTACACAGATACAAGATCTTAAAGATATGCTCCTGTAAATAGAAGCTAATTTATGAAGAAGGTGCAATGCAATTCATCTACCCCAAACACAGCACTCACATTCCTGAATATAAGGACCTTATTAAATAGTCCATATATTTTAACTGAATGAAAGATATCCAAAAAAACTGCCATTTCAAATTACCGTAGCTACCACAATAAATATAAATTAAATCAATTATAAAAACAGATGTGTGAAATAAACATTAACACAGGAATGAGAAAGAAATCTACAGAATTTTGAATTTTTTTCACAATATAATCATGATCATTTACTTAGCTGTTCAAATATATCTAGTAAAGTTTTATCTCATGATGAAAGTTTGATTTCTCTTTGTTTTCTTTTACTATATTTGTTTTCTACAAGTTTTGAGTGTCTAATACATACAAGGAATTGTACGTTACATAATAGAAACAGGGTGATAAAAATGAGTAAGATATAGTAATTCTTTCTTCTCAAAAGATTTACAATCTAAGAGAGCACACATTCCTGAAGTTGAAAGACATGAGGACTTTTTATTTATTTATTACTGTTTGAGGTCTTAAATCCTGGAACCTAGCTGATATTGGATTTCACTGAAGAAATTATTATCCATCCGTCGTCCTCTAGTTAGCTAACATACACTGTCATCTCTGCTCAGTTCTTTCTCTTATTTTCACTATCGGCTCCCTTTTTGAAATCTTCAATCTCAATATACCACTCTGATGAAGGGTAGCTGTCTACCCTTCCAGCTCTCTCAATCCCTTTACTCTCAATGCACATGTTCTTCAAGACTTCCAGTTTCTCAACCCAACCTCTTTAACACTTTCCCAATTTTCATGGTTTATATTATATATAGTATAATGTTATATAATATACCTTATCTCATTTGATTCTCACAGTTGCTCTATGAGGTAGACAGAGCAATAGTTTTACTATGTCCTGTTCAAGGATGGAGATAATTTTTTTTCAGTTTTATTGAGGTGTAACTGACAAAATTGTAAGATGTCACAACATGATGACTGGATATACATATATATCGTGAAAGGATCTGCGCTCACACACATATACTAAATGAGTTAATTAACCTACATGATGGAGAAATGAAGGTGTTTATGGTTAGTTGACTTGTCCAGGTTTACACAGCTAGTAAGATGTAGAGTGAGAACCTAACCTTGGACCTCCCAATTCTAGTGCTTATACTCTTCTCATCACATTACACTTCTTACTTACCAGTCACCGATGCAAAGAATACATTAGCAACCAAATTTGGGATTCCCTAAACTTAGAAGATCTGTCTTAACATATTTCATGTCCATATGTCAATTTTTCAGGGGAATAAAAATTACCTGGCATCCAGTAAAGCTTCAGTAAGTCTCACAACTTCAAAATTAGTATGGTGGTCATGGCCCTGGTAGAGAGAACAGGTCTAAGTATATAGTACATAAACTCAGTTTTCAATTATGGATTTTCCTTATTTGGGCAATAGCATTTAAAGAAAACATTAAATTTTATCTTTACTTGAGGTTCTCATCTATAACAAGTATCGAAGTCTTTTTTTTTTTTTTAATCTTTCAGGGCTTTTTTTTTTTTCATGGTATACAAGACAATGCTTCTAAAAAATCATTTTCACAAAACCAGGTGTTTTACCCTAGGTTATTTTATTTCTCCGAATGTTCACTCCCCACTCCAACCCCTGAACACATACTAGCTTGATTTAATCATGCTATCTCAAAAACAATAATTCATTTTTAAGGCTGAAATTTATTCATTGCTGACAAGAAATAATTATCTCCTCTACAAGGTTCCTGTTCTAACAAATTAATGCACTTTCAACAGGCAATGATTAATAACACATGAAATTGAACTTGCTAGGTAACCTGAATTACAGAGACATAATACTAATAAATTGTGTAAGACCCACAGAAGTTTAGAAGCAGAAAACCATGGCTGTACATTAACATTTATTAAAAATAAACACAGATGCCATTTTGCCCATCATTTTCCGTACTTTGAGCATTTAAAGAGAAAAGGGATTTACAAATTTTATTGTGTTGTTTTCACTTTAGCGGGGGGGGGGGATGGAGAAAACCTTTAAACCACCATTTGACTTTTTCTGAGGAGAAATAGCACTGAATTGCTAACCATTTGAAACTGGAGTTATTTTACTACTCTCCTCAGTTCCACGGTGAAAATTTAAAGTAGAAATAGTTTCAAATACAACAATCATAACAAGAAACATAAATGATTTAAGTTTACTAATGAAAAGGCACATACTATCAGTTTAGACTTTTAAAAACCCAGGTACTTGCTGTTCAGAATAGATACATTTAAAGCGTGAGGACACAGAAAAGTTGGAAGTAAAATGATGGACATATACAGATAACTGAGGTTAAAAAGATATGAAACATTATGAACAATTAATGTCAACCAGTTTGAAAACACACAAAATGGCAGAATTGACTTAAGAAAAACAGAAGTCTTAATAATCCTGTAGAAGCAAAGAAACCAGAGAAGTACTTAAAAAATATTATGCAGATCCAGATGTACTTACAAGTTAACCTTATCAAACTGACAAGAAACAGGTCATTTTATATAGGCTTTTCCAGAGAGCAGAAACAGAGAAAATAATCACCAACTGATTTTATTAAACTAAGGTAATCTTGATAGTGTAATCTTCCAAAATTAGAAAAACAGGAAGTGAGAAAGGGAAATCACAGGCTAATGTCACTTATTCATTTGGATGAAGAAATTCTAAATAAGGTATTAGTAAATTGAATCCAACAGTGTATGTAAAAAATAAAATATGACCAAGTTGTATTTATCCCTGGGATGTAAGGCTGAATGTTTAAAGTTCATGGCTGTAGACTATGCTCCTACCCTAGCCTTGCTGTCTTTAGTTGCTGTCATCACTGCCTGGACTGCTTCCCACCTCCAAACCATATAGGTGTAGCTACCAAACTTTGTTGCAGCAGCAGTAACTATTCACTTAGTCTCAGTGAGTCCTCTGATCAATGGACCCAGAATCCAACCTCCTCAAAATCACTGAGATTAAATCTTAAAGCATACTTAACCTTGCATTCATTACAAGCAACATTCAAACTGAGAGCTCCCCGCACCTCTCCCCCCTCACTAGTATCTGCCCACTCCCAACTTGCCATTGCCATAATACTCAAGTGCACTGTCTTCTCCACCCACTTCCCTTCCCCTTCCTCTCTAAAAGCAGCACACTTCTCTTTACTTTCAACCTTTCCCCAAACGTTCCTTCCATATCTTTCATAATTGAAACTTTGTTCTTCAAAGAAGGCATACCTTCCCTTTATCACTTTCAAGTGATTATTCTTTCAAAAATCCAAATGTCATTCTTAACACTATTACTACAGATCATATTACTACTTGCTTCTGTGCAAAATCTTATGTACTTTTTTTAAGGCTCATGCTATTTGTTTGATTTCCATTCTTAGAACAGTCAACTGACCTTTTTATTCATTTTCTCTCATTTATCAAAAATTACTCTACTCACACAGCCTTCCTTTATGCTTCAAATTTTATCATGTTGGGTGTTGTCATTATTTTAGTAGACCATCCTCCCATAATCTGGACTCTCTTTTCGTTGACTTCATCTCTTGACCTTCAATAACCACCATCTCAGCAACTCATGCCATTTCCTATCATCTATGTGTTATTTCTTCCCAAATCACTATTCCAGGCATTTTTACTTATGATCACAATCATGTCTCCTTATTTACTTGTCAATTACTATAAAAATTTGGGTCTTTGATTTCTTCTAGATCTCCACTGCATTGGTCTTTTTATATTACATTTCCAAACAATCAAAGCATTCTCCCTCTCTCTCTCTTTCCGTTACATTTCTAACTCATTAAAGCATTCTTGTTCTCTCTCTTCCCCCCTCTACTCCCCATTTCCATCTCTTCACTTCCTTTTATATTCATCTTAGATTTTATGGTTCATCATTTAAATAATATTCTTAAATAATATTCTTGCCAATATCCTAAATTTCCTAGCCCTTCTTTGGTTTCAACTTATCTTTTAGACAAGACATATAAATCACTTTTTAAAAAAAATCTGAGAGGACAGACTACTGGGAGAAAGTCACACAATTTCATTCACTTATTATTACTAACCTCAAATGAGGCTGTACCGGTACACTGCCTGGTAATCCCACTGTTTCTTTAGTCAATTTGATCTCCAATTCTTGGCAACAATTCTTTGAAATCTTCTTTATTCTCTTTCTTTTCTCTCCTCAGATGACATTTCCAAGTTCATAGAAATCTGAAGGCATCAGATAAGATCATCTTCAACTTTCCACTACCAAATCTATAAGCCCATATGCACTTGCACCAATTTTCTTCACTTTCTGAGATATTATATTAGATGTTCCTTCTCTCAAGGCCAATAGCTACCTACATTTTAGAGACTATCCTCAGGAATCTTAAACTCATGTTTTCTTGTTTCTGTACAATCATCCCTCTTGCTTCTACAAAGTCAATCACTCCCTTTCATTAATATCTTCCTTCTTAATGTGTATATGCCCCACTAACTAGTAGGTTTAGCATGTCACTTTCCTGAACTTCACCTCAGTCTCTGAATTGTTAAAATGAAAATATTGTATAAATTGTAAAACACTATATGAGAGTTAATGTTACAATTTTTTCCAACCTAAAGATCAAAGGGATTAAGTGACTTCCCAAGGTGTTGTTTCTTAATTAGAAGATCTAAGCATACAAGTCAACTCTCCATAATCATTAGCTATTATTTTTTATAACTTATAATTAAAATTTAGAAAATGTCTTCAATAGTGCTAACTTGAAAGCATAGGATTATTATTTTTTAAACGTTGTTATTTTTGTTTAGATATAAATATTGCAGTCTAGTGTCTTAGCTAACTGACATTCAGGATTTTAATCATGGAGCCAGGCATCTGGTGTATTCACAACTAAATTGGATTTGACTAAAATAGAACCTAAGAACTGATTAAACTACCTTCATCCATACCATTAATTTCCTCCTCACAATTCTATAATAAGCAAAAGGTCTCCTTAACAAACTGAACAAATCAAATGAAAGAACTTTTCTTGAAAGTTCAAGCCTTTTTCTACAGGACTCTTCAGGATCAGAATTTCGTAAGTTCCAAAGAACAACATAAAGTCTAGCTTCATTTGTGCTAAGTATGTAAAATATTTTACAAAATATTTTTACAAAGATGAAAAAAGAAGGGATAACCTATTTCTGAGTATTGAGACAGGTATTAGTTACTTACTCAAATGTCTATTCATCCTATGTGTCATTGGATACAATACATAATAATGTGCACTCATTAGTATCCACCAAATTTGGATCCATTGAACAAATCTCTGCCCTGCTTACACCCAAGTGTTGTAAAAATCCACTGAGATAATGTATGTGAAAACATTTTAGAAAAAGCAAAAGCAGAGACAACTGTCTTTTCTAACTCCACTTTTATCACTTGTCCTTAACCAATAAATCAAAACCTATTGAAGTATTAATTTACCTTTTAATAGGTTATGAAGTATATAAGAACTCATTGACTATCTTTAGTGACTATTCATGAACATACTTCATATTTCCAATATAATTATTATGTTAAAGTCAGAAAACAAGAATAATTTACTAGATATTTATTATATATTGGCTAGTTTATACTTAGACAAATACTTAGGTAAAAGCCAAAAACCAAATATGCATTGTAATAGAGCTTGATTATTCCCAACTATTTTGGTAATATGGTTATGAACCTATTGACCTTTGAACATTATAGGAGTAGGTAAAAGGGAAAGACATTTATTCCCTCCACAAAAATGTCGAAACACGAGAGATGGGGTGCAATTGGAAAAGGCAGATTGTGGTAAGATAATACATGAATTATGTTTTCAGAGTAATAATAGTTAGCTATTTCCTTAGAGAACTTCTTTAATTCTCTTTCTCATGTATTTAAGATTTTACATATACAAATGAATATATATGTAATAAGTTTCCTATGGTGAATGCCATCAATTCCTTCCCTCCCTGCTTGCATGTGCTACTTCTCCATTGAGAGATGAGCCTCTTTTTCCTCTCCTATAGGATCTACTCTAGGCCTGTTTGCTTTGACCAATAGAATACAGAGGAATGACATTCTAGGATTTCTGAGTCCAGTCCTTTAAGGAGTAACAACTTCCCACTTCCTTCCTTTTTGAACACTGATTCTTGGGGCTCTTCCTTTTTTAATTCAACCACTATGCTTTGAGAAGCCTAAGCCCTGTGGAGAGATTATATGGAGAAGCAGCAGATAAATTGCCAACCATGTGGACGAACTATCTTGGATGTCACAGCCCTTAGTTAATTGAAGCCCCAGCCAACATCATGTGGAACAGAAGAACATCCACCTGAGACAGCTGAGCCTAGTCTATCCACAGAATCATAAATAAATAAATGATTAATAAAACCATTAATAAAATGGTTAATGTCAATATGTTTTGAGATTGTTATGAAGAGATAACCAAAATAGAAACTGGTACCTAGAAATAAAAGTAGTACTGGGCCAAAACCAAAACATGTAGACTTAACTTTAGAACTGAGCAGGAGATGAAGGCTTTAGGGACTTCAGGAAACAGAGGTGGCTAGAACAATGAGGAAATTGTTATTGAAAGGCAACCCTTGCTATGAAAGGCACTTTCACCTGCAGTAATGTGAAAGGTAGAACTAATGAACTCCTGGAAATCACTAAGGGGAAGAAGTAACTGAATAAACCTGTGCATCTGGCCAAGGAGATTTCCAGGCAGAATACTGAAAATGCCAAGTGACTTTTAGCTGGCAATGATCAAATTCAGAAAAAGAATGATGAACTAAATAAGAAACTGTTCAGTTTTGGAACAAATGTAAGAAATATAAAAGCCTTGAACACCTTTTCCAGCCAGCAAGAAATTCTCAAGGGGGAAATGACCTATGGGCAATAGACAACTCCAGAGAACTGCAAGTAGAACATATAGCATTAGGGTAAATTACGATCAAGGGTGCTGCTGTAATAATAACCTTTGACTTCAGAAATATTTAAGCCAGTGCCTCATAGATCTCTCAGCTGACAAAAAGACTTCGAAGAATCTTATCAACATATATTACAGTCCATCTACTTAGTGAGGCAATTGGGACCTACGATTCTTAAGGATGTGGTCCTTCAACATCCTGTCATTTAGCTCAAAGTAGAGGGAGAGGCCAGTCTCAGGTTTGTGGGTATGCCTTTTATTGAATGGAGTGGATTATAATTCGATTCATAGAAAACATGCAATATTTTTAAAGGAATTACATAAGTTTGGTCTAAGAGGAAGAGACAGTTCAGAATAAAAAAAGGCCTCTGGGTCTTCAACCTTTGAAAATCAGAAAGAAAGTTGAGAAAGCTGTTCAACCTCAAACAAGCCATTCTCATGGCAAAGGACAACTCAAAGTCAAGTAAAAATCTCATAGGGAAGGGCCAAGGGCTGAAAATTAGGCCCTAATTAACATACACTCCCTGCTCCTAGAATCACGATGAATGAGAGACATGTGCCCAGCTGGAGTTCAGAATTGCTATGGACCAGTTTTGCTTTGCACCTCCCATTTTCCCTTTTCGAACAAGAAATCTATTGCCTGTCTTGCCATTGTATGCTAGATGAGTATGGGGAATAAAACTTGTTTCTTCAGTTCATGCATCTTCATATTGAGAGCTGCAGTAAAGGTGGCTCATTTGTACCTGAAACTGATTTAAATGATGAGATTATGGGCCTTGAACCAGAATCTGATGACATATTTAGATGCAACTTTAAGGTGTCTTATGAGGGGTTAATGCATTTTCCATGTCAGGAACAGAAATGGCTATTTGCAGAGGGTATAATAATAATCTCCCAAGATGGTTGTGATCAAGCCCTTCCCTTTTCATATATGTATACTCATTGAGAGGTAAAAGTTTTTTCCCTTCCTCTTTAATCTAGGCTGGTCGTATGGATTACTTTACTAATACAATGTAGTGATGTTCTGAGATTTCTAAGCCAGGGCCTCAAGAGGACTCACAGCAACTACTTCTCTCTTCTTGGAATGCTCACACTTGTGATATTACTTCTTGAATCCCAATCATCATGATAGGAAGAAGCCAAGCCACCCTGATGGAAGAACTTCAAGCCACATGGAGAGGCCACATAGAGGAAAACTGAGGTGTGATAGCCGGGTTCCCAGCTGACAGCCAGCATCAACTGCCAAACACGTGAATGAGCTATTTTGGATGTTTTATTTTTATTTTTTTATAATAATATTTTTAATTATGTTAGTCACCATACAGTACATCCCTAGTTTTTGATGTAAAGTTCCATGATTCATTACTTGCGTATAATACTCAGTGCACCATGCAATACGTGCCCTCCTTAATACCCATCACCAGCCTATCCCATCCCCCCCACCGAAGCCCTCAGTTTGTTTCCCAGAGTCCACAGTCTCTCATGGTTCATTCCCCCTTCTGCTTACCCCCCCTTTCTTCTTCCCTTTCTTCTCCTGCTGATCTTCCTACTTCTTATGTTCCATAAATGAGTGAAACCATATGATAATTGTCTTTCTCTGCTTGACTTATTTCACTTAGCATGATCTCCTCCAGTCCCGTCCATGTTGCAACAAATGTTGAGAAATCATTCTTTTTGATGGCTGAGTAATATTCCATCGTATATATGGACCACATCTTCTTAATCCAGTCATCTGTTGAAGGGCATCTCGGCTCCTTCCACAATTTAGCTATTGTGGACAATGCTGCTATGAACATTGGGGTGCATATGGCCCTTCTCTTCACTATGTCTGTATCTTTGGAGTAAATACCCATTAGTGCAATGGCTGGGTCATAGGGTAGCTCAATTTTTAACTTTTTAAGGGACTTCCACATTGTTTTCCAAAGTGGCTGTACCAACTTGCATTCCCACCAATAGTGTAGGAGCGATCCCCTTTCTCTACATCCTCTCCAACATTTGTTGTTTCCTGCCTTGTCAATTTTTGCCATTCTAACTAGTGTAAGGTGGTATCTCAATGTGGTTTTGATTTGAATTTCCCTGATGGCTAATGAAAAAAGACAGTCTCTTTAATAAATGGTGCTGAGAAAATTGGACAGCTACATGCAAAAGAATGAAACTTGACCACTCTCTCACACCATACACAAAGATAAACTCCAAATGGATGAAAGACCTCGATGTAAGACAGGAATCCATCAAAATCCTAGAGGAGAACATAGGCAGCAACCTCTTTGGCATTGGCCACAGCAACTTTTTCATGACACATCTCCAAAGGCAAGAGAAACAAAAGAAAAAATGAACTTGTGGGACTTTATCAAGATAAAAAGCTTCTGCACAGCCATGGAAACAGTAAAAAAAACTAAGAGGCATCCCACAGAATGGAAGAAGATATTTGCAAATGACACTACAGGTAAAAGACTGGTATCCAAGATTTACAAAGAACTTCTCAAACTCAATACACAAGAAATAAATAAACAAATCAAAAAATGGGCAGAAGATACAAACAGACACTTTTCCAATGAAGACATACAAATGGCTATCAGACATATTTTGGATGTTTTAAACCCAATCAAGCACCTAGAAAATTGTAACTCTAACCAACACCATGTGGAGAGCAAGCCAACTGATTCCTGTCAATTCAGAATTGTGGGGGGAAAAATTAAGTGGTTATCTTTTTTTTTTTAAAGATTTTATTTATTTTGAGAAGGACAGAGAAAAAGCACGAGAGGGGAAGGGCAGAGGGAGGGGACAAGCAGACTCCCCGCTGGGCAGGGAGCCTGATGTGGGAGTCAATCCCAGATCTGAGCCAAAGGCAAATGCTTAACCGACTGAGCCACCCAGGCACCCTATATGGTTGTCATTTTAAGTCAGTTAAGATTGAGGTGGTTTATTAGTAGTAGACAATCAAAATAATACATACGTTGATACCATTAAGTAAATAAAATGAAGATCAAGTAACCCATTTCAACTCAAGAACTAAAACATCACTAATAATATTTCATCTATTAATTTGTTCCTCTTGCCTTCCTGCTCTGCCATCAGTCCCACCAGAAATGGTAATACCATCCTGAATTTGGGAATCATTCCTTCACATTAAAAAATTATCATAAATGTGTTCCCATGTAATGTAGTTTAGATTTGCTTGTCTTTAAACTTTATAAAAACTATCATACTGCATGTGGGCTTCTGAGACTTGCTTTTTCAGGTCATTCTCCCTATTAAACAAAAGTACAAAACCCACAATTTGTCATTCTTTTGTCAATGAACCTTTGGGTGGTTACAAACAGGGCTGCTTTGAACATTCTCACAGATGTGCTCTTGGGCACCTATGGAATAATTTCTCTAAGGTATATATGTAGAAGCAGAATGGTCAGGCATTAGGAGTATGTAAATTGTTAACTTCACAAGATAAGGCCAAATTGCTTTCTATGGCAAACTGTGCATTGGTTTACAACCCCACCTATAAATGTCTTCTTGATGCACATCATCTTCATTGATATTGTCATATTTCTTAATTTTTCAGTCTATTGGATGTAAAACGATATTCACTGTGGTCTTAGTTGATCATTTATGAGAGTAAACTTCTTTTTGTGTGCTCAGTCACGTCCTCTTAAAATACCTGATTTGTCTTTTGCTCATTATTTCTACAGTACAATGATGAATAGAAGTGGTGATAAAATAGACATTCTTATTGAGTTCCTGATTTTTAATGTATATATACAACTTAGTCATGGTGCATTATCCTTTTTTATATAATGTTGAATTTAGCTTATCAATAGTGCTTTTGTTTTTCACATCTGTTAATATGTGTGATGAGTCTGTAACTTTCTTTTCTCCTCCTGAATGTGTCTGATTTTAGTATCAGAAGTTATACTGGCTCCATTAGAGCTGGAGTATCCCCTCATTACCTAGTCCTTGGAAGAGTTTATATGAAATGTTGAAATAGTATTGCCCTTGAAAGAGAAACATCTGTAGATGTGGGTTAGATGTTTTGTCAAAAAAAATTATCTACTGTTCAACACTATTGAATAAATCTATGTAGGTTGTCTATTTCTTCTTTGGACTATTTAAGGAAATTGCATTTTTCTAGACCTTGATCTATTTTGTCTAAGTTTTCAAATATATTAAGATGCTCATCATTTTCATCTCTGCTCTATCTATGGGTTAGGAGTCCTTTTCAATCTTTATTTCATCTACTTGTGCCCTGTTTTCTTGTTTAATTATGCCAATTTTATTGTTGTCATGAAAATAACTTTGACATTGTGACTTTTTGTTTTCTAACTCATTGATTTCTTCAGTCGCCTGTATCTCCTTGCTTCAACATTGTTTATTCTGTTGCTCTTAAGTTATATACTTAGGCTTTTTAATTCATGCGTTTAATTCCCTTTGGTACTGCTTCTGCTGCATCACCCAATTTTTCCAAATGTGGCACTTATAATTAGATTCTAAGTATTTGTTTTCTTCTTCCATCTAGGAAATTTTTAAAACTTGTAAATGCATGATCTTTAAAAATTTAATCGTTATTACTGACCTCTAACTTATTTGATTATCAATTTAATACTGATTTTTAAAACTTTATTGTGACTTATTTCATACCTAGTACATGGTCAACTTTTGCTAATATAAAATGCTTAAAAATATTCTCTAATTGCTGATTATTTTATATCTGTCCATTGAATCAATATTAATTGCATTATACAAATCTGTGTTTTCATTCATTCTTTGGCTTGGTTTATTTATCAATAATTAAGAGCTACTGAAATCTCCCACTGTGTTGTTAAGTTTGTTGCTTAAGTCTTATAATTTATACATTTATAAATGTATACATTTATACATTAATTTATATTTTGAGGCCATTTTACAAAGTATGTACATATTTAAAATTGTTATATATTTCTAGTGAATTGATCCTTTTATCATTATTTAGTGGTCTTCTCCATCTTTAATAATACTAATATAAAATCTAATTTTGATTTAGTATCACTAAAGCTACATAAATTTTGTTACTTGCCTATGTGTTTTCATCTTTTAAAAAATCCAGCTTATATATAGCTGGATTTTAAAAACTTAATCAACCTGCTGTTGAACTGGGTTTAGTCTATTCAGGTTTATTTTATTATTATTTGATTTGTTACTATTATCTTACTAAATTTTGTTACTCCCCCACCCCTAATTTCTTTCCTTTGGAGCTAAGTTATTGTCTTCCTGTTCCACTATTTTAAACTTCTTTTCTTTTGCAATGATTCATTCTCTATTATTTTAGCAGTATCTTAACCCACTTCCTGAATAATGAAAGCACCTCAGAACACTTTAATTCTAATCACCCTCCTCCCATCTTAAAAGCTATTATCCAGTTTTTCAATTATATCCTATTTTAGAAGTCCACATTCATGTTGCATAAAATGTTTATTTAGTTTTACAGTTGTTTACAATTTTACTTCTTATAAACATTTCTTAAATTATGACTGTTTTATATTAACAACACTTTCGATTTACATGTTTATCATTGTATTTGTTCACCAGTTCTTCAATTTCAGATCATCCTTGTGGAAACATTTTCCTTCTTGAAGATCTTCCTTTTGCAGGTTCTTTATTGAAGTTCCGTTGATGGTAAAAATCTGGTTTTCATCTGAACATTTCAGTTTTGCTTGGCACAAATTCTAAGCTGATAATTAGTTTTTCTCAGAATTTTGAAGGCATTATTCCACCATCTTTTGGATACATTGTTGCTATCGAGAAGGCTACGAAATATGTGGCTGTCTTGCCTTCACTGATGATCTTTTTGTTCCTTTGAATGCTTTTAAAATCTTGTGTTTGGTATTTTGTAGTTATACTACTTTGGGTTTAGGCATGGATTTGATCCATGTATGCTTGGGATATACTGTGCTTCCTGAAATTACGAATTCATGTTTTTCCAACAAATACAGAAAATAGTTATTTTCAAACATTGCACTCCTCCATCATCTCTATTCTTCCCTCCTAATACTTCCAGTCTTTGTAATTCTTCCCTTCATATTTCTAAACTTCTCTTTAATACTTGTATTTTCTAGCTCGTTTCTCCTTGCTGTGCACTGGGTAATTCCTTTAGATCTCACTTCCAGTTTATTTATTGTCTCTTCAGTTGAGTCTAATATGATATTCAACATGTCTGAGGACTTCTTTTTAAATTTCAAGTAACATATTTTTCATTTGTAGCATTCTTTGTTTTCTTTTTTAGATCTGCCTTTGGTTCCATCTTTCATAGATGTTAGTGATGAGACCTTGGAGAACTGAATCCAAAGTTTATTATTTCTATAGATTCTTTCTCATGCTAACTAGTTTAAATTTGCACCTGGTAATCTCCAGTCATATTTTTTAATCTTAATCTACAAAACTCTTGAGCCTATCTCTTGCTTCTGCCAGGAGTTACAGGATACTACAAACTAAGTAGCCATTTCAACTGTCCTGGCTAGGACAGTATCTCAGATTCAGATTCATCTCCTTGTTTCTAGTCCAAGGCAAATTGCATATGGCTGTGTTGCAATTGGTATTTGCCATATGAGCAACCAATGCCCACTTGCATGCTTAATACAGTATTCGCAATTCCCAACTCAAAATTTATTCATCTGTGGGCAAGTAAAAATAGAGGTATGATTCTCAGAAACTTCCCCTACTTTCTTTGAGCCGATTAATGCATTCAAAAAGATTTTATTCAGGACTCGGTTGTTTTGCAGTACCTAGTCTAATGTAGTTTTAGAAGTAAAAGTCTGATTACTGAGAAAGCACATGATTTATGGCAATCCCTAATAATTCAAACCTTTCTGGAAAGGTTTCCTACCTCTTGACCAGACTTGATCAGTATTTTGGAACTGAGTACACATTAGAAAGGTCCTAGAGTACGAACTTACCCAATAGTTGTTGCCCCACTTTGTAGAAATTTCTCCAGTTATTTTATTACTAAGATATTCTGTCAACCCTATTTGAATTTTCAATATCTTGATCAATACGTGATCCAGATCAACAGGACTAAAATCTATGAAAATAAACCATCATTTGAACTTTTAAAAATAGATAATAAGGATTTGTTACATGCAACTTTCATCTATATGTACAACTTTATTTTTGGAAGCCTGAGCCATCTATAATATAAGCAGGGCTAAACAAGGCAGCTGGTGATTTCATTTTAGTCAGCAACCTAATAGGCATTATGGCAGCAGAGGTGGCTGCTCTGGTCTTAAATGCAGATGGACTGTTTGCATCTTTATTATTCATAATGGTTGCTCAGTGTTCTCTGGAAGATCAGGAAGCTGTGTCTCACCCTAATCACTGAAGTAATGAAAGGAGATACCCGCAGCAAGGACTGCAACCGCAACTGCTGCAATCACACCTACAAGTAAAACAAACACAAAACAAGTGGAAATGGGATGAGCAAAAGAAAGGCTTAACTGATCCTAGGCTCTGAAATGTAGGCAACCGATGGGCCTAAACAACAAGCCGCACCTGCACAAACACATATGCTTACACACACATACATACATATTAAAAGCCAGCCAAGTCTTAGGAGGAAAACACAGCAATAAGTTGAATAGATGGCAAAGGCTGGACTGATAATCATGTACTTCATCACTTAGCAAAACCTTAAAAAAAAAATCTCTCTTACACATATGTGCACTCACACATATCTGAGAGAAGCACTCACATACATCTTAGAGAAATACACACACATACTTTAAAAGGTTTCTATAAATATGCACACTGACATCCCAGCCATCTTATGGTACCTAGCTTAAACCAAAAGACAGCTCCAATGGGCAGTGGGTCTCAAAGATGACAAGGCAAAGTCATTTGTGTAACTATTCAAACTAAAAAACTCACATTCCACTGTTAAATCTAAGAATTAGTAAGTTTGTGTTGGTAACTTTTAATTTTACTTATTTTTTCCTAATTGTAAGTTAACCAAAACCAAACCGGCCAGAGCAGTCCAGACACAGACACACACATACACACGCACTTCGGTACAAAGAATTTAGGTAATTATCTAAAGAGTAAGTACCAAGAACAGTCTGGCTTCTAATTCTCAGTGAAAAGTCTTAATGCTTATAAAGCATTTCTCAGATTGGCATTCCACTTAACAACAGTCTACATGTTCTTTAATCAATAAGTCTGAACAATATTAAAGATACTGCCACGCTTCTTGGAGCCTTTAAAATTCTAAAGTTCATTACAAGTTTCCAGACTTGAATTTGACTTTTTTCATAGGACACATATCAAAATCTTCTACAATAGCAGTTTTTCAAAGAACACCAGTCTGGAAAGCATTGGCCCAATAACTGATTCCCGAAACTCAACAAGTTTTTCTTACAAAAACACAAAAAGTGGGATGCCTGGGTGGTTAAGTCATTAAGCATCCAACTCTTGATTTTGGCTGAGGTCATGATCTCAGGGTCATGAGATCGAGACCCATGTTGGGCTCTGCACCGGGTATGGAGCCTGCTTAAGATTCTCTCTCTCCCTCTGCTCCTCTCCCCCTCTCTAAAATCAAATAAACAAAGACCAAAAAAATAGAAAGTGTCGTGCTTGAGGGCAATTGTGATAATGCATTATTTATAAATCTTTCCATCTCTTCCATCTCCAGCGTCTAGCACTTCCCATAATACTCAATAAATACAGGCTTAATGTAGCATGTCTAAGAAAGCAAAATGTAATGGAAATAATTTTAAAATAATGAGAAAACTCAAATTCAAAATACCATCTTTTCAATTATAAAAGAAATTAAATACCTATGTTTTGCTGAATTTTCAATATCATTGTAGTTTTCATCGGTTGTTTTGGTTGCTCATCATCTGTGTTGTCCAATGAAGCTTCAGTATTCACAGAGTAACTCATACAAGCTGCAAGAGGATAACAATAATCAATCCTAAATAAAATGGGAGTAATTTCCATTTTAAAATGAGTTTTAAAGAAGAACATTATAAGGAACATATTCAATGAACTACATTTTCCTTCAATTTCACTTTTTTACAACACAAGGAATTTGCTCATTATCAAACGTAGGTGAATTAAATTTCATGAAATATATGTAGGTGGATAATGAACATAGGTGAATTAAATTTCACAGAACAATTATTTAAATACTGTATATAGTTTTATAACTGACTGAAATCGAAGAGCCATAGAGCTAGTTCTGAATGACTCCCACAAATTATGGGAGATAGTAACAAATATAGTAAACAAATAGTAACAAATATAGTACATTGATAATTACAGGTAATTATAGGTAATATAGATAATATAATTATAGACAATTATAGATAAAATAGTAAAAATAAACCAAAAATCAAAACAGATAGGAGCAAGGTAACCTTCACTCTTAATTGGGATTAATTTCTATCATTCCTATTAATGGACTGACAATTAATAATTTCAAATAATTAGATATTAATATTAAAAGTGGGGATTAGCAACTGCCCCATGGCCAGATCTTATGTATACCACAAAGCCTAAAATATTTACTATTTGGCCCTATACAGAAAAAAATTTGTTGACTGGATCTAACCTGAAATTTGAAATATAGTAGTCCCCCCTAATCTGCAGTTTCAGATACCTGCAGTCAACTGCAGTCCAGCAGCAGATGATCCTATTCTGACAGAGTCAGAAGGTCAACAGTGGCCTAATGCTACATCACAATGCCTGTATCATTCACCTCACTTCATCTTATTATGAGAAATTTTATCGTCTCACATCATCACAAGAGGGGTGTGTATAAATACAATAGGATATTTTGAGAGAGAAAGAGCACATTCACTAACTTCTTTTATAGTATATTGTTATAACTTCTATTTTATTATTATTATTTTTAATCTCTTACCATGCCTAATTTAAAAATCACAGGTTCATATATCTAGGAAAAAGCATGGTATATAGAGTTCACAGTATATAGAGAGGTACTATCTGCAGTTTCAGGCATCCATTGGGATTCTTAGAACTTAACATCTGAAAATAAGGGGTCTACTGTATACAGGCAAAATATAATCATAAATTTGACCTTAAAAGAACTCAGTGTTAAACAAGGCAACCACCTTTTCTCATTTTACAGATGGAAAATAAAACCTGGAAAGTTAAGTGCATATTTGAGAGTCATGGGGGGCAGACTGAGGATTCAAATACAAGTTCTCTTTCTATTTCATTATGCTGGCAATAATTTATGTAGATTAGCTTAGCTGAATTTATTTAACATGGATTAAAAGTGTTTGAACTAAAAACATCCTTAGAGATCACATAGACCAGTGGTTTTCTTTTTTTTTTCTTTTTTTTCCCCTAGTGCTAAAGAATCTGACAGAAAATCCCAGCATGTAAAATAGATGAAAATAGAATTATGCTGGCTAAAGCAAGAATGGAGGGCCCCTGGAGCCAGACTCCCTTCTTTCCTTCAGAGGTGGTAATCAAATGCTGTTCTATAGAACTCTGAAAGCATCTACTCCATGTTGATCCCTTTATTTACAAAAAAGAAGAGAACCACAGAGTGAGAGATGGTAAATGCTACCATTTAAATTCAAAGTAAAAGAGCTTATTGCTTGGATTAAAAATGTTCTTATAGACATCTTTATATTTCAGTATAACTTGCAAGTTAGATACATAAACTTATTGAAATAGATATCTGTGGTACCAAAATGGATGAAAGAAAAAAAAAATGCCTAATTTTCATCAATTTCCCATGAAGAAAAGTTTACTGTCATTTTCATAAATCCTCTTTAGTAACTACCTCATTAGAATAAAGGGTATGACCATTCCTTTTTTCCCTCTTCAAGCATATGATGAAAGTACTTTAAAAACAAACAAAACCCTCTTCTCTTTTTTTTCCCTCCTATATCATATTGGTTACAAA
Organism: Ursus americanus; assembly: GCF_024610735.1. Lineage (NCBI taxonomy): Eukaryota > Metazoa > Chordata > Mammalia > Carnivora > Ursidae > Ursus > Ursus americanus. Next base: position 86,465,001 of record NC_142128.1, on the reverse strand, counting down.
GCCCAAAAATTCTTATATGAACTGTCTCTAGAACCATTCAGTCGTCTGTATTTCCACAGTTTCTGGTTTTCTCAAGAACTATAACACCTTACCAGCTTAATTTTCCCCCTAACTTCATCTATAGATCAAAAAGTTGAGTGAATAGTACAGTTTTATTCATGTTAACGCACATACAATTTTGGTTTTTCTTAGTAAATATCAGTACCAAAAAACTTTTTTGGGGGGGCCACTAAAATCCTTATATCAGATAACAAATACAAATAAAAATAATGGACGAAGCATGAATTACACTTATTTGCTGCAGGATTTTTTTTTTTAACTTGAGTACTTGTATTTAAAGAGCACAAAAAATGGCTTTGTCACGATATATTACTTATACATTTAATACTGAATTATTATATGCCAAACTCATGCTCTAGTATGTCAAATCTTCTGCACAAGCAATTTATTTCTATAAAAAAGTACATTTCATTGCTCTATTTTCATCAGTCATACAAAATCATATTGATTTGATACAAATCTGAGATAATTTTACTGAAGCAGAGCATTTTTCAAGGATGAATAAGACGTCATAACTGGTTGTTTGCTTTTGGTGGGAGCTTCTGGGATTTTAATTCAAATCTCAGACACTATGTCATTTTACTCATATCTGAAATTTAAATGCAAATAACATATAATTCGACAGGAAATTAGATCTTAAGCATTCCTTAAAACCAGGTAATTTTAACTTCAGACAAGCCCCAAATTAATCATGTAAGAAAGTGACTTTTCTGAACAACTGTCAACAAAAGAGAAAACAAGGACAATAATGAATGTATGCTAAGTTGTAAATGTGTTCAATTTCATTCCAAGCTGCTGATAGTTAGGCAGGACTATTTAGAACCTTAAAATAAAATGTTACGACTTGAACTTCCTAGTTGTCTTCTTCCCCCTCTGTGAATACTGAAGTAATGAGGTTTCACTATACTCAGGGATTTAGTTATAAAAATACATGTTCATTATTACTTCTTTTTCCTTTATAATTAAATTATCAATGTTTAACCAAACAAAAAATTAATTAGTTCTGATATCAAGACAGAATTGGCAAAGATGAGTTTCACCAGATTTTAAAGGTGTGTCTTCAAATTTTTAGCTGATACTGTAGATAAAGTGCATCTGAATTATTAACTTAATATCTAGCAGATGACTAATGCATCTAAGAAATCTTAAAGCCACAGTTATCCCTCACCTTAAATGAGTCATTGTGACAAACAAATTGTTCTTCATCCCTTAAGTCATTTAAAAGTATGTTATTTTAAGGTACTTACCTGGCAAAATATGTATTTCAAACATAGCAACTACTTGGCAAGTATCTTATAGAATAGAAATAATTAAATAATAACATCAAATACTTAGAAAATAAAGCCAGATTCTTGTAACAAGTTTAACATCCCTAAATGTACAGCAATTGATTTCAATTTTTGAACTTGAACATTTGAACTCCATGAACTTTTATGGCTTATTATATATGAAAACTCCAATTTCAAATATACAGGAAAATTTATACATACTATAAAATATTACTTCTATACTTTAATGTTAATATTTTTTAGCATAATTCAGAAAGTTCATTATTTAAAATTCTTATAATAATACTAGTTAATATCACCTTACAGTTATGTATATCTTGTTTAGAAAGTATTTTCCCTAATGTTGTACTAAATTCTCTTAACCCCAAGAGCATGTGGGGTTCAGAGGGGACTTAAAGTCACACAGATGTAAGTGGCATACCTGGATTCAGTTAAAATACTATCTTCACAAAATTATGCATCTAATATTTTTGAATACATCAATGAATAAATTAATATTTATTAATAATCCATTATTTTATTATTAGTAAAATGGTATTTTTAAATAATGAGTGAGTAAAGGAGTGAATGAGTAAGTGAATATAATTCTAAATGAATAGGATGTTATGAAAAATCACTTAATTTTTCTATTAAAATGTTTGTTTTTACCCTATCCCATAATTTGGGAATATATTATTTTGCTATTAAAATATGTTAACTACCAAATCATTCCTTCTAATTCAACAAATACTTGGAAAAGCAAAACTAACATAATTCTAGACAAGTCATATTCTTGGTCAAAATACATCTGATGCCAGTGTTCAATTCCTGAAAAGCCTAGAGTTACTTTTACTGCATTCATCCTTCAAAATGAACTCAAATGTCACTTGCTTTCAGAAGCTTTCTCTAATCCCATATAAAGATAATCCCTGTGCTAAATGTTCTGATAATTCTGTTCATCCCTCTATTATAGAACTAATCACCTTATTTAGAGTAACCCATTTCTCTGTATTTCCTTCTATACTGTGAACTTCTTGAAAGTCAGGACTGTATATTTGACCTCTAGAACCCTAATGCTTAATACCTAATGGGCAATCAAAAATAGTAATTAATCACTCAGTTGGGGTTTATGTAAGTTTCAAAAACAGGGAAGAGTCCTTAAAGAAGCACACATTATATAATATTAGAAAAACATGTAATCTAGAGATCATGAGTTTGATACAGCATACATCCAAGTATATACACCTAAACTTTCCACAAATTGCTGTTTTGTTTCCTTTGTGTTTGTAATATTAAACTTTCCTACTCAGTTTATGTATCTCTATACTAGATTACCAGCATAAAAAAACAGACAGAAAGTAATTTTTAAATACAGTATGAAATATACAATGAAGTTCCAATATTAAAAGCTTATAAAAATAAAAATCCACAAAAAAGACTAATGAACATTTATATATCATCTAAGATTAAAAAGTGGATTTTTAAATACTTCAGTTACTAGCTCATACTAATATTTAACATGGTACAGTGTTAAAGCTTACTGAAGGAAAGTTGAGAAACGATTAAAATATATTTAGTATACATATAAATGATAAAAACAATTCATTAGAGAATAGCATTTAAATTTGATAATAATAGCTAAGAAGTTTATTATCTTGAGGCCATACGTCTTTTAATTATCTGCAAGGATATTTCAAATTCTAAGAACCATTCAAAACTATGGAACTTCTAATATATTTGGGATTATCCACTGAAGACTACAGAGCATCAATTTATGCAACAGATGTGTGGTTTCAATTAAAGTGAAACATACAGCAATAATAATAAACAATGGAAAAATGGAAACAGTTTACTAAAATCAAAAATACTAATGTCAAAACTTGGTTACTGTAGATTGTTATCTCTAACCTACAGTCAAAATATTTTCTTCTCATTGAATAATTAACAAAATCACTGCAAATTCTAAAATTTTAATCATTAGTGTTAAGTTCTTATGTTTATGACCTTACTACACTCTGATAATTAACAATGCATACATATTATATCTTCCAAATCAGATTATAGACTTTTTAAGGAAAAGTATCTGGTCTGATTTTTATCTATCCCATTGCCTTGAGCAGAGTAAATGCCTAATAAATATCTGATAGACATACTAAATGCTGTAAACTAGAATTAATACGTCTAGTGTTGCATACTGTCATATGTTTTAAATGTTTAAAAAGTTCTGAATTACATCACCACAGAGCTATGACTATCATACCCTTTCTAAATGTTCATGTTCAGTTGTAGTGCCTTACACAAACCTTAAAAACCTTGTATCTGGCTAGATGTAAACTTTACAATTTTTCAAGCATAAAATAAGTGAAAAAAGATGTGTTATAATTTCCAAAAAAATGACCTATTTAGTATATATTGGTTACTTATTAACAAATATTTAAGAATACCGATCATGTTTGAGGCAGGAAGCTTAGATAAAGAGATAAACATTCTAGGTACTTACTCTCAAAAATCTGACAGTCAGGGGCACCTGGGTGGCTCAGGCAGTTAAGCATCTGCCTTCCGTTCAGGTCATGGTCACAGGGTCCTGAGATGGGGCTCCCTGCTCAGTGAGGAGCCTCCTTCTCCTCCTCTCTCTTGCTATCTCTGTCACTATCTCTGTCTCTCTCTCTCTCAAATAAATAAAATTTTTAAAAGAAATAAAATAAAAAATCTAAATGAAATCTCTCTCTCCCTACACTTTTATATCTGATTTTTAAAGTTGTAAAAATAGTCAAAAAATTTTAAAAACTAAAGTAAGTTGTGAATGGGTCAAGTTTTGCATACAGTGCTACCCTTTAATCTTTCATGAATATAATACACACTAAAAGTATGACGAGTAATTCAAAAAGAATATGAAAACCATCTACTATGATAACAGATCCTAGGTTCTAACCAACAAGTGATAAATTATACTGATAGAAGCAAAATGCAATTAGCTGAGAATAATGTAACATCATCATTCATTTAAGTCAAAAAAATTTTTGAATGATGCAATGAAGATGGCCATGCTAAAATAAATATCTAGACCATGGAAAATAGTAGTTCTATAGTCTGTGTTGGTTAGGTCCCATGGAAAGGAATTGTTAGAAAAAAGCACAGCCTCTAGAACCAAACTGCTTAAGTTTAAATTCTAGCTCTACCATTTACTAGCTGTGTAACCCTGGAAAAATTACTTGACCTTTCTGTGCCTCAATTCTCTCATCTGGAAAATGGGACTAAGAATAGTATCTATATCATAGGACTATTATAAGAATTAAATGATTTAGTATTTGTAAGGCTCTTAAAACAGTGCCTATACACAGTAGGTTCTATATAAACAATAACTAATAATATTATTAGAATATCAGGTTGAATTCAGGGTAATGCCTTTCAAGAAAGACAAACCAAAGTATATTTAAAGAAGTAGTTTTTAATCTTTCTTAGGTCACCAACTCTTTAATAGCTATAGATCTTTTTCCAGAAAAAAATCCTACAATTACTTTTAAGTGGTTTGTGGACCTCCTGAAAGCCAGCTATGACCCCAAAGGTTATGGGTACCACAGGTTAAAAATTGCTAATCTATAAGAAGACAAACAAGGTGGTAAGAAAAAATGAGGTCTGAAACCATAATAAAGAGACCAGTTAAAGGACTGTGCAAATATTTGGCTGCAACATACTGAGAGCATGAGAGTTGCCCTCAAATTTAAAGCATGGCCTCAACAAAGAAGTATTCATGTTTTACTGTTCCAGATTACTTAATAAGGTGTTAGTTATAGGAAGGCAGACTGGTATTCGGAATAAGGAAGAATACAGTATAAAAACCCCATCTCCTAGGAATATAGATTTCAATGTTAAAAGAAAGAGGATGAACTAGGTCAACTCTAATGATCCCATTAAAATTCATTCAGATTATCAACAACAGAATGGGTCAAGAACTACTGTTAGGCACTAGAGACAAAAGTGAACATAACAATCAAAATCCCCACCCTGATGACTCTAAGTCTGGTTGGCAGAGATAGTGTAGCCACTAATCTGGGAAAACATATTTCAGAAAGCAGCAAACATGTTTACCAGTTTACTTCAAAGTATCTATCAATTAGGGAATATACTATAGCTATCCCTTAAAAAATAATAGTTTCCAAAGGATTAAAACACTGCTGCTGCTTTAACATCAGATACTGAGCAATTTAAAGTATTTTCTTCTTTAAAACAAGCTTACTGTTCCACATCGTAATTAATACTAATCTGGAGTTGTTGGGGAAAAAAAAACACAACAAACTCACTGGTCTCCAACTAATCTAAGACTTTACTGACAGATTTGATATTCACCAACGAAATACTTACTTGACTCATCATTGTAGCAAGAGTACTCTGAATCAAATACTCTTATGGTGGGGAGCAGGAATTAGTTAAGTCACAGAAGAATAATTAAGAAACTAGAATTAGAAAAAATACTTAAAAATTGCTATATTCAAATTTCATAAACATCCATATTCAAAAGTAACCTAAAGACTTTCTACTATGATATCAGAAATTTGAAGTCTGACAGCTACATACTCAATATTTATTGATATTTGCAAATAATTACTTATATCACATATTTCTAAATGTTTCAGGAAGCCTGTCATAAACTTATACACTTATTTATAGATATGTTTTCATATCCTGCTCTCACTAGATACAAAAGCAAAGCAAAGCAAAACAAAAAACAAAAACAGCCTGCTAAACAGAATGTAAGGTCAAATATGAAAGTCACAATTAGGAGGAGAAACTGTTACATTATTGATAGTATGCTAAATCTATGCTCTATGAAAATAATCTTGATCTAATGTTTGGAACTGCCCATTTCAGCTTAGTATCCCAATTATATGAAAAGGTAAGAAAATAAAGCCCACTAGTATCGAAAAGATGTTTAATAAACTGTTTAAAAATGCTTAACCAAATAATTAACTAAGATAGTGAATTTTAAGAAAACTTTTCTTATAATAAAAGAAACACCTAAAAGCTATGTATTTCCACCTATTGAAAGCTGAACTTGTTTTATAAAGATTTACTTGCTAGGCTTAGAAAAACCTTAAGTAACTTAAATTTTGGTAGAATTTTCCAGGAAAACACTGACTGCTGTTTCTGAGAACTTAAAATTGATATATTTTTAAATGCCTCAAAAATATCAAACAGAACTAGTATTAAAGAAATCTAAAGACATATTTAAACTAGATGCCTTATAGGTCATCTTAGCAAAAGTCTAATCAGGTTCTTAAGTAACATCATATAATTACCTGTGTTTATTTCCTCTGCAGTTTCCAAATCTTCTATTTGAATCATATGATCTAACATCTCTATAAAATGGTCTCTCATTTCTTCAGCTGACTCATCGCCAAATTTATAATCACATAACATTACACTGGATCCCGGAATGGGGACGAAAACTCGGTGAGGGAGGATATGAAACTCTTTTTCAGAATCTAAAAGGAAGGAACATTATCAATATTTAGATAAGTCTGTGACTAGCATCAGTGATATATTTGTATATGAAATATACACTAATAATAAAACCTAAGAGGCTTTTTCATGTCTTAATTGATCAGACACAGAATTGCTTTTACTGAACTCTGCTTTACCTCAATATCCCTGGCCTCTGCAAGGGACTAAATGATACTCCTATGAAATATAAACGTAACCAGTGCCTTCAATGTGACGGTATTGTTAGTTATACATTCTTTCTTTTTTTTAAGTTATATATTCTTGTATTATCCACTGTCCTATGAAGGAATACCCAGGAGAATTTTGTCCCTGGTCTCAGAAATTGTTGTTTTTCTTGTTTAACCATACAGGCACTGCATTTTATAAATATTTCTCTTCTTCAGGCAAGTTTGGAGCAAATTAGTGGCCCACCTACATCAAATGTATAGGACAATTTAATAGCATACATTTTGCACTAATCTTACTGCTGACTTCATCTTATCATATCCAGCCCCTGTATCAAGCACGTGTAGGACGTCAACATACATGTTTCGTATACTAATCTTACTACCAACTCCATCCTGCTTTTTCATTTTCCCCTTGCCTCGTTCTTATTGCTATTATTTTTTTTTATCTTGTTAAATTGTAATACCTTTTTGTAAACAGCCTTAAATTATCTTTAGAAAAAAAATCTGGATCTAAATAAACAATAAATATGTTTCATTCTTTGAATACTCACAAAGTAAAATATATTTCCCCAAATTTCTAACATTGTCACTGCTCTACATAAACACACAATTACTGTTCAACACCATCATTCTGTTGAACTACTAACAAAGATAGAGATTTTGTGTAAAGAATCACCACTTTCAGCAATGATTAGGCTGACAACGTACAGATCAAGTAGAAAACTAGGGCTCACTTTAAAAGCGATCTACATTTCCTTGTCAAGAAACTAGTAGTAGCTTTATACAATTACAAATAGAAGATGAAGAATGCCTTAAGTGTCACAGAAAATGCTATGACTTAAATTATGTGTTCCTGCCAGATTCTGCTTATCTTGGTGTCATAGGAGAACTGGAAGAAGAATTTTACTCTTTGACCAGACTGCCTCCTAGCTGTAAAATTATATTACTGCAATTTTTACTGTAGCCTGTATATTGACCACACATTGAAATTAGGAATGTATTATATTTTGGGCCACAGTTTCTTAAAACAGGTTAAGTTCAAAACTTTCAAAGATGGCTACAATATGTATGTGTAATTGGCATGCAAAATTTTAAAACTATTTCAAATTGCATTAATTCTAGTTTTCCTGAAAAAGAAATAAATATGCTTGCTATAAAATCAAATGTTAAAGCAGTAGTTGCAATGATTTTAAATTACTCATTTAAAGAAAGAACTTATAATTTTCAAATTAAAAAGTTAAATTATCCATTTAATATCTAAATAAAATCAAGTTTTCTGGTTGGTCTGAGGTTAAAAATGGGGGGATATTTTTAAAAAACACATCTCACAAAGTATTCTAAGAATCCTTTAGGAATATTCCCACAGCAGAGTATCTAGTTAACCATTATTTGAGTAAGTTCAAAACAGAGAAAAAAATTCAAGGCAATGTAAGAATTGTTTTTTACTGGTTAAGAACAGAATCCTAACTCACACTGGAGTATTATAAAAAATTGTGTAGAATAGTTAATATCTGAATTGATTCTTGAAGGATAGACATTTGTACTAAGCAAAGAGAAGTACCATCCAGAGAGCAAAACCATGACCAAAGGCAAAGAGGAATACAAATATGTTCTCAGAGGACAAGTGGTATGGATGGATATGAATATAGGAATGGAAGAAGATAAGAGTCCTCAATTTTCACAATGAGCAGGTCATCTCTTGAGAGTAAGTTGGGCAAGACTGAATGTAGGCTGAGAGAAGTTCCGGAATACTTAAGGGAAATCTGAGAACTGGAAGACCATAATAAGTTAAAGGAATGATTGGACTTCTTACGTTTTTTATAGTCATTGAACTATTAAAAGCTCTTTCATCTGGATAGCCAGAATTCAGAGACTATGTTTATTTTAGATTAGGAATGAAAGTTAATATGCCCTTTGCAGACTTCCTTAGGCATGCAAAAATACTCTTGTTCAACATACACTCCACATTTTACCATATTACAAATGTATAAAATCTTACCAGTATAGAAGATAAGCTAAGTAAAATGAAGACTAAATCTAAAATCTAACAATTTGGTGTATATATGTTCAACTTCAAATTTAACGTTTGTATTATTACGCTTGCAATTTATTCTTTTATCTTTATATCTTCAGATCAACTAACATGTTGCTGAAATAATTCTGTTACTAAAGTTTATATATATATATATATAAATATATATATATAAATATATAAATATATATATATAAACACATATATATATATATATATGTATTCTTGCTTTCTTTTTGAAATATAATGATACACTTCCCAAAAATTAAAGTTAGGAAATTTTAAAAACAACTATCAAGTAATTCTCTTTCTTTTACCACTTAACTGAACATATAGTTTACAAATTTGTATTAGGGGCTTTACAAACATCATCTTTTTTAATCTCACAACCTCAAAGAGTATCTACTGTAATCCCTGTTTTCTAGATAAGACAATGGACGTTTGGACAGACTAAATCATTAGTCCAAAGTAACTCTGCTGGTGGCAGAGTAGACACGGAACCCAACCAAGTATGTTAGTCATTGCTTTTTTTCCAACAAACTACACTGACCATTCTCTTTACACAGGCCTCAAAGGCCACTCAACTACCAATGAAAACTTTTATTTTTAAAAAATTTAGGAAGAGATAACATTAAATGATAACATTAACTTCTAATACATCAAATTTAATGTATAAATATCACAACTGCTGTGAGAAGTAATTATACTGTTTGGACATGAGCAAAAATTTAAAAATACTAACTCACTCAATATAAAATAACACCAAGACAGTCAGATAATACCAGTTTACGAGGCACTGTTAAATGGAACAGAGTATTGAACTAATGTGTGTAACAGGGTGGACTTTGGCATTAATGGTGAATGCACCCCCATGTCCCTGAAAATCCTAAAATTCACAGTTCAGTTGTAGCACATACTGTAGCTCAGAAAATGAAGTAATGTTTAGCACCACAAGAGTTATCACATATACAAAGTTAAGTAGTAAAAACAAGGCCACCTGACATGAGGCTGATAGGCTGACTGGGTGACTAACTGACCAGGTTTTACATACTTCCCAAAACAAAAATCTCAACCCAACTGCTGCATGTGAGACTCAAACTCTTGTCTCAGAAAATCTATACATTATTAGTAAATGGAGCTTCAGGGTTATTTTTGAGTATAGGAAGGACAAATGTTAAATCTGGCAATTCCACTAAACTATCATACTAGTAATAGAAAAAAAGATTATGATTAGTCCACCAAACCTAATATACTACCTATCAGTAGTACTACAAGAAGTTAATTATATAGTTACATAGAGGAGTTTTTCCTATTAACATAAAAATATTCCCTCAACAAGCTAATGTATATGTTTCAATTATGTACATATTCAACTGTGAATTGCAAGTATACTCACACTTGAGTGGTAGGAAGGTAGAGAAAAATGTGTAATTGCAAAAAGCATACTCAGTATTATAATTTTTTGAGTAAAAAATTATTATTACTACAAATTATAGAAATGGTATAGTTTATACTTCTCAAAATGGAATAATATAAAAGGTTAAGACACCATGACCCAGGCTTTTTAAAATCTAATAAAGTGTTACAGTAATAGTGAGTATATAAATTCATATTCAAAAAAATTTGGTATGAATAGAGAAATCAATTGCATATATACCAAAAATTAAAACTTATTAAAAATCTATTATATAATATTGAACACAAATAAATATTTTTTATTTCGAATAAATTTTTTTTTTAAATCTCAGATTTAATTAAAAAATATTAGCTTTAAAATGTTAACAAAGGGTGCCTGGGTGGCTCAGTTTGTTAAGTGGTTGCCTTTGGCTCAGGTCGTGATCTCAAGGTCCTGAGATCGAGCCCCATCCCATGTCAGGCTCCCTGTTCATTGGGGAGCCTGCTTCTCCCTCTGCTGCTCCCCCTGCTTGTGCTCTCGCTCTCTTTCAAATAAATAAAATCTTAAAAATAAAATAAAATAAAATGTTAACAGTTTATCCATTCTGGCAGAAATTCACGCAGAATTTTTTTAAAAATCCTCCCTGAGACTGTTAAATATTAACAGATTTGTTACTATAAGGTGTTCCAAACTTTTTTTGGGTGGCAACTGAAAAACTGTCATTCACTAAGAAAAGTAAAAGATACCATACTATTATAAAAGATAGATCTGGGTAGTTACAAAAGATGACATATCTATTACATTTTGACATCCTATTACTGTATAAATTGAACACACATAAAAAATGTTCTTAATTTTATACTCATAACTTTTTTTTCTGGAATTTCATTCAAAAGCAGATCCTCAAATAGCATTTCACAACGATCTGCAACTGTATTCAATATATCTCTCTTCATTGCCTATGAAAAAAACAAAACAAATTACAATAAGAAATAAAACCCATTACTTTAGATTTGCACTATTTTATTACCACCCTCCCCCAATAACTGACTTTCCTATGTAATCACATCCACTAAAATAACTGGTACATCATTCCATTTTTAACATCCATTTATTTAACATTAACAATTTAACAGAAAATTTGCCTAGCCTTCACCTAAATAATTAAAACCAAATAAATGAATGAAATTTTCCATCTAAAGAAATAATGCTACTGTTCCAAATTTGGAAATGTATAACTATGACAAAAGTGCCAGTCATCATTTTTAAAATCTCTGAATATCCAGATTATAGAATATTACCTAATAATACTTCAAATGAATACTTTTCCTGTTATTTAAAAAGTTTAATTTCCCTCCAAAAAATGATTTCAAATGTACTAATATATCACAACTGTGAAGCACTGAATAAATCTGTATAATCACCAGTTTTAAAAAGGCATTTTAAAACAGACATCCTACATATGAAAATCTTGGGACCAATTACATGGTATACTTCAACTAGCCAATAGATTGGGACTTGATTATCGGTTAAAATCAAATTTATAATTATGAAATCTGAGATTGAAAAAAATTTTAGGATTTTTGAATAGTTATGTTAACATGCTTCTGTTTTTCATATACCAGTTATTCCTTTTGTACCTGCACAGCATCTTTAACCTTGGGTTTATTGCTATGAATATAGGCTCTGCATTTCACAGCACCCTTAAGGTTTACAGAGCCGCTGCAGATCTGGACTGTGGCTGTGGATCTGCGGTCCGAATTCAGAAGCTGAAAGACAAAATCTATTTAAGTTCTAATAGCCAACAGTTAACTGCATGAAACACTTAAGCATTATATAAGCCATTTCATGAAGTGAGACAGAATTTTTGACTGAACCAAGTGTTTGAAAATATTTCCCATAAATTATTAAAAGTCCTTCATATTCCTCCTAAGTTATATATTATTTTCTGAGTATTTTAAATGTACTCTGAAGTTAAACACAACTACATCTAAATTTTTTCTTACTAACAAGACCATCTAAAATACCATTATTTATTTAACATATTCACTAAAAATATATTATTTGCAGATTACTCAGTTAAATACTGTTAAGATAAAAAGATGTGTAAAGAAGACATATATATATTTAGTATATCATCTATCTAGTAGGAGATATAAGGTATGCAATATAAGATTTGCACAAAAATAACTGGAATACAGAGTGATAAATTTGGTAAAATGATAAGCAGTGTAAAGACACTCATTTACTTATACACTTTCGACACTTAACTTCCATAGACTAAAAGTAATGCTATATGCTCCCCAGCAGCAAAAAGGCAAGTCAACTGTGATTGTCACCAGAAAATGACATTAGTGGTTGTAAGCAGTCACTTCCATTTTACAATCTCATTGTTCCGTAATCTAAGGAGTGCTAATTCATGCTTGGTTTCAAGATGTTTCACAGGTTAACCTTATTATTTTAATAAATGACAAAACAAGGAGAGCATTAAACAGTGCAAGTACTATTGGAAGCCTATAAAATCGCAATGGAAACAAAAATTGTGATTTTAAAAAAGGATACCCCATAAATGAGACATGGTAAAAATAACAATTCTAAGTACATCTAGAATAAATAGGGTCAATTCTGAAGAAGAAAAACAAATCATGCAACTTGTGAATAGTGCTATATGTGCTTCTGCAATAAAGAATAGTCAGGAACTGAGGAGGAAAAATGGTGAAGAAACTGAAAGACTTAATACGTAGCTACTGAAAGCACATGAACAGTCAATGTCTAATGTAATTCAAGCAAAGCTAGTCTGTTTTTTGTGTGTGGTGTTTTTTTTAAGAATTTAAACTTAAACACAGTCAAGTTCTTATTGGTAAGAAATTTGTCACAGACTGAATAGTTCAAAAAGTTCCAAGTCTGTTTAAAAAAATCTCTTTCATCAAACCAAGCAGCAGGGTGATAATGCTCATATTGTATCTGGAATAAGCTTCCTATGATACTTATGATCTTTACATTATCGATATATCAATAAGGTGAGGGTGGACGAAGAATACTGGGCTTCCCTTACCCACTATGCAGAACTTTACTATTGATGAAACTAATCCATTTTGGATCATAATGCTCTATTTTATACATTTAATATCTAACATATGTTTTACAGTATATAACACACTTATAATAACACATAATATAGTATAGTATAGTATAGTATAGTATAGTATAGTATAACATAATACAACATATAATAGTGCCCTTATAAATTAGGGCACTAGTCTCCAAAAAGGACTAAAGGACTAGACCATATATAGAGAGAGACTACACATACACACACACACACACACACACACGCACGCATACACAGAGAGTCTTCAAAAGATACAAGGATTAACTTACTCCTTTCCGGTAGAAATGTACCTGCGTTCTACAAATGTCAACTCCTCTTGGTTTCTTTGGACTTAGGAACAAACTAGCTTACAAAGAGACACTGGGAACCTAACTTGGTCGTAAGTGGAGGAATTTCTGTGACAACAATATGGTATTTTAAAAAAGAAAAGATTTCTTTGGTTATGATGACCAAAACAAACTTCACATAAGTGGTAGCATTTGGGGTAGATCTTAAAGTACAGAGAGGATTCTGACTGTCTGAATGACAGAGAAAAGATGGTACTGGTAAGATGCATGGCTCAGAAAATAAACATGATTTTAAAGGCATAGAAAGCAAACCTCTGAAACAGTTAAGTATGAAATTAATGAATAGGCATGCTGAGGCTACGAAGAGCCTTGAATTAGACTTTTCTAAGTAGTCAGGGTAAAGCACCTAAGGAATTTTAAACAAGGAGATTAATTCAATCAGTGCCTAACCCTTATACGTACTCAATAAATACTTTCTGAAAAAAACTAATAAGTAAATAACAAGTGAATGAATGCAAACTGTGATTCAGATAGGATAATCTGAGGTTATATGCAATATAAATTGGAAATACAGAAGATATTCCAAGAGATATACAAACAAAGATATCAGGATTTTCAGAAAAAGAATCACTTTGGACAAGACTGAATAGATAGACCAATTAAGAGTTACTTGTAATAATATAGGTAAAATAATAACATTGTAAGTCTAGTGGCAGTAAGACCATAAGGAAAATAAAAGATGAACTTAACACTGCAAAGGAAGAATCAACAAGACTCGATGGAGGTTGAGTAGCAGGAAAGTGACATCAAATATTTATTTACTACATATTACATTTTAGTCATATAAAGATTCCACCTGGCTTACCAGTGGAATGATTAATAAAAAGATATTACACTGCATAATAATATTGTAACAATAAATTATCTCTCATGATATTATCTCTCCTTTCTATATTCCCATAGTCTACACATCTACCAAATCCAATTTTATCACTAAAATAATTTTAGGTAAATTATTTAAAAAACCAAGAGGTCACATAAGCATATCTAGTAAAAAGCATATATGTACAGGAATAGCTTTAAAATAAAGGACACATCTAAACTAAAAGGTACTAAGAAGAGAAATTGAGAACTCATGTTGAGTGGCATTGAGTCCAATGACAATTTAGTAAATACTCTATTGCTAAATACAGAGAAGGCAGAAAAGAAATTAAAACACCTTCCTATGCAAATTACTTTTGAGTCTATTTTACTCAGTTAAAAAAATATACAATATTTGTATTTGTACAAAATATACAATAAAAAATATCCTGTTCCGCATGCATACTTTTAGGAATAATTAGTGGCTTTAACTTTTTATCCTTCAAGATATCCAACTTTCAATTCTGAAAAGAAGAGATGTGTAATTTAAAACAACCATATAAAAATGTAAAAATTGCTAATAATGTGTGATTTTTACTAAATCAGAGGATGTATAAATACACTTCAAAATTTATACGACAACACCTGGCACATCTGTGCACACATCTTTTTAAGTTGTTAAGAACTACAACTTTGCTCATAAAACCTACAACCCAAAATATCACACATACATACATGTATGTATATATTATATATATATATATATATATATATATTTCTAAACTGCTCTCTACTTCATGCTAAAATTTTAATAGCCTTGAGGCAAAAGACCAAAACAAGTTTTATTAAAATAATGTTCTTGGAAATAAATTTGCTAGAACTAGACATTTTTTACACTTTACATCTCTAAAATTCTCTGACTCTCTAATTATAAATATAAAAACCAAAACAATTTCATTATGATTATTCTAAGAAAATATTTTAGATAAGTAGTATTTTAAAATATTTACCAACTGTGTTAGCACTTTGACATCAAAAGAATGACTAGTTGCTTGAACATTTCCTCTAGAAGATTTTTTCTGAAAAAACACAAAAGTTAAAAAACTAGATTACTGAGACTGGAGTGGAATACAAAAGACAATTTAGGAACTATCCTACATATATTAAGTAACTTAGAGGAAAAGAAAGTTTTATTATTTGTTTTATATTGGCTTTTTTTATAGATATGTTACTTTGTGTATTATCTATCAATCAATGTGTACTCTTAAAAACCATTATTTCCCTATTTTTATTCCTCTAAAGCAAGGACTGGCAAACTATGGCCTATAGGTCAAATTCAGACTCCCTCTAGTCTTTGTAAATAAAGTTTTACAGAACACAATCAAAATCATTCATTTACATGTTATCTGTGGCTGCTTGTTGAATAGTTCCTGGAGACCATGTGGCCCACAAAGTCTAAAATATTTACTATTTCGTTTTTTACATAAAGTTCATTGACCTTTGCACTAAAGGGAGAGATTATCAAAGTTCCTCTTCAGATAGATCAAAGCTATTTTAGAAGCTTGTACAGATCCCTTCTATAGAATGGCCAAACTTAGTCTTTAAACTGCTATCAAAGTAGAACATGTACCTTTAGTTTTAAGCAAGCAGTTTATAATTGTGAAATTAGATAGAATTTAGATGACACTCCCTTCTTCAGATTTCAGGATTCCAATTAATTCAGAAATGATCTCCAATCATTCTCTGAAAAAAAACATTTATTTGCCCTTTACTTTAAAAGACCTCAGGAAAAAAAAAAGGACCTTATAAATAAATAGTAGGTGGAAACTGCTTTCACGAAGGCAAGAACTAAAGAAAAGTCATCTTTTATCGTTCCTTAGGCACAAATAATTTCATAAATAAGATGATTTTCTCTCAACTCACCTGTCCTTCTAATAGATCACAATCTTCATCTTTAACTTGTCCATTAATCAAATAAACACCGTTCTCTATTTGCTTAGCCCAGCGTGCAAGTCCATTCTTAAAAGGAATACAACACAGATATCTTTCAGATGTAATGTCCTCTCAATTAAACTCCCTAGGGTCCACTTTTTTCCACCTAATGTTAATGTGGTAATCAGTAACGTGGTATTTATTTCTTGAGTTAACATTTTGCCATTTTTTTCTTCATATTTCTTTTAAATTTTTGCATATAGTTGACACACAATGTTACATTAGTTTCAGGTGTACAACATAGTGACCCAATTGATTTATACATTATGCTATGCTCACAAGTGTAGCTACCATCTGTCACCACACTATTATAATATCACTGACTATATTCCCTATGTTTGCCTTTATTCAGTCTCATAAACAACAACAAAAAGTACATCCCCAAATTTTGGCAACTTAGCCATATTTAATAATAGTTTTTCTAATCTTTATCCCAAACTAACATTTATATCACACACTTAGGAGGCTTACTAACTACATGGGCAGTCACATAAAATTCAATAATTCCCATTATATTTTTAAAAAGTAGGAAAAGAGAAAGAACCTCAAGAACAAATATACAAAGCAGTACTAAAGAGAGGAAAAAATAAGCAAGCTACATCTGCTTCCTTCAATAGGGAAAAAGAAGAGAAATGAGATATGAACAAAAGAATGGAACAAAAATACAAAAGAGGACTGGAAAGGAGAAAATAAAACTAAAGACCAAGAGGAGAAAAACAAAAAGACCAAAAGACCAAACAGTATACCTTTTTATATAATCATATTTTATGTAACTATATTTTACAATGTACTTAACTACATGTTAATCAACAAATATTTATGGAGCACCTATTATGCTAAATACATTAGTATTATAACGCTGTCCTATTTCTAACTTTATAATTTGGCTGGAGTAATAAATTAGTCCCCCATAATAATATCATTATAATTAGCAAGTAATTTTTGAGGATTACAAAATGAATGGCATAGACAACCAGAATAAAAGCAGATTATCTGTTCAGCAATCAATAAAGAAAATTCATCTTGCCCTGATACCTTTGTATTTTTCTCCAGAGTATAGCTGACAGAAGTAGTAGACAGTGGGATGTGAATATTAATATGAACTGTACATTCTAATGAAAGCCATGAAGTTGATAGTCCATTTTGATACTTCCAATCTGCTGGTTTTGCTGAACTCTTTAACAGTGGGGAAGGTGGAAAAACATAAAATATGTGATTTAGGTAAAATACGCGGATCAATAAAATATCATAAAATGTAGAACCTAATAATATAATAATATTATTATATATAAGCTGAAATCTAACATATTTGGCCAACTTCTTTCATCAAAGGGCAATAGGTTAAAACTGAATAGAAATAAATCATGCATTAAGTTCGCTATCCTTCAATACATTCCAGGCAGCCTTGGCACTCCCCCCCCCCCACCCACCCAGTGCTAGGCTGAAAAGAATCAGATAGTTCATGTAGAATTCTGACAAGTCCTCTGGTTCTCATCTGTAACTTCAACAGTGTCAATTCGAAGCTTCTGTGTGGAGCAAAAAAAATCACTGAGTGACTATCCGGTGCCAGATGTTCTCCTTTCTGTCCTATCGTCGCTAACACAATACTGCGAAGTTACTTTTTCATATTGCTTTTAGACACGTTAGCAAAATTTAGTCTGGATTCTGCTAGTAGGTAGCTTGCTTACTAGGCAATGTAATACCAAAAGCCCAGTTGCTTTTACTACCAGCCTCTCAAGTATAATACTAAATGCATAAATAGGTAGGGGGAGGTTAAAAAAAATATTTGAACAACGAAAAAAAAGGTTTTCCTTGCTTGTAATGAAATTAATCACATTTCATAATAAAAAGTGCAGATGGTTGTGGACATCAATAGGAAGTGAAAGCACTGAAAATTATTAAAACTAAAGAACTGAAATTTATTTTAAAAATATTTTGTAATACATAAATCTTTAAAAAGAAATTTTTCTTACCTTTGGATCATGGATATCATAAGTTCGACAAAATATTCTTTACTGATTAAGGATAGAAATAACCAAAAATAGAAAAGTAATTTTTGATAATCAAAAGAAAATAAACTATCAAAAAATAAAGTGCATGCACCCAAAAGTTTTTATAAAATCATACCACTTCATATAGAGATATATATACACACATATATGTACTTGTTTGCACAAATACATATACAACTTGTAAATAAACATATATATTCACATTTTGTATAAAATAATATATATACACGCAAAAACTGTTCTGTCTATAATACTTGCAGTGCTTTAAACTTTCCCTACTGCTTAGAATCCTGCTAATCACAATGAATAGAGTGGAAGCACTTGCAAAATTTTCCTCAAATACATACCCTCTATCAACAAATAGGAGTTACAAGCTCAGCTTCTGCAGGAATGATCAGTTTTTGAATTTTGTCTTTTGCAAGTCCTAATTTACTAGTCCCTTGCCCGCTTTGCTCCCTTGATGTGGCTGCCTCTGGCTTAGGCAGTACTCTTGCCCTGGCAAGATGTAGAGGAAAGAAGCTAAGGAGGCCCTAAGGAGGCTTTTTTAGTGTCACCTTATCTTGGCTAAAGACATAAAAATTTCTTAGATGTCCCACACTGTTAAGCTCAGTATTATCTGTGCTCTGAATTGGGCATTTCGAATTGGAAGTGAAAATTTAACATGATAAAAGCCATTACTTTGCCTAAGCTGTCAGTTGGGCATCGACCTCTCTGTAGAGGACCTACTGAGCATCAAAAAATGGGGTAGGTGGCTGGTAAAGAGCTCAGAATACCCAGCCCTTGCCACCTTTCTCAAACTCTTTAACAATTCTAAGACATGATTAACAACGTTAACAATAATAATATTACTGTTATTATTACTGGCAGTCCTAATTATGTGTTATTTATAAGAAAAGCTTTCAAATTATGCCTGTTTTTAAAATATGATTTAAATAAATGTTTTGGGAAAAAACCTGCAGGAACATTATTTCGATATCATATACTTTAAAATATAAACACCTAAATAAAAGATACTTTTTTGTAGAAGAACAAATGTGAAGTGTCACTCGTTCTGAGATCTCCTCTTCTGTGAAATTCCACAACCTCCTTTTATTCATAGATTTTTCCATAGCAAATACTAGCTGAAAGGGAGCAAAACACACATCGACTTAACGCAAAATAAGAGAACAAAAGTGAGTGCAGAAAAAGATAATTACAACATCTCTAAGCTCCTAATTGGCTTTAAAACTCCATGATTCTGTCATTAAATTTTATTTTCTTCAAAAGAAGGAGTAAAACTGATTATTAACCTTTTGGATTCCATTTTTAGGGATCTACAAAATTTGCATTTAAGTTTGGGGTATAGAATAAAGACTATTTTAATTAGAATGAAAAAGTGATTTTTAACCTACAAAAATGAAGCATGTCACCATTTGGGATTTCTTATTAAATGTCACAAAAGATGTAAGGCACTATACAAGTACACATAAAATACAGTAGTAACAAATTGAAAGTAAAAAAAATCAGAAATAATGACATACATTTATGCCAGAAGTAAGAGTTATAAAAATGCATACTTGATATGAGTAGAGGGGTCATAATTTTTTTTAAAAGATTTTATTTGACAGAGAGAGAGAGCACAAGTAAGCAGAGTGGCAGGCAGAGGGAGAGGGAGAAGCAGGCTCTCTGCTGAGCAGGGAGCCCGATGCGGGGCTTGATCCCAGGACCCTGAGATCATGACCTCAGCAGAAGGCAGACGCTTTAACGAATTGAGACACCCAGGTGCCCCTAGAGGGGTCATAAATTTGACTCTAAACTTCCTAATAATAATGGGCACAGGCAAATCTAATCTGTTAGCTAATTCACATGGTCCAGAAACTGAACTCAATGAGGAGAGGCACAACTTTCTTGATAATGATATCAAAAGGAATTTCTTCAAAGGTGATAGTATGTAATATAACAAAGTTCTCAACATTGACCTGATGGGAGACACTAGTTTTATAAGGTTACCTCTAACAGAGTTCCTCACTACAGGCAATGGAAGTAAAGTCAGAAAACGGAAACTCAATAATGTCTGAAATATAGCATTTCTAAAGTCTTATTTGCTTGGTAGGAACAAAAATGATAGAAAAGGAAAAGGAAAGAGGACCAACCGTATCTCTCAAGCACTGAGCCCACATTCACCCTATTCAGTCCAGTGCCAACCACAAAAGGATGCACAACCAATGCAATTAAAAACATATACATTTGGATTACATTTCAAAACGTCTAAGAAGATGAACAACTGTGAAGGGTACACTTATTTAAAATGGAAAACACAGCAGAAAGTTGAGTAACTTGCCGGGCAAGAGGATTACCTCCATTTTCTTCCCTTTCTCCCTTAGGTACAAATTGCAAAGATTTAATGTGGGACATGACACGAAAGGTTACAAAACTGTGATTCTTACTGGCTGCACACTTTTTTTTACTAGAAAATGTTTCTGGAGATTCTGTGGGGTTTTGCACTTCTCAAGATTACAGGGTCCCCCTCTCTCTTGGGGTGGGAAAGAACTTTTTGAAGGCTCATTTGGATCCTGAGTACTAAAAGAGATGAAAGCTGCCTGCACAAAGTTTGCTTTAGATTTGGGCTTAAGGGGAAACAGCTTGTAGACCTTCATATTTACTTACAAACTATGTTACCCAACTTACTGATATGGGAATAAAATGTTTTACTCTCAGGATCTTGAGAA
The DNA here is from genome assembly GCF_024610735.1 of Ursus americanus. NCBI lineage: Eukaryota > Metazoa > Chordata > Mammalia > Carnivora > Ursidae > Ursus > Ursus americanus. The sequence goes on along the minus strand of NC_142128.1, from coordinate 86,443,604 downwards.
AATTGAACAGGTGAAGAATCACAAAATCTATCAACTTCACATTATAGCAATCACTTGGAACTAAAAGGAAATTCTAGCAGAATACTGCTATTGTATAAGAAAAACTCTTAAACCACTATAATTTGTCTCATAATAGTAAAAAATTATCTTGAAACTTAAAGCTATTTAAAAATATATAGCTTTGATTGAAAATAGAAATTTTGACCTTTTTTTACACTCAAAATACCAAGCAATTCGATGGAAAAATCTCTTTCAACATAATGCCAGCATAAAGAATTATGGAATGCTAATCTAAATATGCCTAGGGTCATTGTATATAAGTATAATCAATTAAAATATGATATAACTTTGGGGCGCCTGGGTGATTCAGTCGGTTAAGCATCTGACACTTGATCTCAGCTCATATCTTGATCTCAAGGTTGTGAGCTCAAGCCCCATGCTGGACTTGCTGGGTGTGGAGCTTACTTAAAAAAAAAAAAGCATCTTTGATCATATTAAGAATTTTTGATATTTCAGACTTACTCTACGCAGGGCATTTTGAAAATCATTTCCCATTTCTAAAGTTGTGATGATGAATACTCCAAGAACTAAAAGTCCCCCTGGTAGCATTCTGGACACCTAAAAATAGAAATATATTATTAGTTAACATAAGTATTTGGCATTATATGCAATCTTTTGTGTTTGATAAGCCAAATATTAAGTCAGCAAATACTTGCCGAGCACCAACTATATGCATAGCATTGAGGTGTGAGCTTTGAAAAACGGGTTAAAATATTGAGAAATAGTTGATAACCATGATGAATGGGTGTCGTTATATACACAATCTTCCTAGAGTGTCCTTAATTTTTTGCCTTTATAACTAAAGCTATTTACTACCATTAATAATGACACCCTTTAGCTACATCAATAAACAAACCCCTTTCTCATGAGATCACAGACTGAAATATCTTCTAAAATTTTTTCATTGGCTTCTACTGTCACCTAAATAATATATAAATTTATCTACTACTGGTATTTCAGACTCTCTAAAATCTAGCTAACCTGATATTCAGAACCTCACTTGATACTACTTTCCCTGAAATACCATACACATATCTGGCTAACTCTATACCTTCATTCAGACTGCTCCCTCAGCCTAAACTAATTTTCCCTTACCTTCTGTGTGTCTGAACTCTATTGAATACTTCAAAGTCAGCTTTGAAGTCATACTTTGATCTCCCAAGTCCCACAAGACTTTGGTGTAGTTTTCCCATGGAACTTATCACACAAGCCTGTGTTATAATTACTCGTATGCGATGGTCTAGAAGTTCTTTAAGGGAAGAGGGGTTCTCAACTAACTCTGTATACCTATTAATATTCAGAATATTACCAAAGCCTGGGATTTGAAGAGAGGGGATCTGACTTGAAAATCCATTTTTTCCTATTCTTTACATTTACTCTAATTTTTTTACCTCTATTTATTATACTGGGTATGAATATTATTCCCAATTTTTCTTTACTGTAAAATAATATTGTAAAAATTCTAGCAAGGCTTTCTGTGTTCATGGGATTATTTGCTTAGAATAAATTTCTTGAAGTGGATTACTAGTTTATGAAGTTATGCATATTTTTAAGGTTTCTGATCCATACTACCAATTTGTCCTCCATAATATGTTATTTCCCTTCACATGATTGTGGCTAGTTCTTAATACAGATGGACTTCTTTCTACCATCTAAACTCAGAGATCAAAGTGCTTTCTTTGCGTCTACTCAGTACATAAGAAAACTGAACAGAAAGTTAAATCTTCTTAGACAGCACAGTCTATCTCTGAATATATTTACATTGTGTCTGCTGGTGGTTCCCTCTGATTTCTTAAATTCTGTTCATTATAGTAACACAATCTTGGCGTATAAATAAAGAACAAAGTTTTCATTTTTTGCATGGAAAATATGGACATTTTCAAAATCGCCAACACATAAAAGTAGTTGTTTCTTTCTAGAGACAAAAAGGTTAACCTGTTTTTCTATAAAAATTTTATGTTTGTGTGCATACACACATGATATACATCTCTATGTATGCATGTGTGTGTGTGTCTGCTATATACATATGTATAAGTATATAATTTTACAAGAAATCAAAAACCAAATTGGAGTCTAAAATTATTTAGAAACCTTTGAGAATTTAAGTTTTAAATATTTAATATTTTCCTTAGAAAATGATATTAAAAATTTCTTAGATTCTTTTACTATACACCCCCCATCACAAACACATACACACATACAGATAAACATGTGCATCTCTGAAAAATTTTAAGTTGATGGAAATGATTACTTTTACCTTACTTAATTTCCAATTAGTTGACATAATCCATTCAATGACTACTTTTAAGTGTATTTACTCACCACTCCCTCTCACGCACTACCAAATCTGTTTCTTCCTATGCAATGGCAACACCATCTTCCCAGACATGCAGGCTGGAAATCACCTTTAGCTACTTTCTCAAATGCTCTTCACTCCCTGTCTGTTTGCTTAGTAAATCATCTTGCTACAAGCTCTATAACTGGAGTGTTTTGGCAGTGAAGTTTTAGCTCACTGCATTAGTTAATTCACACATTCATTTATCCAATATTTTGGAGTTCTTGTAAACCATGGAAATACTATACTTGGCATTGAGAATATAGCCATAAACAAACAAAAACATAAATGACCTGTCCTCACAAAGCTTAGTCTAGTTGGGCTCACGTCATCTTTTTTTTGAACTATTACAGTAACTGAGATTCAGTCTCTACCCTCCATTTACACTGTATCAAGGTATTGAAATTATTTTCTAAATTACTGGTCAATCATATTAACTCCTTCTCAGATAGGGAACTCTGAAAGTCTACCACAGAGCTACTATCTACCAAACAAACTCCTCACTTCTTAGGATGGCACTCCAAAACCATCCATAAATCGGCTCCTTCCAGCCTTATGTCTAAATACATTCTTTTATATACCCCATGTTCCAGTTATACCCAATTGCTTGCTCTTCCCTTAACTCTTCCCCTGCCTTTAACTTTTATGCCTTTGGGTCATTTATTCATACCGCCCTTTGTGTGTTCAATGTGTTCTCTGACTTTTACTGGCAGTCCTATTCATCTTACAAGTTCAGAACCTTCTGTGAAGCCATTTGATTCCATTCATTGGTAGATATTTAACTTTTCACCATTCTATATTCTTATAGCACTTTTCTACTTTTATCTCATTTCTCTTGTGGTAATAATGTCTTTCACTTTGGTTACAACATATATTCTAAGGATTTTAAAAAGAACCTAACCAAACCATGATCTTATTCTCTCGGTATCTATGTGAAGTCTTCAAAACAATCTGACCAGCAACTCTATTATCAATAACTAGTATTATTTTAAAGAACACTCAGAAATAAGCTATAGGACCAATAACAAAGAAAGGTTAAAAAATACAATTCATAAAGGTTAACAATTAAAAGCACAGCATATAAAATCAAAGGCTTTCAAATCAGACTGCCTGGGTTCAAATCTCAGTTACATCACTTATTATATAATCTTGGGTGGGTTACTTAACCTAGTAACCTGAAGATGAAGTGCTTTTATTTTGTTCGTCAATAAGCACAACTATATAAAAAGACAAATGTGGTGACCTGGTTGGCATGTTCTGTGGCCCATTCTTCATCCAAATTATCCAACTTAGCTTTTTGCTGATGTTTGAGGTTCTCATTTTGTTCCTCTTTGGGTGGTGTTCTAGTGGCAAGAATGACATAATCCTTTTGTGAAGAACACTTAAAAACAAATTAGAAAAGCTTATTATCAGTGACATCTGACTGAAGAATGTAAAGCTCTTATGACATGCAAAAACAGTAATATTCATAGCAACTTAAATTGTTAATACTTATATTATAATGGAATCTATAGGGAAACCGATTTTCATGGATAACCTTACTATGTTTCTCTCACACGTCATTTATTTATATACTTAATATCAGGTTCTTATTTGTTTGGGTATCCTGAATGTGAATCATATAACGGTCCTTAAAAACAGCTTACTGGCTGAGTGAATGTACTGTACCTTAAAATATGCTTGATCAATTTTCTAATTATTATATTTATTTTCTAAATAATCTGAAAACAGATTGGATGGTTCAGCAGGTATAAAAACTCAGTAAAATAAAGCAACAAATGACCTTGTGTTTCTTACTTCCATTGAAACAATGATAGTAGGGAACTTGTATAAGTGTCCACAGAAAAGCAAAGGGGATGTGGGATACATAATAGAAGTGATATCAATTTTATGTTCCTTAGTTTTAATAGCAATTAAATGGTAACCAAAGGTGGGCTATCTAAAGATAAATTCAGGGAACTTTTAATAGCCCAGTCTTACTACAGTGAAAGTTTGTTGTAAAGAAAAAGTAAAAAATAAGGCAGATAAAACTAGTAAGCATGGTCATTCCCATACATAACCTGAAATTGCCATTATGAGTGTCATCCTGGAATAGAAAATAAAGGAAGAGAAATTATTTCTACAAAAGTTATTTCCAGAAAGTTACATTCAAAAGCACACAGGAAAAGGTAGGTGCTGATTAAGAAAGCATGACTTTAAAAAGAAAAAGAAACTGACCCAGAGAGTAGGAAACAGGCAAGCTTGAGGGGAAGAAGAAAAAAGTGATAAGCCCTGGAATAAAGAAAAAGAAACATATTGGAAGGGATGAAAATGCAGCATAAGGAAAGACTGGAAGGAAAATTCTAAATTGTGGGAGACATATTTGTAAGACGGTGGTTTTGCCAAGCTCTAGAAACAGCCTATGTGAGTAAGGCAAGTTTGGAAGAGGGTATTTCTCCCTACCTTTTATTTTTACTAACAATGCCTTTCTCTGAGACTGTTATTCCCTTAAACTTTCTTAAATAAAGGGGAGTAGAAACTTTAAATAAAAAGTTCCTAAAAGAGTCCCATATTGGATGCAAGTAACCTCAATCAAACAGTAGTTCAGGGCACCTAGGTGGCTCAGTCAGTTGGGTGGCTGCCTTTGGCTCAGGTCATGATCTCAGAGGTCCTGGAATCAAGCCCCACGTTGGGCTATCTCCTCAGCGGGGAGTCTGCTTCTCCCTCTCCCTCTGCCTCTCCTCCTCCTTGTGCTCTGTCTCTCTCTCTCTCTCTCTCAAATAAATAAAATCTTAAAAATAAAAAAAAAGTAGTTCAGATTATTACCAAGAGGGGTAGTTTGGCTAAGGAGAGGCCTCATAGGGTAGTGCTACCTGGGTGAATAGTACAGGGTCTACTCTCTGTCTTACAAGTTAAGAAACCAGATTTATGAAAACGCTGAGAATGAACTGGTCTCTTAGGGCTAGGTTGACATTAACTAAGCTCATTCAGAATGATGTTGAAAACAAGAATACCATGAAGGGGTGTGAACACATGACTCTTCTTGACAGTACATTCTTTATAAGTACATAACATGGGGCTTCAAACTATAGGAGGAACTAGATTTAAAATCCGGATAGAATTGGAACAAGATAAGTTAATTACGCAATTTGAAGGTTCTAAGGCATCGTGATAAAATATCCAGAAACAAAATTGTCACAACAGAACTCTTTTTGCTACCAGGTATCAAAATCAAGTCCTTGGGCCACAGTGCACTCTCCCCTAAATAGTGTTTAGATGGAGTAGCCAGTTTGTCTGTGACTCTCCTTTTTCTGTTGCTTTCTACTGCTGACCATCCTCCCTACTGATTAACATATTTTTTCTTCAATTATAATAAATCAGCAGGTGCTTACGCTTTTTAAAGTAACTGCCCAAATCTGTTTCATTTTGTGTTGTTTTTTAAGGCCTAACTCCAAAAGGGGAATAAAATTTGTTTTACTTGCAAATTTCTCCTACTCCCTTTCCCTCACGCCACTGAATCAACATTAAAAAATTTCAGTAAGATGAGTGAGTACCATAGCAAGTAACAAAAGACATGACTACTACTGCTGTAAGACTGAGATAAAACAATGGGAATAAAGTTGTCAAAAGTTACTTTTGCAAAGAATTAGACAACCAGGAATTAATAAAGATTAGAAGAGAACACAAAACACTTGGAAAGACAATAAAATATGTATAATATAATCAGTGAAATTCTAATTGTGGAATTTCTACATTATGAGTTACTTTTACATTGTCAAAAGGGAATGTGTTCTGACTTAAGCAAACCTGGGCTAGTCTTCTCCTGCTTCTCCACATTTTTCCTCAAAGACCATTTTAAGTTGTTCTTCTACATTCCATTCCTCCATTCCCTAACCTTGACCTTACTGTTAAATAGCACATCTTAACTTTAAATAAACAGGTAATTTGTTTTATCAATAAATGCACCAAAAGATACATACCTGTCCAATTAAAAGACCAGAGACAAAAGCTTTTCCTTGAAGATTTATGTTTGAAAGATACTGGCCAACAGTCTCTTCTACAATGTAGGTTCTTCCCATTATTGGGAACTAATCCAATCTCCTAAATTACAAGAAAAAAATACACACCATTTTTAGGCAAAAATATAATTTGCAATGTTTTTGTCATGGGGGTTGTATAGAGACAGAAGTGGTACATCCTGATACTATTCCACGCCTTGCAGAGATTGCTGGGTAAGCAGGGTATTCTTTCCTGCAAAGGTCAAATGTAGCTTCAGAATTCTCAACACAGTGCTGCTGGAAAAGACTACCAATCAAATAGAGTTGACATAAAAGATAAAACCCACTTCCATATCTAAGATAAGGGAGAGAACACTAACCTACTAGTCAACACACATAATTTTTTATTTAATTTACTACTCCTTAGTTGTATCATCTTTCATAGTCTACTGCTGAGCCTCATTGTGCTCATTTCTAAAACAGGAAAGAGGACAATTTCTGAGCTGCTCTTAGAAGGTAGAGAGAACCAAATTCATTTACTCAATAAGCATACTGTGAAGAATTACTACGTGTTAGAAATTATGCCAAGTGGGATGGCACAAAGATGAATAATATTTGACCTATGCCCTTGAGTAACTCACAATATAATTAGAATTATGGAATTCAATAAGTAGCAATGCAATAATGATGAACATTTACATAGTTTCAACTTTGTATAAGGCATTATTCCAAGTACTTTATATATGGTAACATCTGTAATATTCACAAAAACTCCAGGAGGTACTATTATTATAACCCTTGTTTTATAGATGAAGAAACCAAAAGGATGAAAAGAAATGCAACTTGCCCAAGGAACAAAGCTGGTAAATGGCAAAGGTGGGATTTAAATTCAGGCAGTGTTGCTCTAGAATCCATGACCTGAAATGCTACGCTCATACTGAGGAATAATACCTCGTCTCTCAATTAAACCCCTACGAAGGGTAGCTCCTATTCTGCTCTTTCTCTCTCTCTCTCTCTCCAGTTTGTAAACGACAGTTGCAGCATTTTGAATAGAAATAATAGTCATTTGGGTTGTGTAAAAAGTTTCTATCTTATTTAGTACAACAAAGTCAAGGCAACTGCAGGTAAGCTGGGGTGGTATGTCTGCCACCAGTAAATTGCCAATAACAACAATTTTGCACCACTCTAAAATAAAGCCCAGAGAATTGGTTCCAGTTTGAAATTGCCTATTGGATGTTGTTTTTTTCAAAGAGCCTGTTCAGTTTTCTCAAAATGCATTAAATTTCTTCCCAGCTATTTCCCAACAACTGTGCAAGTAAATTGGGTTTGTACAAGAGTTATTTTTAGACTAAGTCTGGAACTGCCTATCTAAACCATTAATGCCACTATAAATTTAAAGGCTTTCCACTTTTAATAGTGCCTTAACGTATTAAACTTTCTTTTTTTTCATCATGCTATTCTACTCCTTTTCCTTCTACCTTAATACTTTTTTTAAAAGATTTTATTTATTTATTTGACAGAGAGAGACAGCCAGCGAGAAGGGGAACAGAAGCAGGGGGAGTGGGAGAGGAAGAAGCAGGCTCCCAGTAGGGAGCCCGAGGTGGGGCTGATCCCAGGACTCTGGGATCACACCCTAAACTGAAGGCAGACGCTTAACGACTGACCCACCCAGGTGCCCCTGCCTTAATATTTCTTAATTATTGCAAGAAAAATCAGTGACAGTGACTCCAAAGTTACATGTAACTTTCCAATCTTATTTTTTCCAAGGTGTCACCCAGTAATCATATACTTTAATGCTTCTTCAAAACTTTAAAATATAGCCAACCATACTTTACAAAGGACACTAATAAAAATATAGATCTTGCCTAAAACAGTTCAATTTATCCTGAAGCATTGTGTGACAACATAAGCTATGCAAGTTGTCCAAGCACTGTGACTTGAGACAATTCAATCTCTTTGGACTCTGGTTTCCTAGTGTACAAAATAACAAATCTGAATCAGTCAAGTCTGAAAACCTATCTGGTTTTAGGGTTGTGATTCCGAGTACAGAATACTGCATTTTCCAAATATTAGATCACTAATAGTGAATAGTACAGCACTATGCATACCAGCAGCCTAAATTAAAGTGCTTATGTAAAATATTTTGGGGGAAAAATCAACTTATCCTTAATAATATTCACAAAAGGGCTGCTACTGTGGGAACTGTGGGGGGAATGAACTGGGAATGATTTATTTTCAATGAAGAAGTTAAGTTCTTTCGGAAGAATAATTAAACATGAAATAATCTACAGATTCAGCATAGAGGTCACAGAATTACAATCTGGAAACAAGTAGTTCTATTATGGAGGCAAGGTGATAAGCGGTTTTTAAGAATGTGTTTTAAAACTTTTGTTGACAGTTTTTCCATCTTAAAAATATAAACATATGGTAGCACTTTCTACAATATTACCTTAAAACATAAAAACAAAGGCTACACTCAAAGTCCTCCTGCTTTCTTTAAATCCTCTCCCTGAAAAATGAAACGGGCTCCTTCAATTCCTGTTGGCTCGTTGGTACCCACCCCGCCACATACACACAAAAGGTTATCTAAGTACGCCGTCTTAAATGAAGTAAGTTTTATCATAACTGGACTTGAGTGTGGTACCGGAGTGCCTGCCCATATGCTTCCTACGCTCGGTCCCTTTCCTTCTTCCTTCAGAAGGAGGCTCTCTGAGCCCGAGCGCACAAACTCCACCCTCACACACACGCATTACACCCGAAGGCTGACTCACCTGCACTCAGAATGTGCCCGCGTGACAGACAAATCTGTCGAACTGTCAGTCCTCCTGAGAAGGGGGTTTAAGGTGCAAGTACAAGCGTCCAGGGGCCAGATTCCCCTCGGGTCCAAATTCCACAGCCAATGAATTCATCAGAAAGCGACAGACTTCCCACACCTCACTTCCCACTTCAAACCCAGGGTCTCTGGAGTCAGGTGGCGCGGTCTGATGACGCACGCTGCCCCCCTTCCTTCACCGCAGCACCTCAGCCAAAGCGACTGCGGTCGCCACCCCGCCCCCTTCCGGGCGCCATTGAGAGCGTGGCGGTAGCCCGGCGCCTGCCGTCCAGCCCTGCCCGGACCGATGCCCTCTAGTGGCTCAGTGTCTAGAAGTCGCCCAAGAGGACGACCCATGGCATCCCGGAGCTTTGACGGTAAGGTCGCCTTGCTTTTCAGGGAGGGACATGAGTGGACGAATACTCTGTGGCGCCACCTCGCGGACAGTGGAGGAGAGCCGGGGGGCGGGGAGAAAAAAAGGAAGCGGAATGGGCGGTGCGCAATCCCGCTCACGGAAGGGATTGAGAAAAACACTACGTTTCCCACAGGCCCGCGCGGCTTGAGGCGGGTGGACTGGGGAGCCGGAAATCAAAGAGGGTCAGGGGCCGCGGCTGAACTCGGATTCCCAGGGTGCCTAGCTTCCGGCGGCTGCGCGCGCACTTCGGGCGCGGGCGCTGTGGCGCGTCTGGTGCCGGCGCTAAGGCAGGACTCGATTTCCCAGGGTCCCGCCGCGGGAGTCTCCGGCGGGCAGGCGCACGCGAGCCACGGAGCGAGGTGGCCGAGGCGGCCGCCCAGGCTTCTGGGTCCTCTTGGTCTTCGCCTTTCTTCTCGGTGTCGGCTCCGCCGGCTGCTGGCCCTGCGGCCCCCGGCCAGATCGACATGGCGGCGGTGTTGCAGCAAGTCCTGGAGCGCACGGAGCTGAACAAGCTGCCTAAGTCCGTCCAGAACAAACTTGAAAAGTTCCTTGCTGACCAGCAATCCGAGATCGATGGCCTGAAGGGGCGGCATGAGAAATTTAAGGTGGAGAGTGGTAAGTGGCGACGCTCTTCCCGCCCTTGATTCTGGGCCCGACTCCGTAGCTATGGCTGGTCTTCTCCCCTTGCAAGCTCGCTTTCTGCCTGCGACTACGCTGGTGACATCGGTTTCCCGGCTTCTTAGACCCCCTAGGCCTGCTCTTACCTGCTCTCACAGTTTGAAGTGAAGGAGCCCTTTTGTTTGTTTTAAACCGAATTTACACTTAGTTCCGTTTTCTTTGTAATTAGTGTGGTCTCATGTAGGGACACTTAATGTTCGGCACACAGAAATTGTGAAGATCTGCGTCTGTTTACTCCGGACTAGCGAGAGTCTGCGACCTCTCTCTCTAAGCTTAGAGTACCCTATCTTTATGTTGCGTTGCTAGTAATTTCCGCTCACTTTTCCTGGTCACCTGCATTCAGAGGTCTTTGTCTAATTGACTACTTCATGCACTGAGTTCTGTTTCTTAGTCCTTCGGGCTGTTCAGGTTAACGAACTAGATGTTCATATAAATGAGTAGGTGCCTAAGTGCTGGAAACCCAGCGAACGTAAATAAGTTTGATATATCGGATTTCTCTGTAAAAGTCGGAGTTTAAAGATCTGTTTATAGGTACTTACAGTAGACCCTCAGATAAGAAAGTTACCGACAGTTGTGACTTGAATATCCTTGAGGAAAGATTAAGACCATAGTAATTACCGTTAGTGAAATAAAAACTGTTATTTGTCCCGGTTTACCTGGGGGTGTGGGGAGTATGGTGCTGTTTTGGTAAATTGATTGAAAATTCTGAATACATTATCACTGCAAAAAAATGTAATTATCAAGCAGAATTGGTGTCGAAAAGTAATTCTGTGAATCCCAACACTGAAGATACACCGCGTTCTGTTCATTAATTTGCACATAAATATCAGTTAGTCTTCTGTGTGGTTGATACTGTGCTGAACAGTACACCCTCAGTCCTTCCCTTGTAAAATTAACTCATTTTTACATAAGGTTAACTATTTTATATGTTTAGGTATTTGAATCTTTTAACACAACCTTTTAAAACAAAGCAGTTTTTAATCTAATTTTTTCCTCCGTTTAATAAGGTTTTTTTGTACTGGTGTCTGCTTTATGCTAAAATGTCTACTAATGTGTGGGGAAAATACTAAGGTAAGTAAGACATGTTGCCTACCTTGAAGATTTTCAGTTTTGTGGAATAGAGAAGTTGGAAAACCCCCGTAGGTCTTATTTTCTTTTGTCATGTACGTGTAAGTCAGTTGGAAATGTTAAAGTGCTTTCAGTGCTCTAATTATCTTTACTCAAATTCTCTTATTTGGAGTGCAATTCAAATACCATGCCTTAAATATTAAAATCAACATTGTTAAAAATAAGTAGCAGTATTGACAGTGTGTGTACATGTGTGTTTGATTTTATTTTTTTCTCTGCTTCTGAAGAACAACAGTATTTTGAGATAGAGAAGAGGCTGTCCCACAGTCAGGAGAGACTTGTGAATGAAACCCGAGAGTGCCAAAGTTTGAGGCTTGACCTAGAGAAGCTCAGTAAGTATTTTTACATCCTTATTTTATTCTTATAGTATGGAGATCTTTAGGCGCTCTTTTGTATGCTTTAGAAACATTGACTTACTGTTTATGAAAATACAGATTGTCATTGTTTTCATTTATGGTGGTATTTGGTGTTTTCTCTTGATGGTAAAGACTTTGTTAAGAATATAAGGCTTAATTAATGGTCAGGAGACCTGGGTTCTAATTCTGACTGCTATTAGAAGCTCTTTTGCCGTATGTAAATCATAACATATAAAATGGTTAGAACCACCTGTCCATCTGCTTACCTATCTAACTGTACAGATCAAATGAGAGATGTTTGAAAGCATTTTAAAAAGTCGTAAAGCATTATGCAACTGAAAATGTAATTAAGGAGAAAATTATTTTTAATTTGTTGAAGATTAAAGCCGACCAGTTTATTATATTTTAACTGTTGTATTTTTTATAAATATTTATGAATCTCAGGATATTTCCTCTTTAAGACCTGTTTCTTAGGAAAGATGGGTAATTTCCTTTTTTTTAAGATTTATTTTTAGAGAGAGAGTACAAGGGGTGGGGGGAGAGAATCTTAAGCAGACTGCACTGAGTGTGCCCCCCCCCCATGTGGGGCTCGATCTCACGACCCTGAGATTTTGACCCAAGCTGAAACCAAGAGTCAGATGCTTAACAGACTGTTCTACTCAGGTGCCTTGCGTAATTTCCTTTTTAATAAGTTTTCTTCTATCATTAAGTTCTAGAAGGTACACAAGATCTTAGTTAAAGGTCCTGGCATTTCTTGGGAAAAATGATGTGCATTGTGTGCTTTGCTTATGACAGGAGAAAGCAAATGTCAGAAAAGGTCTTTATAGAGTGGGGGCATAATATTTGTTATTAGATATAGCTGGATTTTTAATTTGATTGGAAACACAGGAAGCTAATAAGAGAGTGGTTAACACTTCAGCCTTTTTTCTTAACCAGGTCTGTGCCCATCAACTATTTAGGTCATAATTTTTTTCCAGCTAATTTTGAAGCACTTAATTTTAAAAATATATGGCATTTATGTACAATGGTTTATATACACATGTAATAATTAATTTATTAAGTGACATAATTTATTAAGTGACATAATTAATTTATTAAGTGACTAGGTCTCGTTCATCATCTGTATATAGTGCTGCCTTGGCGTAATAACTGGGTCTGTAGCACTGAGGTGCTATAGAATTTCAGGAAAATTACTGTGATTATAGCTGCTTTTACGCGATCTGGAAGGCAGAGGAGGAGAAGATGAGGAAAAACCTAGACACATCTAGAATGCCTTTCTGGGATATACAGTTATGTCTGTGTTTTTTCACTTTATCATTCCAGATCTATAAGTTTGGAAACCAGTAAATAATATTAACGCAAAATAGAAAATTCAGACTAATTTAGCAGGGTTTTTTCCTATAATAAGCCTATTGTTTAAATAGAACTTAAGATTGGAAGTAGCAGTAATGTATTCATTTAATTGCTAGCACATAATATAGATGCGTTTTAGTGGAAGAAAGTTTCAGAAAGTATATTCTTCCTAGTTATCTGCATGCCTTTAGGGAACAAACTGTACAAGGGGAGATAGACCATTATAAGTGGAGATTGATAATTCAGTTTCAAGCATAATTTTTTTTCCCTCCATGTTGAAGGCTCTTTTTAGAGTGATAAGCTGAAACAGAATTATCCATTGTTGTTATTTACTCTGTATACATTTTATATCGTTTAAATGTTATTTATTCTCTTGATCTTGTTTTTATTACTCAATTTTCTGATTTGTAAATATATTTCATTGTTACGATTGACTTAGAAGAATCATTGAAAAATGATTAAAGTGATAATTGTATGTGCTTTTTCCTATAAATGTTGGTTAGAATGATTACAAATAAGATTTTGGAGACAGGATAGCATATTTAAAAATTTGGTCTTGGGCACCTAGGTGGCTCAGTCGGTTAAGTGTCTGCCTGCATCTCAGGTCATGATCCCAGGGTCCTGGGATTGAGCCCTGCATCAGCCTCCCTGCTCAGCAAGGAGCCTGCTTTTCCCTCTCTCTCTGCTGCTCCCCCTGCTTCTGTGCGCATGCTCTCTCTCATAAGTAAAATCTTTAACAAAAAAAATAAGAAAAAAGTTTGGTTTAGAAGTAGAGTAAATTTGGATATTCATGAATTTGGAATACTATGTTCTGTAACTCAGCCTTTCTGAGACTCAGTTTCTTCATTTTATTTATTTATTTTTATTTTTTTAAAGATTTATTTATTGGACAGAGAGAGACCCAGCGAGAGAGGGAACACCAGCAGGGGGAGTGGGAGAGGAGAAGCAGGCTCTCCGCTGAGCAGGGAGCCTGATGCGGGGCTGGATCCCAGGACCCTGGGATCATGACCTGAGCCGAAGGCGGTCGCTTAATGACTGAGCCACCCAGATACCCCAGTTTCTTTATTTTAAAACGTGTATATGGGTGGCAGTTGAATGAAAACTGCCATTGCAGTTTTTAAGTTTATGTGTGTATGTTCATAAAATTCCTTTTATCCAGACAATCAACTGAAGGCACTAACTGAGAAAAATAAAGAACTTGAAGTTGCTCAGGATCGCAGTGTTGCCATTCAGGTAAAAGTTATTCATGTGAATAAAGCTAACTATAAACATGATACTTGAGGAAGTATTCTATTTTGTGTTACTGAATGTGAACATGAAACATGTCCTATTAGGAGAAACTACTAAGAGAAATGCATATATATAATTTCCTTAATTTGGACCTTTATATGTTTTATTGATTGGGTATTTCTTTTACTCATCAGAATATATTGGTACTTACTATAAAAAGAAACTTGCTCTTAACGCTATAGCTCTTAAGGTTGTGATTTTTTTTTAATTCACATTGTAAGTAAAGTGCCATAGAACTATAAGTAGGAGAGATATTCATAGATTCACTTATTTGTCCCCCACTCAACCCACTTACCTATCATCCTTCCTTTCTTTTAGAAATTCTCTATTTAGTACTTACTGTTGACTTACTGTTGCTCAGGCATTATTTCAACTATTATGATACAGTTGGGGATATGGATGAATCCATATCAGAAATCGTTTGCTTAGAGTAGTGATAAGAGTAACAGATTGAATGTGGTCACAAGGATTGTTTACCCATTGTTTTAATAAAGCGGCCATACTCAGTGATTCTCTAACTGGATAGAACTTCAGGCTCTCCTCATTGCTTTTTTAAAACTCGTGTTTGGAAAAACAAAACAAAAAAAACTTGTGTTTGATTTGAGATTAAAAGGTACTTGGTGTATAAAAGGTACTTGTAATGGGAAAGTGGTAGACTTAATCCAATAGAAATTTAAAATTCTCTGCATAAAAAGAACTAAAACACAAATAAGCCACTAATAAGTATCTTTTTCAATTAAAAGATGACTATTTGGATCCTTACTATGACAACTTTCATATTTTAAGAAAAATCATTCAAGGGGGAAATGGGCAAAGGAATTAAAAAAAAAAGAGGAAGCTGCACAAATGGTCAGTGGCAATATGAAATGTTGCTCTACTTCACTTGTGATCATAAAAATGCAGATAAAACAATAAAAGTAATTATTTTTCATCTCCCCATGTTAACATTGATTTCTTTCTCTTTTTTAAGAATGGAGTGGTGGCTTGAGATTGACACTTAGGAATCAAAGCGTATTGATTGCCATTGTCTTGCTGCAAAGTAGTTTGAGAAAAAATATTAAAGGTTTTAAATAATTTCATTTCTAGGGCTCTTTCTTGAAAAATAATTTGAACCTACCTGTAAATGCAGTGATATCCATCAAAATTGTACTTTATGGCAGCAAAAATTAGAAGTAAATTAATGCCTTTTCTACAAAAGCATGTTTAAGTAACAAGGACACTTCCAAGTGCTAAATAGTGATGTGGGAAATTTTTCATAAGCCTATGAAAAATAATTTTTAAAAATGTAAAATATAGTGTTGAGATTACAGGTAATGTTTAAATTTCTTGATGTATTAAGTTATATGAGAAAGAAAACCAACCATTCTTAAACTATAGCTAGTGTTAAATAAAGTGGCATATCTGTGTTGGGACTTGAACACAGTTTTTAATTTAAACACATTCTGTTTTTCCTTTATGTGATAGAGTCAGTTTACAAGGACGAAAGAAGAATTAGAAGCTGAGAAAAGAGACTTAGTTAGAACCAATGAGAGACTATCTCAAGAGCTTGAATATTTAACAGGTATGAAGAAATACTTTAGCTTCTAACTCCAGTCTGTCCTCTCTCTTCTAATAGTGCTCGGAATTAATCCCCAGCCCATTTCTGTTGCCGGTGTTTGTTTATCATAGCTCAGAATATAGTCAATGTAATATCCTACTGTTTCTCCCATTTATCTTTAGATCATTATCAAGATTTTAAAGAAGTGTCTAGACAAATATACACAAATGAAAAACATCTAAGAAGTTGTAATTTGGACCAAGGTTTACATGCTAAGATACTTACTACAGTGTGATTTATAATATCAAATTGGAACCAGTTTAAGTGTTCAGTTGTAGAGGCTGAACTCTTTCTTCTAGTATAGACACACTTGCTGGTATAACCTGTCCAAAAACATTCAATATGTAGAAGAACCTGAAAGGAAATCTTATATTTAAAAATATGGACTGAAGGAGTTAGGTGGGAATACAAGCTAAGTAATACATATAAGTAAGGTAGATACATAGTATAGTATATAGTATATGATACAGTTGATATATTAAGGTAAACATGACTCTTAAGCAGTGTAATCGTATTCCCTTTGGTTCCTTTTATAAAATTATTACGATTTTTATTTTTATTAATAGAATTTTCAACTATTTATGTTTCTATACGATAATACTCAATTAGGTAACTACACTTTTCCAGTCTCAGTTAAGTTACTGCAGAGTATTTTTTGGTGATATTGATCAGCTACTGGGTAGATAAAATTAAAAGAATATTTTTTAATAAAAACTTCAGTGTAAGGAATATAGAGAAATTAAGCATGTATTATTCTGGCTGTTTTGAGTAGATTTGTATATGTATTACTGCTTTTTGACTTAACAAATGACTGAAATTTTAATCTATGGGTATATATCAGGGAAATTAATGTTATTTTGTATATTTAGCTTATGATACTGCATTTAAAAATTTAAAAACCAGTATAATTTACATGTTGGGTTGGGTGCACAAATTTGGCTTATCATTTGTTAAAATTAAATGTGTAACTGAGTATGACAAAAAGAAATTAAGGAGTTGAGAACTACTTAGCTTGTATTAAATGCTTGTGTTTCTAGAGATGCGTCTTCGATGTTTCATTCCTCTGAGCATTAATTAGTCATTATTTTCAAATTCTCTTCTGACCTTTCTAGAGGATTTTAAACGTCAAAATGAAAAACTTAAAGAAAGCAATGCCACAAAGGGTGATCTGCAGTTAAAACTGGATGAACTTCAAGCTTCTGATGTTTCTGTTAAAGCAAGTAACAAATAATTCTTAATGCACAAAATACAATGTTTGCTTAAAACTCACCTAAATTAAATTTTAAGTATAAGCAGGTGATCTATAAAGTGATTAAAAGCTGTGTGTTTGTTTTTGTTTAATGTCAGGGAAAGAATTAAACGTTAAGACAATTTTAATAGAAAAATTTGTTTATATGATACTTAAGTTTCTTATAGTTCTTATCTGACCATCTGTTTTCTGTTAAGAATGCATGCAAATACTTCTGTTGTTAAGATTCTGCTTGTGTTCTTTAGCCACAGGCAAAATCTTTTAACTAGCCGTGTATATTGTCTTTAACTGTAAATGTTATTTTCTTGGATATCTTTAGTATCGAGAAAAACGCTTGGAGCAAGAAAAGGAGTTGTTACATAATCAGAATACATGGCTGAATACAGAGTTAAAAACTAAAACCGATGAACTTCTGGCTCTTGGCAGAGAAAAAGGAAATGAGATTCTAGAGCTTAAATGTAATCTTGAAAACAAAAAAGAGGAGGTAAGTTAGTAAATTTTGGTTGAAACTTACATCTGTGCGCCAGCTTATTACACATGTATTCCATGGTGAGGGTTGCCTGGGTGGCTCAGTCAGTTAAGCATCTGAGTTCTGCTCAGGTCATGATCTTGGGGTATTGGGATCCAGCCTCAGGTCAGGCTCTGCGCTGTTGGAGGGGAGTCAGCTTGTCCCTCTCTCTCTCTCCCTCTGCCCCTCCCCCAGCTAGTGCTCTCTGCTCTCTCTCAAGTAAATAAAAATCTTTAAAAAAAATGAACGTCTTCCATGGTATACTGAAGTAAATGTATTATAATATTAGAAACGTGGAAGACATAATTCATAAACATTTGGCCTAGGAAATGAACGAATTGCATTTAAATAAATACCTTAAGATATTCTTTGATGAATTTTGATACTGTCTGCTGTCTTTTGATGTATCTTTAAGATACATTTAGAAATGGTGGTAAATTTTGTGAGCTAAATCCAAATGTGTTGTTCCATGAGCTTTTATTTATCATTTTCTTAAATATACACATTTTATGTGAAACCTTTTTTTGGATATAGGACATTATTTTGCTTTCACTTGGCAGCTAAACTTTATATCAAATTCATTTTAGTTAATATAACATCCTCTCTCCACCCAACTCTTCTATTTCTAGGTTTCTAGAATGGAAGAACAGATGAATGGCTTGAAAACATCAAATGAGAATCTTCAAAAACATGTAGAAGAGCTGTTGACCAAACTGAAAGAGGTAGAGATGACCACTTTAAAATTTCTCCTTTACAAAAATATTAAAGCACTTACGAGGCTATTATTTTTTTAAATGATTTCGTGTTTTGAACTATTTCTGGCACCATAAAATGGCCAGGACACCGTCATGTGTTGTAGCTAAGCTGAAATAGCTAGATTCAGAAATGGCAATCATGTGCTATATCCAGAGGACTGTCTGAAAATGTGTATGGTTAATTTTAATATCGTTGAAGTATTGCACTTCAAGATAAAAATTTCAGCAATATTTTATCTTTAAGGTAATTCATCTTTATCCTGAAAACTGATGTTAATTTTTATCTCTTTACAAATTGGATTTTTTATCTTAACATTCAATAAGCATTCTAAATTCCGCTCAAATGAGAGTGTTGTAATTGAGTCTTTTTTGTAGGCCAAGGAACAGCAGGCCAGTATGGAAGAGAAATTCCACAATGAATTAAATGCTCATATAAAGCTCTCTAATCTATACAAGGTAAATGCCCAACCACACATTTTAGTGTCCTAATGTTGCATTTTTGGATATCCAATAACTTTTTAAGATTAAATTTTAGAGTGCTGCCGATGACTCAGAAGCAAAGAGCAATGAACTGACCCGAGCAGTGGATGAACTACACAAACTTTTGAAAGAAGCTGGAGAAGGTAAGTTTTTTTAATTATGGGAAGATTATTTTGTTTTTAATTGAGGGGTATTTTTTTCTTTACCTTTGTGTAGATTGTTGGATTTAGAAGTTAGATTAATCTTATTAGAGACAAAATTTGATATAGAGGGAAGTTCTTGGAGTAAGAAACTTTGAATTATATTTTCAACAGATAGGATATTGGAAATTTGGATAGCTACTGTTTTTCTCATTTTATAACCTTATATATGGTCTGGTTTCTAAAAGGAAATTTTTCTTCCATTTATGAAACATTTACTTTGATAAATACATATGGGTTTATAGTTTGGGTATTCTCTTAATCCATGAAGAAGCCTCATTTTTGCGTTAAAAACTGTATATTTTAAAGTCTTTGATTTTCATGTATTCTTGCTTTTTAAATGTAAATTTTTGGTTTGGGGGTTTGTTTTTGTTTTTGTTTTTTGCTGGTGTAATATAAGTTGTTTATATGATCTTTTCTAGTCATTGTGTTCTAGACTAAAGAGCAGAATAAAACCAAAGAGATATTTAGAGCCACTTTTTTACTTTGAGTTCCCTTATTTTCCCCATAGATCAGAGATATCAAATGCAGAAATAGATTTAGCAGGCCAGGACATTTCAGGAATTATAACTAGAGCAAGAGATTTCAGAGGATAACTGGCAACCATAGTGTGTCTAGAATTTAATGTTTACTGAAGGGAAAAATAATGACTGTGCTGTTACATTTCGTAAGCTCCAAGATTTTAAGTGTATGTTTGGATATTCTGTCCTTTTAGCCAATAAAGCAATACAGGATCATCTTTTAGAAGTGGAGGAATCTAAAGACCAAATGAAAAAAGAAATGCTTGAGAAAATAGGGAAATTGGAGAAGGAATTAGAGAACGCAAATGACCTGCTTTCTGCCACAAAACGTAAAGGTATGAATTAACAGATGCTTATAAATGACTTGAATAAAATACTAGGACTTCCTACGTAGTTGTCACTACTTTCCACTAGTACTATTTCTCTATCTTGTTGTGAAACTCCATCAAGTTTTTTTAGTTATAAAATTAATACTTGTCCGTATCTTTACTATATTGTCAAATACAAGTACCATTTCATCGCATATAACTGTGTGTCAATTTCCAAAACATTTTTAACTATACTTCATGATTTTTAGAATTGGATTACGTGACAGTTTGATGTCATATTTTAAAATCTGCTTAGGAATTTATATGTAATGTTTAGTAGGTGTCACATTTACTCGTCTTAGAAAAAATATTGCTGGCTTTAGTGTGAAATAGTACAGAAATACATTAGATTTCTATGTGTTGGCACAGGAGCCATATTATCTGAAGAAGAGCTTGCAGCTATGTCTCCTACTGCAGCAGCTGTAGCTAAGATAGTGAAGCCCGGCATGAAATTAACCGAGGTAAGACTGGTATTAAGTCTTATTATTTTCCTTCAGTAAAAGGAAATTTGCTGAAATTTAATGCTCAGAAAAATTATTCTTAAACGCATCTGATGCTTAATGGATCATTCTAAGAAAAGCTTTCTTGGTTCCTGGTTCTTGCAACATATAGGAAACATTTCCATTTTAGTAAGTGCTAATGCATGTTTATTATGAAGCTAGATCAATTATATGCTTCTGTATTACGCTTAGGTTTGAAACAACCCCTTTTCTCCTTTCAGCTGTATAATGCTTATGTGGAAACTCAGGATCAGTTGCTTTTGGAGAAACTAGAGAATAAAAGAATTAATAAGTATCTAGATGAAATAGTGAAAGAAGTTGAAGCCAAAGCACCAATTTTGAAACGCCAGCGTGAGGAGTATGAACGTGCACAGAAAGCTGTGGCAAGTTTATCTGTTAAGCTTGAACAAGCTATGAAGGTTGGTTCCATTCTTAAATTTTAACTGGGGAAAAGTATATATGACAAGTGATTTAGAAAGTAATTCTCTCTTAGAATTAAGATATTTAATGGGGCGCTTAGGTGGCTCAGTTGATTAAGCGTCCAGCTCTTGATTTTGTCTCAGGTCATGATCTCAGAGTCATGAGATTGACCCCCACACCAGGCTCCAGCTGGTGCAGAGCCTGCTTAAAATTCTCTCTCTCCCTCTCCCTCTTCTTACCTTTCCCCCTGCTTATGCACGTGTGTAGGCATTCTCTCTTAATAAAATGAAATATTTGAGTCAGAAAAGGCTAATTTTGCTTTTCAGTGATAGGGTAATTCTATAGTATTAAACACCTGTAATCATGAAATATTCTTATTCAGCTAAAATTATGGGAGCCTTTTCTATTAAGGCGTTAGAGAAGTTTTCTGTAGGATTCTGTAGTGGTTGATGGTTAGCCAAATCTCCTTGGACTACTCTTCAAATTAAAATAACAATCTCTCTTTGTAATAGAACTCTTGTAAATTTGTCCTAGTCATTCTTTGTCTGACAGTTCTGATATTCTGTCTGGAGATGGTGATGTTGTTTGACCACAGGGAAGAACTCCTTTTTTATAACATTTCACAATTCGGCAAATTTTTGTATGCATTATTTTGTTACTCTTCCTTTGCAAATTTGAAGTACCAGGGAAATTCATCAATATCTTGCCTTTTAAGATTCGTTTTTACTAGATAGTAATTAAAAAAGAACATATTCACATAATTTTGCTTTTAGGGTACAACTATTAATACTACTGAGAAGAACTCAAGATGTATTAAACAAGTTTTGAGAAAATTCAGTAACTTTTTGTATCTGCTGTTTTAAACTGATAAATTTTTCCCCCTGTGAAAAAATAGTATAAATAAGTTTTATCCTTAATTCAAACTTAAAATTTTGTTGCTGTTGCTATTATGATTTAGATGTCAGTTTAAATCCAGGTATGTTGTATCAAATGGTCTTTTTCTCCAGTGTCATTTGACATCTAGCAGTCTTGCCTTGACAAGAGTATTGGCTTTTAATATCCGCCCCTCCCCCCCAACCCTGTGGTTTTAGTAAGAGGTCCCTTGGGTGTAATTAGATCTTCTTGAGTTTCTCACTACTGAGAGTGAGTGTTTTTCCTGGAGCTTATTGTCTGAAGAGGATAGAGGTACAAGGGGCTTTCAGGCTCAAATAATAGCAGATGTTCATTATGGAAAAAAGTTATTTGTTCCTTTTTCACTAATGTATGGGTATAATAATAAAAATTCTTTACGTACTTTTTTCAAAACCAGCAAAGAATTTAAATAAAGATAATTTCTGTATCTTCTTTATAGCAGAATCTTCTGTCCATGACATAGATCATGTGTTCTCCAGCCTAGATTCTTTGATGTTCATTTGTTACTTAGAGTTTTATAACCAAGTTATTTCTTCCTTAGCATCTTAGTACCATTTTGAACACAGCAGATTTGTATAATTGCTATCTCTTATGAACATTTGCCTCCTTCATTTTGTCTCATACTTGTTTCTACTGAAATTGGTGTATGCATACCTTTAGGGCAATGTACTCAGGTACTTGAAACACCATAAATATGAGCCATCTTTCACTTGGATAGTATCTAAAACGTTATAATGTAAAAAGAGCTCATTAGGAAGCAAAATTTATATAAATTTGAGATAAAACATACGATTTCAAACATATTTTGTGCTTTTTTCAGGCTCCTTAAAGCTGTGTCCCTAAATTCTTAGTGATATTGGGATGCAGAACTTACTAACAAAGCACTGCATATAATGTATCTTTTTAACAGCCTTGTAACATTGGCTGCTGCTGCTTTAGAATTAATTCCTGATGACTTTTTTATAAAATCAAGTTTTACTCATCTTACCCAACATTTTTTGCTTTGATGGTTACTTTGATGTTTATTTCCATGTAAGTAGCATAGTAATGATTGGCATTGTAACATAGTCCCTTATTTTCATCTCTATAACACATCTTTTGAGAGTATTTCTGTGACATCAGTTTGTTACACTATTAATCTGGTGTGGCTGTAAGATTGTAATTTACAGTCCATTTGAGGAAGGTGGCGATTCTTCATTGTTTTCATATAGTGATAAACATGATGAGCAATACTTGAGATATTAAGAAATACATGTGTACATATTTGTAGAGAATTACTCTTTAATAACTACTATATCATAAATAGAGTTTTTAGATTATCAGTTGACTATGGTATTTGAGCGCTGTATATTTTTGTTATTCATATAACTGCTTCATTTGTATAGACTTTAGAAGGGCCTGCAGAATTTTCACTTTAATTTACATTTTAAAGGAGATTCAGCGATTGCAGGAGGACACTGATAAAGCTAACAAACATTCATCTGTGCTTGAAAGAGACAATCAAAGGATGGAAGTACAAATAAAAGATCTTTCACAACAGGTTAGAATTTTTTGTTTCTTTTCCTATTTTGTTCTAAACAGACAGCCCAATAATGTTTAAGTCTGTTTGCAGGTATATAAGATAGGACTACTGCATATGAAATTCTCATCAGTTAGGAATATGACTCTCGCAGAATTGTAGCCTAGTCATTGTTTTTGTTTTTTTCCTAGCCCTTCTTTTTTTTTTTTTTTTTAAGTGTTTGATAAATTTTCAAATTGTAGGTACTGGTTGTAACAAATGAAATAATTCAAGGATAAATAAAAGTCTTCTGTCCCCTTCCCCAGTGCCAGAGTATAACCACTGTTAACAAACTGGTGTATCCTCTCATGTCTTTTTTCATATGTATATAAACACATATGAGCATTCATGAATATATGTAAGCATCCTTTGTTTTTACTGAAGTAAAACCATGCATATAGGTTCCTATGCCACTTTTTTTTTTCTTCAGCTGAACAAGTCAGGAAATGTAGAACTATTTTGTTCATATATTTTATCCCCATTTTTGTGTGTGGATTTACCCATATATAACATATACATAAAAACTTTATATGAGTGGAGTAAAAATCTATTTTTCATGTTTTCTTCCCATACACTACATACATAAGCATGCAAGTGCAAGCATATGCACATTTACAGGTATATATTTCTTTGTGTTTTATTTGGTCAA
Organism: Ursus americanus; assembly: GCF_024610735.1. Taxonomy (NCBI): domain Eukaryota; kingdom Metazoa; phylum Chordata; class Mammalia; order Carnivora; family Ursidae; genus Ursus; species Ursus americanus. Next base: position 86,419,483 of record NC_142128.1, on the reverse strand, counting down.
TGTTTTACATAAATGGAGCCATACTTGTAGAATCATGAATTGGTAGTTTTTTAAAAAATACTAGCCTTTGTTACATACTTTTACAGGAATGAAAAATAATTTTTCCCATTAAAATTTTTTAGATGTTAATATCTAAAACAATAATCTTAATATTTTAAAAATAATTTAATACTGATGGTGTTCATAAAGTAATATTTTCACTTGAAAATATTAATATTAAGCATTTCCAGAATCAAAGTTAATACTATTTGGTAACATATTAAAACTTTGTTTTTAGATTAGAGTGCTTTTGATGGAACTTGAAGAAGCAAGGGGTAATCATGTAATTCGTGACGAAGAAGTAAGCTCTGCTGATATAAGTAGTTCATCTGAAGTAATATCACAGCATCTAGTATCTTATAGAAATATTGAAGAACTTCAACAGCAAAATCAGCGTCTCTTAGTGGCCCTTAGGGAACTTGGGGAAACCAGAGAAAGAGAAGAACAAGAAACAACTTCATCTAAGTAAGCAATTGACTACCTTGGTTTGTTTACCAAATATTTATTGAAATTTTCATGTGTCCCTAATCATGCTGTATGCTGGAATTATAGTGACTTAGAAAAAAAATTTTGAGCGACAATACAAAAATTTTTTACTCTCTGAGACCTCAATTTGTGGATGAGATTGATAGTAAAAATGAAATAGATAAGTAGATAATTTTAGTTCAGTGTGATTTGTGCTCTAATGGATAGAAGCCTATCATTGGGAGAGTAGAGGTAGAGGACCTAGCCTGGGTTTAAGGGAACAGACCAGGCCTCGTGGAGAAGATAATGTAGGAATTATTCAAGCAGAGTAACAAATTCTTTCCAAAGAAGTGTTTGGTGCTAGAGAAAGAGCAATGGCTATAAAAGTAAGACTGGGGTTTTGACTGAATGGAATTGGTTTGATTTTTGCAAATAGACTTTTCAGATGACTTTGGTGAGTATCTGAGTCCTGTATGGTGAAGGTTTTAAAAGTGGTTCTTAAAATACCAGCAGAAGAAAGAAAGGATAAGAGAGGCAAAAGTATTATGCTTAGTATGATAGATGGTAAAATGCTTATTAGTTTATAGTTTGAAATTATAACTGCCTCTCAATCTCAATCATGTGAAATAGACTGATATCTTTTTCTACAGAATTGCTGAGCTTCAGCTAAAACTTGAGAATGCCCTCACTGAATTAGAACAACTCCGTGAGTCACGACAACATCAAATGCAGCTTGTTGATTCCATAGTTCGTCAGCGTGACATGTACCGTATTTTGTTGTCGCAAACAACAGGAGTTGCCATTCCTTTACAAGGTAGGTTTTTATATATTATCCTAAAAAATTTTAAATAGTTTTGGGAAATGTTTTTTAAGTGTGTATTATAAAGTAGATTTTGCAACATCATAAGCAGTGTCCACTATACTGAATGGTAACTTCAAATTTAACTACCGTATATGATTGATCGTAACATCACCAATTCTAAAACATGTAGTTATTTTAGGTATGACTAAGAAAGAAGAAATGCTGACCATTGTTGAAAAATGTGTATCTCAGAGTCTGTGAATTACCATATGTATGTATTTTTAAGTATAACTGACATACAGTATGCTGTAAGTTTCAGGTGTACCTCATAGCAATTTGACATTTCCATACAACATGAAATGACGCCCATGATAAATCTGGTTACCCTCTGTCACCATACAGAGTTATCACAATATCACTGATCGTACTCCATGCTGTACATTGCATGTCTATGACCTTTTAGTTTTGTTTTGAACATTTCATCTACAAATACTGTCTCTAACCAAAAACCAAAAATAATTTTAATAGGTTATTTAGTAGATTCTTCCTCTCATAATCTCTATAGTCTTACCATTTCATTTAAATAAGTCTAACTCACTTATTTTGGTAGTGTTATTTGTGATAAGAAATGTTACATCGTTCTTTTTACATTTCTGAAGCTTCAAGCTTAGATGATATTTCTCTTGCATCAACTCCAAAACGTTCAAGTACATCCCAGACTGCTTCCACTCCTGCTCCAGTACCTGTAATTGAGTCAGCAGAGGCCATAGAAGCCAAGGCTGCCCTTAAACAGGTAAGACCACATGATTACACCTTTATCTTGGGTTAGGGTCTTTGAGAACACTGGTTGTCATCTTTTAATAATTTCTCCAAAATTCAGTTGCAGGAAATTTTTGAGAATTACAAAAAAGAAAAGGCAGATAATGAAAAAATACAAAATGAGCAACTTGAGAAACTTCAGGATCAAATTACAGATTTACGATCACAAAACACCAAAATTTCTACACAACTGGACTTCGCTTCTAAACGGTAAATTTTGTGTTGTTCAAAAACTAATAGTCTAAATAGTTAGTCTAACCTTCAGTATTCAAATGAATCAAATTGAAGGATTAATTTGCAAGAGTGTTACTTATTTATTGACCATACTCTAGGATGAGAAGCTATGGGGGTTCATTTTTTTAATATTGGTTTATGATTCTCTTGGACATTTTTAAGGAGTCCAGATATTTAGTAAGTTGAAGTTGATGTGAGGAATGTTCCTAGTTTTCCTTCCTGAGATTGAAGGATGTACAGTTTCTGTAGGACTTAATTATTTATAAATGCATTAGAGAATGAGACGTATGTGAACAAATTTCATTCAGCCTTCCCTGGAAGAGAAGCAAGTACTAGATAGTTAATTTTGGGAAAATTCACTTTCTTGGCCATTTATAAAGGAATAACAGTTAAATCTCATTTTATAGTCATTAGTAGATCCATTGAATACTTTTTAGTTTAGCAAGTTAGAACAAAATTTATTTTTATATATAGTACATGATAAAAAGCTATGTTTTTATAAAGATACGGCAGGCAGTTTTCCTCCATACAGTCCAACAATTTGATACCCCAAGAAAAGCACTTTTTTTCTTATGCTGATAGCTGTAGCCAATCATTTTGTAAGCTTTCAAGTACATAAGAAGGTAGGAGGAATTATAGAGGCTAAAAGGATCTGCAGAACTCTCTATGCATAAATATATTAAATTACATACTATATCATGGTGGATGTTTGGTATGTCAATATTATATTAGCATTATCTTGAATGTGTTTAAAGTTCTTACAAATGAATTAGCTAAAAAAGTTAATTCAGCAAGAAAGTAGAATTTAAAGCTTTTTTAGAATTTAAATTTATTAAATTTGGAGTTGAAGGTTTTACATTATTATACAAACTACTTTTTCAAATTTTTTTTATTTTTATTTTTTTTAGGATTTTATTTATTTATTAGAGAAAGTGAGAGACAGAGCACGAGCAGAGGGGGAGGGACAGAGGGAGAGAGAGAACTGAGCAGGGAGCCCAGGACCCTGGGATCATGACCTGAGCTGAAGGCAAACCCTTAACCAGCTGAGCCACCCAGGCGCTCCTCATGTTGTTATTCATTTGAAATTAAGCTGTTGTGAAGTTCTTTAAGGAACTAAGCTAGGATATAGCATTTCAGTTGCTTATAGAATTATTTTTCTCTCGTGTTAAGTTACGAAATGCTGCAAGATAATGTTGAAGGATATCGTCGAGAAATCACATCCCTACATGAGAGAAATCAGAAACTCACTGCAACAACTCAAAAGCAGGAACAGATCATCAATACAATGACGCAGGATTTGAGAGGAGCAAATGAAAAGCTAGCTGTTGCGGAAGTGAGACCAATTTCCCTCATCTGACTTGCATTATAAATTGCATTTGACATTTGTTTTTTAGTTATTACTTTGATTTTACTGGTTGATATAATACGGATGTTTGCAAGGTTTGTGGATTTCAAGTCCTTATTATGTAGTTTCCAAATATCCAGTTGTGCATCCAGTGATTGTTTCTGTCAAAAGTAAACTGGGGAAAGTGTGGTTTTTTTTGGATTATGATTTCCTTGCAAATCTTCCATTTCATACTAAATTTTTAAGTCACTGTTTATCCAGTTACAACAAAGACAAATGAGTATTTCATTCATTCTTGCTCATTTCTGATAAGAGACAATATAAAATTTTATTAGCATTTAATTATATTTCTGAATTTCAACATGAATACAGACGCCTGTTAGGAATTGACAATACTTTCAGTTAATACTGGATTCTTGATGATGAATTTTTTTATAATGTTTTACTTTTTTATAAAGCTATCTCACAACTTTCTGATCATTACTTGTGAGCAAGGTGCAGTTGTCCCCCATTTTACCTGTCGAGAAACACTCAAACGTTAAGTGATTTCCTGTTTAGGATAGTCGTAAAAGATGGGTTGGTTGGGACTTAAAACTGGGGATTCTGTTGGCTACATTCTTTCATTGTTATGTACTCCCACTCATTTGTGGGGAATGGAGGCATCACTTTTTCAAACTGGTGGAGTAAGTTTTATGATTGCTTGTTTATGAGTTATTATGTAAATGTAATTATGTAAATTATGTAAATACTTTGAGAATATTGATTTTCAGAGCAGCCTCCCATATCCGAGACTCGGATTGTACTCTTTATGAGGGAAAAAAAGTCGAAATAAATCAGCACTCTCAGATACTTAGAAACCAAGCTTGGATTCTAAAACTTGCAAAATTTAGTAGTATATAGGTATGCCTATAGCAAAATTTTGCAGTTTGTTTTACTCTGACATTTTAGATTTTTTTTTTTTGCTTGTTTTAAAATCTGATTTGTTAAGAGCAGAGAAATCATAAATATTTGCGGTAATTGCAAGATTTTTTTTCTTTGATCTATTGGTATTCCCAATAACTTTTTGCTTCATAGTTCAACACATGAAACTTAAGAGTTATAAATCCTTTTATAATGAAGAGATATCTTCATCTGTAATTAGCATTAAGAAATACATAGTAATGAAGAGTCATTTTAATTTTATAATTCTTTTACTGCATTTGACACATTATTTTCCAGCATTTTTTTCTTTTACTTGTGTTTGCCTCAAGGTAAGAGCAGAAAACTTGAAAAAGGAAAAGGAAATGCTTAAATTGTCAGAAGTCCGTCTTTCTCAGCAAAGGGAGTCTTTATTAGCTGAACAAAGAGGGCAAAACTTGCTGCTCACTAATCTGCAAACAATTCAGGTAACCAAATAAAAACACCTGTAGAAAAAAATTTTCGAAGTTAAATTTAAGTAGTTTTAATGTTGTATCCTCTTGGGTTCAAAATTAGAAAATTTTTCTGTCACTTTTGTCACACATTATGATCATAATTGAGTTTTAAAGTTTATTAGGACATGTCAGTATTCTTTTTTTTTTTTTTTTTTAAGATTTTATTTAATTGAGAGAGAGAGAGAAAGCACAAACAGGGAGAGGAGCAGAGGGAGAAGCAAGTTTCCCACCGGGGAAGGAGCCCAACACAGGGCTTGATCCCAGGACTCTGGGATCATGACCTGAGCTGAAGGCAGATGCTTAACTGACTGAGCCACCCAGGTGCCCCAGGACATGTCAGTATTCTAAAAAAAAACCTTGAAACAGAAATGATTGAAACTGTGCACTCGGCAGTTTTCATCCTTAGATCTGTATTAAGAGAGTCCTGTGCAATTTAATTGTTTATAAGATTAAATCTTTGGTTTTTATTTTTTCTTTTAAAACTTTAGGAAATCTGAATGACTTATGTTTCTTTTTTCTTTATTAAATAGATATGTACTTTTAAAGATTTTATTTATTTGAGAGAGGGCCAGAGTAAGAGAACACGAGAGCAGGGTGAGGGGCAAAGGGAGAAACAGACTCCCCACTGAGCAGGGAGCCCAGTGCGGGGCTCAATCCCAGGACCCCCGGGATCATGACCTGAGCCAAAAAGCAGATGCTTAACCGACTGAGCCACCCAGGACCCCTAAATAGATATTTTAATATGAAAAATATCAAAAAGACTCTTGGTAAATATTCTAGATTTTAACTTCTTCATGTAGAAGTGAGTTGTAATCCTGTAATCCTCTGTAGCCTTTAATTTTCTTTGTATTGCTTTTTTAACTTTTTTCTTAAGCATAACCAAAAATCTTTTTTTGTCTTAGGGAATATTAGAGCGATCTGAAACAGAAACCAAACAAAGACTTAGTAGCCAGATAGAAAAACTGGAACATGAGATATCTCATCTAAAGAAGAAGCTGGAAAATGAGGTGGAACAAAGGCATACACTCACTAGAAGTCTAGATGTGAGTCTATTTAGTATTCTGAATTTCTGTAAATTGTTTATTTCCAGAAATGAGGCCAGTGTGTAGGTACACTGCCATCTCCTGTTGAAGCATGGTTTTGAAGAGACTTCTTTCAAGCTGTTTTCTTAGTTTTTCTTGCCTTTTTGTGTGCCTAGTAATTTTTTGCTAGGTGCCATACATTGTGAGTTTTATCCTATTAGGTGCTAGATATTTTTATATTCCTGTAAATCCTTGGGTTTGTTCTGGGATGCAGTAATTGAAAATAGTTTGATTCTCTTGAGTGTTGCTTTTTATGATTTATTAGGCAGGCCCAAGGCAGCGCTCAGTCTATAACTAATTATTCCCCACTATTAAGGTGAGACCTTCCTGAATACTAGTCCCAGTGTCCAGTGAGTTATGAATGTTTTCAGTCTGGCTGCGGGTGACAGGCATTATTCCTGACTCTCTGTAAGCACCAGACACTCTTCACTCCAGTCTCTTTGGATGATTCTTAACCCTGTCTAGGTTAATTTCACATGTATGCTCTGATGACTATTTTGCTGACTCTTCAGGAGGCATCCTCTGCAAATGTCCAGGGTACTCTTATCAGTGCAGCTCTCTGTGCCAGTCTGTCTTAGGAATTTGAGCTGATTTATTCTTCCTGTATTCAGTTACATGTTCTCAATTCAAGGAGTCTGCTGGCCTCTGCCTTATTTCCCTGTGTCAAAGCCCAGACCTTCATAAGTCAGGAAGCTAGGGAAATTATAGGGCTTGCTGCTTTTGTTTCCTGTCTCAGGTATCACAATAATTTTTTTCAGTTATTTCAGTTCTGGTGTCGGTTACTTTATCTGGGCCAGAGTTTAAAGGATTATAAAAAGATAATGTGAACTTCTAGTTACTTAAGAACCTAAAGATAGTGTTTGCAGGATTAATGTATTTTTCTTTTTAGGTTCAACTTTTAGATACAAAGAGACAGCTGGATACTGAGACAAATCTTCATCTTAACACAAAAGAACTATTAAAAAATGCTCAAAAGGAAATTGCTACATTGAAACAGCACCTCAGTAATATGGAAGTCCAGCTTGCCTCTCAGTCCTCACAGAGAACTGGTAAAGGTAAATCAATAATTAAGTAGACTAATAGTAAAGTACTTTTTTCCTTTTTTTTTTTTTTTAAAGATTTTATTTATTTGAGAAGAGAGCAAGCTAGAGAGAGAGAGCGAGCACGTGTGCAAACACGAGTAGGGGGTGGGGGGGGGCAGAGGGAGAAGTGGACTCCCTGTTGATCAGGGAGCAGGACCCTGGGATCATGATCTGAGCTGAAGGCAGATGCTTAACCAACTGAGCCACCCAAGTGCCCCAGTAAAGTATTTTTTAGGCTGATAACATATCTTGTAAATAAATAGCCTATTTTTTGTGGGTAATAGCAAAAGAGAAGAAAACCCTTTTATTCTTCATATAGTAAAGCTTAGTTTTAGGCTTAAATTAATACATTTGCAGACTCAGAAGATTCAGAATAGTTCCGTATGGTACCTGTATGCTCTAGTCTTCTAGTTGTTGAAACCATTTATTGATATTTTTTAAATGTTTCCTTTGAGGAGGGTTGATACTTGAATTTTTAACTCTCCCCTGTTACAACTGTAATAAGGCTAACTTACAGAAATAATTGATTTGTTTGGTCTCTTTTACAGTAGTATTCATAATCATTGTTCATTGATAGCCTTAGGTAAAAGATTTGTTTCATTAGATTTTGCTTTTCTTTATGAATGCAACATTTCAGATGCAAAGCCTTTGGTCCAAATAATCTTAAAAAAAATGATATAGTATGTATGTGTGTGTGTATATATATATATAAGATATAAAAATGTAGTGGATATATAGTTTTTTAATAGTCAGTAGTGCTTTCTTATAGATACATGATAAGAAAACAGCTTTTTCAATCTGCAGTTTCTTCCTTTCCCATGGATTGTAGAATGAAAATTGGACTGAATGATTTAAGATTTAGTGTTTTAGAGTAAGTAGTGTTTAAATAATAAATTAAGAACCTGGTAGTATCTTCAAGTAGCTCCCTCAGGTTAGTGCAAATATTTAATATTTTTCTCTTTTAAATTTGTAATATTTGTAATAGCAGATTTTAAATATTTGATATTTTGAAGAAGAAATAACAATATCCTGGTAAAATACCTGTTTTTATTATGGTATTTAGCATAGTTTGAAATACACCTTTTAGATAAGCACTTCTACATTTGAGCCTTAATGCTAATTTCACAAACTCTTAGATAACAGTCATCTCTAATGTCATTTAAAATGTTAATTTTAAAAAAGCTCTTTAACCTTCTAGGTCAGCCCACCAACAAAGAAGATGTGGATGATCTTCTAAGTCAGCTAAGGCAGGCAGAGGAGCAGGTGAATGATTTAAAGGAGAGACTCAAAACAAGTACTAGTAATGTGGAACAATATCGAGCAATGGTTACTAGTTTAGAAGAATCTCTTAACAAGGAAAAACAGGTATATACAATTTTAAATTCAGTTTGAATGCACTTAACTTTTTTTTTTAATTAGGAGCTTACTGTATGTAAGCACTGTAGTAAATGTGAGTTCAAGTGACATCATTGTGTTTACCTCTTACACCTTAAAAGTAAACTTAAGTCTAATAAGCCAGATAAAACAAAACCCACAGAATTCATAAAATGAAGGAGAGTATAATTGCTGTAAGAAAGGTACAGATCAAGTGTTAGTGTAAATGGGAAGGAGGTGAGGTTATTTGTCTCCTGCATGACTTCACAAGAGAGATGGTATTTGTTCATGCCTTGAAAGAAAGTATCATTTGGATAGTCAAAGGTAGAAGGTTATTCCATATAGTAGGAACCCTCAGCCAAGTAAAAAGACTTCAGATGAGAACAGTTTGGCTAGTATATTGACTTTGTGAAGTGAAATAATCAGAAATAGAATTATAAATGTGCCAAGAACCAAATGTGAAAAGCTTTGAATGTCGAATTAAATTATATTCTGTGAGATTATTAAGAGCTCTTGATTTTTTTCCAACATGTTATAATCAGAATTTGTTTTAATTAGATTAATGTGTAGTAGATTGGAGGATAAAGGTTAGAGTTTGTTTTAGTGGCTATAGCAGTAGTCTAGGGCCACAGTTTTAAAAGATCCTTTGTTTGTTGGCATCGTGGAAATCAAGATACGTAGGGAAAAAACCCTTTCGTTGTAGAATTGACAGATTTGGCGGCAAGTGGATATAAGGATTGAGAGAGAAATGGGGAACTAGAAATTTCAGTTCAAAAGAAAAATGGTCAGTAGCCCAGTTAAGAGGTAGCTTAAGATTTTAAATGTGGTTTTTAAACTCTCTGATCAACATTGATGGATTTTTTTTTAATTCAAGGCAAATGTTAATTTTTAGTACTTTTCAAATTTAGTTTAGACCTAGAGAAACTAATTGTACAATTTTAAATGTGTATAATTTTTGTATCCTATTATTTGGATGATGGTAAAGGTGACAGAAGAAGTACGTAAGAATATTGAAGTTCGTTTAAAAGAGTCAGCGGAATTTCAGACACAGTTGGAAAAGAAGTTGATGGAAGTTGAGAAGGAAAAACAGGAACTTCAGGATGACAAGAGAAAGGCCATAGAGAGCATGGAACAACAGGTAATTAGTTTATCAACTATATCAGTCTTTTGTGTGTGTCAGGATTTGAATAGCTCATTAGTATCCTCTCAACAGATACTGAGTGAACACATATTTAACAATAGTTTCATGTGTGTTACTCTACTCCTTAGGTCTGTACGTATTTTCTTCTGAGAATTTTAGACTACTTTATGGTAGTAGGTATCAGGGGTGCTTTTTAGAAGCCTCTGCCTGAGCATTGACTGGTATTTTAGTGGATCTAGACCTGCAACGTTTGTGCAGATAACATTTAAGTTATCTTTCAAATTTAGTAAGAAGTCCCTTCAGGCTAGTTGGATTTTTAAAATCTGTCTTTACTGTAAAATAAGTTTGCAGTTAACTTCAGTTTTAATGTTGTTCTTCTGATGTAGTTATCTGAGTTAAAGAAAACACTCAACAGCGTTCAGAACGAAGTACAAGAAGCTCTTCAGAGAGCAAGCACAGCTTTGAGTAATGAACAGCAAGCCAGACGTGACTGTCAGGAACAGGTAAGTGTTGATCTCGTAGCCAGTTACTGAGATACAAGGTTTGATCCTAGGGAACAGTTCTTGGAGTATATTGATACATCGTGGGGATGGGTGAACCTTACAGAAATGCAGAGTTATTTACACTACTGTGAAACTTGGACTAAGATCAGCTGAAAAGTATACGTGAAGACTAAACGTAAAGAGTGCGAGAATCATCTTCACAAATGGGGAAAAAATATAAAAATATGAGTTAGAATAAAACTGAAGTAGAATGCGAAAGGTAAGGAGATTACTAATGTTCTCATTTTTAAGTTGGGTGGTATATGAATAACCATTCTTTTCATGACAATTCTTTATTGCTTACGTGTACATAGAATGTGTATATACGAAGATTACTTTAAAAACTGAACATAGGGGAAAGTATTTCAAAGGTAATTAGACAAAAATGAATTATCCTTGGCTTATTGCCAAAAATAAGAATATTGGAAATTAAAATGAGAGAATGTATCCATATTATTTTTTTTTTTTAAGATTTTATTTACTTATTTGACAGAGAGAGAGACAGCCAGTGAGAGAGGGAACACAAGCAGGGGGAGTGGGAGAGGAAGAAGCAGGCTCCTAGCAGAGAAGCCTGATGTGGGGCTCGATCCCAGAACGCTGGGATCATGCCCTGAGCCGAAGGCAGACGCTTTATGACTGTGCCACCCAGGCGCCCCCCATATTATTATTTTTTTATAATAATTTTTATTATGTTATGTTAGTCACCATACAGTATATCCTTAGTTTTTGATGTAGTGTTCCATGATTCATTATTTGCGTATAACACCCAGTGCACCATGCAATATGTGCCCTCCTTAATACCCATCACCGGCCTATCCCAGTCCCTCACCATCCTCCCCTCTGAAGCCCTCAGTTTGTTTCCCAGAGTCCACAGTCTCTCATGGTTCATTCCCCCTTCTGTTTACCCCCCTTCTTCCCTTCCTTCTCCTACTGATCTTCCTGCTATTTCTTATGTTCCATAAATGAGTGAAACCATATGATAATTGTCTTTCTCTGTTTGACTTATTTCACTTAGCATAATCTCCTCCAGTCCCGTCCATGATGCTGCAAATGTTGGGTAATCGTTCTTTCTGATGGCTGAATAATATTCCATTGTATATATGGACCACATCTTCTTAATCCAGTCATCTGTTGATGGGCATCTCGGCTCCTTCCACAATTTAGCTATTGTGGACAATGCTGCTATGAACATTGGGGTGCATATGGCCCTTCTGTTCACTACATCTGTATCTTTGGGGTAAATGGCCAGTAGCGCAATGGCTGGATCATAGGGTAGCTCTATTTTTAACTTTTTAAGGGACCTCCACACTGTTTTCCAAAGTGGCTGTACCAACTTGCATTCCCACCAACAGTGTAAGAGGGATCCCCTTTCTCCACATCCTCTCCAGCATTTGTTGTTTCTTGCCTTGTCAATTTTTGCCATTCTAACTGGCATAAGGTTGGTATCTCAATGTGGTTTTGATTTGAATTTCCCTGATGGCTAATGATTTTGAACATTTTTTTTATGTGTCTATTAGCCATTTGTATGTCTTCATTGGAAAAGTGTCTGTTCATATCGTCTGCCCATTTTTTGATTTGATTATTTGTTTCTCGCGTATTGAGTTTGAGAAGTTCTTTGTAGATCTTGGATACCAGTCTTTTATCTGTAGTGTCATTGCAAATATCTTTTCCCATTCTGTGGGCTGCCTCTTAGTTTTTTTGACTGTTTCCTTGGCTGTGCAGAAGCTTTTTATCTTGATGAAGTCCCACAAGTTCATTTTTTCTTTTGTTTCTCTTGACTTTGGAGATGTGTCATGAAAAAAGTTGCTGTGGCCGATGTCAAAGAGGTTGCAGCCTATGTTCTCCTCTAGGATTTTGATGGATTCCTGTCTCACATTGAGGTCTTCCATCCATTTGGAGTTTATCTTTGTGTATGGTGTGAGAGAGTGGTCCGGTTTCATTCTTTTGCATATAGCTGTCCAATTTTCCCAGCACCATTTATTGAAGAGACTGTCTTGTTTCTGCTGGATGTTTTTTCCTGCTTGTCAAAGATTAGTTGCCCAAAGAGCTGAGGGTCCATTTCTGGGTTCTCTATTCTGTTCTATTGGTCTATGTGTCTGTTTTTGTGCCAGTACCATGCTGTCTTTGTGATCACAGCTTTGTAGTATAGCTTGAAATCAGGCAACGTGATGCCCCCAGCTTTGTTTTTCCTTTTCAACAATTCCTTGGCGATTCGGGGCCTTTTCTGGTTCCACACAAATCTAAGGGCTGTTTGTTCCAGTTCTTTGAAAAATGTCATTGGCATTTTGATCGGGATGGCATTGAAAAGTGTAGATTGCTCTGGGTAGCATAGACATTTTAACTATGTTTATTCTTCTGATCCATGAGCATGGAATATGTTTCCATCTTTTTGTGTCTTCTTCAGTGTCTTTCATGAGTGATCTATAGTTTCTAGAATATAGATTCTTTACGTCTCTGGTTAAGTTAATTCCAAGATAACATATGATTGTTGGTGCTATTGTAAATGAAATTGATTCCCTAATTTCTCTTTCTTCAGTCTCTTTGTTCGTGTATAGAAATGCAACTGATTTCTGAGCATTGATTTTGTATCCCGCCACATTACTGAATTGCTCTATAAGTTCTAGTAATTTGGGGGTGGAGTCTTTTGGGTTTTCCATGAATGTATCCATAATATTAAAATATTCTCATTTCCCTTTTTTCACTTTAAGTTTGCATGCATTTGTGTACATAAATTTTTACATATCTGAGTTATACTTAGCCTTTATTTAATAAAGCCTCCTCCAGATTGCTATGTAGTCTTTTCATAAGTTTCGTTTTGGATAGTTCTTAATATTTCTTCTTTGTTTTTGGGGTGGGGGTTGTTTTTCTCCAATTTTTTTTAATTCCAGTTAGTTAACATACAGTGTAATATTATTTTCAGGTGTAGAATTTAGTGATTTATCACTTACATACAGCACCCAGTGTTCCTCACAAGTGCCCTCCTTCATCCCCATCATTTATTTAACCTATCCCTCCACCTACCACCCCTCCAGTAACCCTCAGTTTGTTCTCTATAGTTAAGAGTCTGTTTCTTGGTTTGCCTCTTTTTTCCCCCATGTTCATTTGTTTTGTTTCTTAAATTCCACATATGAGTGAAGTCATATGGTATTTGTCTTTCTCTGACTTGTTCCACTTAGCATAATACTTTTTAGCTCCATCCACATCATTGCAAATAGCAAGATTTCATTCTTTTTATGGCTGAGTAATGTTCCATTGTATATATATATACCACACCTTCTTTATCCCTTTATCAGTCAACGAACATTTGGTGTCTTTCCATAATTTGGGTATTATTGATAATGTTGCTATAAAAGTGTATATGTCCCTTCAAATCAGTATTTTTGTATTCTTTGGATAAATATCTAGTAGTGCAGTTGCTGGATCTTAGGTAGCTTTATTTTTAACTTTTTGAGCAACCTCCAGAGTGACTGCACCAGTTTCCCAGAGTGACTGCACCAGTTTCATTCGCACCAACAGTGTAAGGATTCCCCTTTCTCCACATCCTTGCCAATATCTGTTGTTTAGTGTATTGTTAATTTTAGCCATTCTGACAAGCGTGAGGCGATATCTTTATTGTAGTTTTGATTTGTATTTCCCTGATGATGAGTGATGTTGAGAATCTTTTCATGTGTCTGTTAGCCATCTCTATGTCTTGGAAAAATGTCTATTCGATATGTCTTAAGCCCATTTTTAAATGGATTATTTGTTTTTTGGGTGTTGAGTTTGATAAGTTCTTTATATATTTTGGATACTAATCTTTATCGAATATGTCATTTGCAAATATCTTCTCCCATTCTGTAGGTTGCCTTTTAGTTTTATTAATTGTTTCTTTTGCTGTGCAGAAACTTTTTACTTTGATGAAGTCCCAAAAGTTTATTTATGCTTTTGTTTCTGTTGTCTCAGGAGATATATCTAGTAAGAAGTTGCTACAAGCAGTGTCAAAGAGGTTACTGTCTGTGTTCTTGAGGATTTTGATGGTTTCCTGTCTCACATTTAGGTCTTTAATCCATTTGGAGTTTATTTTTGTGTATGATGTAAGAAAGTGGTCCAGTTGCATTCTTCTGCATGTTGCTGTCCACTTTTCCTAGCACCATTTGAAGAGACTTTTTCCATAGGATATTCTTTCCTGCTTTGTCAAAGTTTAATTGATCATACAGTTGTGGGTTCATTCTTGGGTTCTCTATTCTGTTCCATTGATCTATGTGTCTGTTTTTGTGCCAGTATCATACCGTCTTGGTAACTACAACTTTGTAATATAGCTTGAAATCTGGAATTGTGATGCCTCCAGCTTTGCTTTTCTTTTTCAAGATCGCTTTGGCTATTCAGGATCTTTGTGGTTCCATACAAATTTTAGGGTTGGTTGTTCCAGCTCTCTGAAAAATGATGATGGTATTTTGGTAAGGATTGCATTAAATGTGTAGATTGCTTTAGGTAGGATAGACATTTTAAGAATATTCTTCCAGTCCATGAGTATAAATGTCTTCCCATTTCTTTGTGTCATCATTAATTTCTTTCATCAGTGTTGTGTGGTTTTCAGAGTACAAATCTTTTACCTCTTTGGTTAGGTTTATTCCTAGTTGTCTTATGGTTTTTGGTGCAATTGTAATAAATGGGATTCCTTAATTTTTCTGTTGCTTCATTATTGGTGTATAGAAATGCAACAGATTTCTCTACGTTGATTTTGTATCCTGTGATTTGATTTAATTCATGTTATCAATTCTAGCAATTTTTTGATGGAGTCTTTTGGATTTTCTGTATACAGTATCATGTTATCTGCAGATAGTGAAATTTTGACTTCTTCCTTGCCTCTTTGGGTACCTTTTATTTCTTTCTGTTGTCTGATTGTTGAGGCTGGGACTTCCAGTACTATGTCAAATAACAGTAGTGAGAGTGGACATCCCTGTCCTCTTCCTAACCATAGAGGAAAAGCAGTTTTTCCCTATTGAGGATGATATTAGCTGTGGGTTTTTCATATATGGCCTTCATTATGTTGAGATACATTCCTTTATCCCTACTTTGTTGAGGGTTTTTATGAATGGATGTTGTACTTTGTCAAATTCTTTTTCCACATCTTTTGAGAGGTTCATATGATTCTTACCCTTTTTATTAATGTATCACACTGATTGATTTGTGAATATTGAACCACCCTTGCAGCCCAGGAATAAATCCCATTTGATCACGGTATGTGATTCTTTTAATGTACTCTAGTATTTTGTTGAGAATTTTTACATTCATGTTCATCAGTGGTGTTGGCCTATAATTCTCCTTTTTAGTGGGGTATTTGTCTGGCTTTGGAATCAGGGTAACACTGGCCTCAGAATGAGTTTGGATGTTTTCCTTCCATTTCTATTTTTTTGGAACAGTTTGGGAAGAATAGGTATTCACTGGTCTTTAAATATTTGGTAGAATTCCCCTGGGAAGCCATCTGGCCCTGGACTTTTGTTGGGAGATTTGTGATTACTGATTCAGTTTCTTTGGTGGTTATGGGTCTGTTCAAGTTTTCTATTTCTTCCTGTTTTCAATTTTGGAAGTTCATATGTTTCTAGGAATTTATGCATTACTTCTAGATTGCCCGGTTTGTTGGCATATAATTTTTCATAATCTCTTGCAGCCGTTTGCATTTCTGTGGTGTTGGTTGTGATCTCTCCTCTCTCATTCCTGATTTTATTTGGGTCCTTTCTCTTTTCTTTTTGATAAGTCTGGCTAGAGGTTTATTAATTATATTAATTTTTTAAAGAACTAGCTCTTGGTTTCACTGATCTATTCTACTGGGTTTTTTTGTCTCTATATGATTTATTTCTGCTCTGGCATTTGTTATTTCCCTTCTTCTGCTGTCTTTAGGCTTCATTTGTTTTTCTTTCTCTAGCTCCTTTAGGTGTATGGTTAGGTTGCGTATTTGAGATTTTTCTTGTTTCTTGGGGTAGGCCTATATTGCTATATACTTCCCTCTTAGAACTCTTTTTTGTATCCCAAAGGTTTTGGACCATTGTATTTCATTTTCACTTGTTTCCATGTATTTTTTAATTTCTTTAATTTCCTGGTTGACCCATTCATTCTTTGGTAGTATGCTCTTTAACCTCCATGTATTTGTGGTCTCTTCATATTTTTTCTTGTGGTAGACTTAAGTTTCATAGTGTTGTGGTCAGAAGGTATGCATGGTATGATCTCAGTCTGTTTGTACTTGCTAGGCCTGACTCGTGATCTATTCTGTAGAATGTCCCATGTGAACTCAAAAAGAATGTGCATTCTGTTGCTTTAGGATGAAATGTTGTGAATATATCTGTTAAGTGCATCTGGTCCAGTGTTCTTTCGAAGCCATTGTTTCCTTATTGATTTTCTGCTTCAATGATCTGTCCATTGATGTAAGTGGGGTGTTAAAGTTCCCTACTATTGTATTATTATCAATGAGTTCCTTTATGTTTGTTACTAATTGTTTTATATATTTGGTGCTCCTGAGATGGGGGCATAAATATTTACAATTGTTAGATTTTCTTGTTGTAGAGTCCCCTTTATTATGATATAGTGCCCTTCATCTCTTGTTATAGTCTATGGTTTAAAATCTATTTTCTCTGATACAAGTATTGCTACTCAGGCTTTCTTTTGACTTCCATTTGCATGATAATTGTTTCTCCATACCCTCCCTTTAAGAGGCAGGTGTCTTTAGGTTTAAAATGGGTCTCTTGTAAACTATATATTTCATTAAATATATGCAGCATAACTTCTAATTATTCTCCTGTTTTGGTATGCTTGGGTTGTCTTTTGTTATTATAGATAATATAATGTGCATTTTTTCAGAAAATACTGACCAGCCTTACGATTTTCTAACCTTGTGTCAATGGGGGAATAATTTCTTACAGGCTAAAATAGCTGTGGAAGCTCAGAATAAGTATGAGAGAGAACTGATGCTACATGCTGCTGATGTTGAAGCTCTACAAGCTGCCAAGGAACAGGTTTCCAAAATGGCATCAGTCCGTCAGCATTTGGAAGAAACAACCCAGAAAGCAGAATCACAGTTACTGGAGTGTAAAGCATCTTGGGAGGAAAGAGAGAGAATGTTAAAGGTATAATTGTACATCACAATAGAATGTTCTAGAGAATTTAAAGGTTTGAGGTTTTTGTTTTTGTTTTTTTAAAGATTTTATTTATTTATTCGACAGAGATAGAGACAGCCAGTGAGAGAGGGAACACAAGCAGGGGGAGTGGGAGAGAAAGAAGCAGGCTCGTAGCAGAAGAGCCCGATATGGGGCTCGATCCCATAACGCTGGGATCACGCCCTGAGCCGAAGGCAGACGCTTAACCGCTGTGCCACCCAGGCACCCCAAACGTTTGAGGTTTTTAAATGTACTTTGGAAAGTCTGCTATTATGATAGACTGTTGTTTACAGGATGAAGTTTCCAAGTGTATGTCTCGCTGTGAAGATCTGGAGAAACAGAACAGATTACTTCATGATCAGATTGAAAAATTAAGTGACAAGGTTGTCGCCTCTGTGAAGGAAGGTGTACAAGGTCCCTTGAATGTATCTCTTAATGAAGAAGGAAAATCTCAAGAACAAATTCTAGAAATTCTCAGGTAACTCCAATAATATTCTTAATGCTTCACACCAACAGCTGTGTAATGTAACTATAAATGCGTAAGTTAGGGAAGTGGAGTTAGTCATGTGCTGTTTACTTACAAAGCTCGTTCCATCCCTTAGTGGTCACTGTTGACATTTAAACATATGCCAAGTTAAAGAAATGACTAAGTTGAATCTGATAGTAAGAACGTGAGTGGATTTTTTGAAAAACTAAATGCCTTGTTATTTTAAACATACACATTTCTAAAGTCACTGTTTATAATTTTAGAAAGTCTCATTAATTAAAACATTATGTAAAAATAATTACTAAAGTCAGTGGTTTTTGTCATCTTAACAATTATCCAAGTTTTGAAATGTTATATTGTTGGCATTTTTTTAATTCAAATGAAACCTTACATATTCTTGTAGATTTATACGACGAGAAAAAGAAATCGCTGAAACCAGGTTTGAGGTGGCTCAGGTTGAGAGTCTGCGTTATCGACAAAGAGTTGAGCTTTTAGAAAGAGAACTGCAGGAACTGCAGGATAGTCTGAATGCTGAAAGAGAGAAAGTCCAGGTATGAATCCTAAGCTTTAAGAAAGCCGTTGTTAAATCAAAAGAGAGCTCCTTTTTGTTTCTTAGGATGTAAAATTTAATTTGAAATAAGTGTTTTGCCTAAAGTCATAAATTATTAAAACATTATTATTATAGTTATTATTATTATAAACATTATTATTATTACACAGTGATACAGTGTAATGGTGAAAGACTAGTGGCGATCAGATTGCCTGGTTTTAAATTCTAGCTTCACACCATTAGGTATGTGTCCTGGGTATATTAATATCCCTGCTCTTAAATTTCTTCATCTGAAATATTGGGATGATAATAATAAGGATTAAGTGAGTTAAAGTACACAAAGCATTTAGAAACATGTCTGGTGCATAGTGAGTACTTAATAAACTTCAGTTATCTTTATTATTGTAGTTGATATATGTATGTCTGAGTAGTTATTCTTGATAGAGTTGTAGATAGAAACTGCTGCAGAATACTTTTTTCTCAGCAAGGGAGTAAAAAATAATTAAAACTATCAACCAGGAAAGGAAAAGAAGATGCTCTAGTGAATGGATGGTCACAGCATAAGCTCAACTCCTTAACCCATGCCATCACCCAAAAGCTTATAATTACATGCCCTCATTCTGAAGATATGCAGTAATATAACTTAACATCTGGAAGGAGGAAAATTAAGACCTTGAATCATTTATCTTCTTTTAACTGATAGGTAGTTGGAATGGCTGCTAGAGAAAAACCATTGAAACCCAGGGGAAAGTGAGTAGATTTATGGGATTTATGTTTTCATACAGAAATGAAAAGTTTCAGAATTACATCTTGGGAAAACAGTCCAATTCAAACATATCATCATGGAAATAAACAGGCCCTCGATTTCTGTGACATTAACATTTGGAGGAAAAAGAGCAGAATCGGGGTTTTTAAAAAGAGTGCATATTTTCCCAATGTTCCTTCAGACAAATAATGCCCAGCCAACAGTCAGGAGGGGAAAACCAACTCGTGCATAAAATCAGAAGAGGCAAAAAGTAACACACGTTATATCAAAAATAATACCCAAGCAAGGGGCACCTGGGTGGTTCAGTCCGTTAAGTGACCAGTGCTTGATTTCAGCTCAAGTCATGATCTCAGGGTTCTGGGGTTAAGCTCCCTGTCAGCCTCAGCAGGGAGTCTGCTTCTCTCTGTCTCTCTCTCGATCTCGATCTCAATCTCGCTCTCCTTCTGCTCCTCCCCCCACTTACATGCACATGCTCTTTCTCTCACTCTCAAATAAATAAATCTTAAAAAAAAAGAAAATACCCAAGCATAAACAGTGTAGGATGACAGTGCTGAGCCATAACATTTTTTTTAACACATACTTTTCTTTTTTATTACATTAAAAGCAGGCAGTAGTCTGATAATAAAAAGGCTGCTTATGCAATTCTGTTACGTTAAACTTTACTTACAGGATGTTAAATTCTTAGAACCAAAGTTCCCCCCAGAAAGAGATTAATGGAAACATTGATTGCTTTTCAGACTTGATAGTTGCTGCTTTAAAAGGTGGTCTTTAACAAACATTAAGTTGAAAAAAAAAAACAAAAACCATAGAACACAGTGAATTACTTTTATTTCAGTATGCATCCTCGTCTCAGCATTTACTGGTCCTGAACAGAAAAATGGAAAATGGAAAAAAGCAGCAGTTTGCCAGGAAATCAGGCCCACCCATTATAGGGACCTGCTGTGCACACTGAACTCTTTCTTAATCCCTGCTGAGGACCGTGAGAAGCAGCAGCACCAAAACCAAAGTATGCACTGAATTTAAGGTTCCTTTTGTTCCAGTTGTCAGATTCCAAACTAGACTCAAATGGATTACAAGCATGATCAAATGAGAACTCTGTTAAAAACTTCTTCAATTTTTAAAAGTGAAAGCAATTACAGGAAAAGAAAACGGTTCATTCAGAGGGTGCATGTGTGCTTACAAAGTGTCTTCTCTGGCCTTTCTCCCAAGTTTAGCCACCCAGAACTTTGAGACCTGGCGGGTCTGAGTACCCCTGGTGACTGTTCTCATTTTATCCAAACCTGAACTAAAGAACCGCATCAGCTGATGGTGACAGCAGAGGGTGGCAGGGCTGAGGACCCAGTATTCATTCCCAGGCTGGTGGAGAGAAGTAATGGTTCCAAAACTAAACAAGGGAAGTCAGGGACTTTCCAACCTTACCTGATGGCTTCTGGCCAAAGCAAGGAAGTGTCATGTAAAGTGTTGAGTGATGATGGCTCACACAGGGACTTGAGGAGGAGGAAGGAAAAAGCAGCACCCCTCGATTAAGGTGGGGGAGAAGATACAGGCAAAACCCTGAATTCCTCACCAAAGGCCAATTTCGGAGGGGTTAGAGGGGGTTACAATCTATGCTTTGGCCAAGGGTGTTAGTGGGAATTGAAGAAAGGACAGTGGCTTTGCGGGGGGAGGGGGGCATCATTTAAGACCTAAAAAAAGAAATCGGGTGTATCTGGAGCACCCCCAGTACTACATACCCAGTAGTAGTCCCACAGTCTGTGACCTGAAACCTTCACACCTACTCTAGCAAGCCACCCCATGCTGGAGGGCTGTTGTGGGAAGCAGGGAAGCAGGGGAAGGAAGGGGGGACAAGGCAGAGACCCCAGGCCATATAATCAGCAGCAAGGTGATTGTGCAATGTGTCTTTTTACAGTTGAGTTAGATGTGCCCCACTGGCTATGATGGGAATCAATTTTAATATACTTTCCCGATCCTAGAAGTTCAACTTTGTGGACAGTGGTTACACTTAACAGGATTTGTTATAGCATAGCATATATTTCAACTGGACCAAAAAGTTAGTATCTTTTACAGTATCTTAAGATAAGTTGCCTTTATGGGGCGCCTGGGTGGCATGGAGGTTAAGCGTCTGCCTTCGGCTCAGGGCGTGATCCCGGCGTTATGGGATCGAGCCCCACATCAGGCTCCTCCGCTGGGAGCCTGCTTCTTCC
This sequence comes from Ursus americanus, assembly GCF_024610735.1. Lineage (NCBI taxonomy): Eukaryota > Metazoa > Chordata > Mammalia > Carnivora > Ursidae > Ursus > Ursus americanus. The sequence continues at coordinate 86,398,009 of NC_142128.1, read as the reverse complement.
TCTCCCACTCCCCCTGCTTGTGTTCCCTCTCTCGCTGGCTGTCTCTATCTCTGTCAAATAAATAAATAAAATCTTTTAAAAAAAAAATAAGTTGCCTTTGAATGGGAGCTTCCTTTCCAGTACTTTGAGGTCTACAAGACCTATCCAAAAAATTTACTATGGAAAATGAAGACAGCTTCAGTCAAATGGCGGGGAGGGCCTGTGGTTTCTCTTCTTGATTCATTGCTATAACTTTGTCCTTTGGTCTAAGCCATAGCTTTAAAAATGATGAGGGAGTAAAATAATGTGTAAACAATGGATAATTACACCCAGTGAGAACAGAAAATAAGTTCCTTAAAATTGAACAAATATTCAGTAAAATTGCTCACAACCAAAGTGATTAAACAGCTGAATGAAATGAGGAATTTCTTTTTTTTTTTTTTTAAGATTTTATTTATTTATTCAACAGAGATAGAGATAGCCAGCGAGAGAGGAAACACAAGCAGGGGGAGTGGGAGAGGAAGAAGCAGGCTCATAGCAGAGGAGCCTGATGTGGGGCTCGATCCCATAACGCCGGGATCACGCCCTGAGCTGAAGGCAGACGCTTAACCGCTGTGCCACCCAGGTGCCCCGAAATGAGGAATTTCTGAACAAGGGGGAAAGGAACTGAGGACAAAATAACATCATTTTAGAACTATTAATAAATTCAGTATACCAAGAAAAAGATAGCTAAAGATTAATAGAGATCTAGATTGATGTTTTTACCCAGTGTTAGTACTGATTATTTGTTGGTAGGATTTGTAGTATCTTTTCACTTTCATCTCTATAATTTCTTGCATTTGTTTAAACTCTTTGTAGTTAGCCTGTGTCAAAAAAAGAAACATGAAAAGCTTTCAAAAATTTCCATTTTAAAAGCTGACATTTAAATCATTTTTACTTTTTGTAGGGAAGATTAGACCTGGTAGGAAAAGATAGGTCTTCACCTAATGTTGGATGTTGGTATACACATGTGTTTGAAATCTTTAGGTCACTGCAAAAACAATGGCTCAGCATGAAGAACTGATGAAGAAAACTGAAACAATGAATGTAGTGATGGAGACCAATAAGATGCTAAGAGAAGAGAAAGAGAGGCTGGAACAGGATCTACAGCAGATGCAAGCAAAGGTTTGGAACTTACTAATCAAGAACAGAGTCATTTTTAATAATGTTAGAGTTTTTACATCAGATGTTAAAAAAATACTGGCACTATTTTCAGGTAAGGAAACTGGAGTTAGATATTTTACCCTTACAAGAAGCAAATGCTGAGCTAAGTGAAAAAAGCGGTATGTTGCAAGCAGAGAAGAAGTTACTAGAAGAAGATGTCAAACGTTGGAAAGCACGGAACCAGGTAAATGCAATTAAACATGGGAATGTTGATTTTTAGGCAACATTTAAGAAGATAAGAATATTTGATATATTTTTTTTTAAGAAATGGCTAATTTCCTTAAATTTCAAATTTGTGCTTTTATCTCTAAAATATTTTTGTGCATAATAAAATGGATTTGTCTAGTTTATTGAAGCACTCTAAAAAGACTTGTTCACTGGAAACTTTTTGGGGGGACAAAACCATTTAATATGGTTAGAAACTCCAACTCTAGATTGAAACAAAAGATTGGAAATCTGCCTTGCCAGATGTTAGTTATGTGATTTGTGAGAGTACCTTAATCTTTCTGAGCCTATTTTTCTCATTTGTAAAAATGAAGACATAATACCACTTTTCACTTTACAAAAAATTTAAGAAGTGTAAAACAGTCACCTGGCACCTAGAAAATGGTCTAGAATGGTAACTATTATCTATATAGGATCGTTGAATTTTAGAGCCCATTTATTCCTATTTTTGTCACACCAGCAGTCTGGAAAATCAAGAAAGGAGGGTGATCTCTCAAATCTAGATATATTTCTTAAATTTTGCTGCTCTCTTTCCTGGCTAATGGAATCAGATTTAGGATTATCTTCATATTTTTGTCTCGATTGTAATGATTTATAGACATTTCTTTATTATCAGTGTTACTTTAGTGAAAGTAAATATTTAACATTAAAAGCTTATAATTTCTCTGGATTCCATTATTTGGCTCCTTTGTAACTATTTTGAAATATTTGGTTTGCAGTTGTGAAAAAATAATGCATAATGACATTTATTTTATTTCCCTTTTCCATTTTGGCTAGGCTTTTTAGCTAAACAAACCAAAGCTTCTAATTTTATAGTTTGGTTTTTGGTCACCATGTATATAAGACATCTTATGTAAACGTAATTAGATATGGTGTTGTTTTATTAGCACATTAGTTTTATAGCACAGTTTCATAAAACCTATAAAACCATATTATGCATTTTTGCTATTCTAGCATCTAGTAAGTCAACAGAAAGATCCAGATACAGAAGAATATCGGAAGCTCCTTTCTGAAAAGGAAGTTCATACTAAGCGTATTCAACAGTTGACTGAAGAAATTGGGAGACTTAAAGCTGAGATTGCAAGGTATATGGAAAGAAGCTTTAAATTGTATGTTAGTATATGAATTCTTAAGCGAGTTTATTTCTACTCTTTATCGACTCTCCAAGTGCTTCCTGAGTTTAGAAAGAATGAAACGTGCTGGAGCCCTTACTTGTGGCTTTCCCTTTATTACTATCTGAAGCCATGCAAGCCATAATTTAATTTTATGCATTTATATATGATTATTACTTTTTAAAAATCTGTACCTTTGGTATGAGTCTAAAGCTAAATATATTTTCTGAACAGTCAAAATAACTTTTGCAAGTAGGTTTTTCTTTTTTTGGTTAGTGCATATTTATGAGTATTTTGAAGGTGTGTGATAACGGAAGTTTTTAAATTAGAAATTTTTTTAAACGAAGGCATCTGGGTGACTCAGTTAAGCGTCTGCCTTTGGCTCAGGTCATGATCTCGGGGTCCTGGGATCAAGCCCCTCATCAGGCTCCGTACTCAGCCGGGAGTCTGCTTCCCTTCTGCCTCTCCTCCCTGTTCTCTCTCTCTCTCAAATAAATAATTATAATCCTTAAAAAAAAAAAAAAGAAATTTCTTTAAATGAACTTCTAGCGAACTATTGTCCTTTGAGAGTTAAGAAGTTTAGGGGCTCCTGGGTGGCTCAGTCGGTTAAGCCTCTGACTCTTGATTTTGGCTCATGTTATGATCTTGGGGTCATGATCCCGGGGTCATGAGATTGAGCCCTGCATCGGGCTCTACACTCAGCCAGGAGTCTGCTTCCTTTAAAAAATAAAGTTAAGAAATTTAATACTAAAATTGATGTTTCTGGTTTACCTTTTTAAAGTTTTTATGTCATTTGTTTATGTTAGTCCCTATTTCTGTAAAGCTTGACAGCTTACAGATTTTTCTCATATATAGTCTCTTTTTTTTTTTTGTAACAGTCTGGCATTTTGAGTAGGAGAGGTAGTACTGGATTTCAAAGATGAGGAAACTAAGATTCAGAAAGTTACCCAAGGTCACAGTTAATATTTGTTAAACCCATACTCTTAATTCAGGTCATCTCATTTCAAATTCAGTTTATGATAAAGTACAGGAGTTGGCAGAATATAACCTACACGCCTGCTTTTGCACAGCCTGTACAGTAAGAAAGATTTTCACATTTTTAAATGTAAAAAAGAAAGAACATGTGATAAAGACTACATGTGGACTACAAAGCCTAACTTATGTACTTAACACCCAATATGGTAGAAAGAGTGTAGATTTTTATATCAGGCAGAAGTAGATTAAAATCTGTGTACTGGTGCACCTGGCTGGCTCAGTTGGTTAAGCGTCTGCCTTCAGCTCAGGTCATGATCCCAGAGTCCAAGAGTCAAGCCCCACATCAGGCTCTCTGCTCAGCAGAGAGCCTACCTCTCACCCCATTCCTGCTCACTCTCTCCCTGTCTTTCCCTCAAATAAATAAATAAAATCTTTATTTTTTTTTATTTTTTTTTAAAGATTTTATATATTTATTTGACAGAGATAGAGACAGCCAGCGAGAGAGGGAACACAAGCAGGAGGAGTGGGAGAGGAAGAAGCAGGCTCATAGCAGAGGAGCCCGATGTGGGGCTCGATCCCATAACGCCAGGATCACGCCCTGAGCCGAAGGCAGACGCTTAACCGCTGTGCCACCCAGGCGCCCCCCTATAAATAAAATCTTTAAAAAAAAAAAATCTGTGTACTAACATTTGACTTTATGTAAAGTTGTGGATATTACTTAACTGCTGATAGCTCAAGTTTTCTCTTCTGTAAAATGGGCATGTATTCTTTTATAATAAGCAAATAAAATCTTTCTAAAGAACCAAGATTCATAATTTAAGAAATTATCTTTTGGAGTGTGTGTGTGTTTTAGGATTTTAAAATACCAAACATACCAGTACAAACAGTAATGTAAATTAAAGGATTTTAAAATTTGAAAAAATCTCATATGTTTATCTTTCTCCTTTACCCCATTCTTTTGTTTGTTTAGATCAAATGCATCTTTGACCAACAATCAGAACTTAATCCAGAGTCTAAAGGAAGACTTAAATAAAGTAAGAACTGAAAAGGAAACCATTCAAAAGGACTTAGATGCCAAAATAATTGATATCCAAGAGAAGGTCAAAACTATTACTCAAGTCAAGAAGATTGGGCGTAGGTACAAGACTCAATATGAAGAACTTAAAGCACAACAGGATAAGGTATTTTGAAGTAATTTTCTCTTTCTCTTTCTCTCTATATATGTATGTATATATATATATAATTTTTTGACATACACAGTTTTGTTTTATATACTTTACACACATATATAATGATTCATGTAAGTCTTATTACTTTATAGTTTTTATTAGTCTTTAGATTGAACAAAAGTATAAGCTTGTATATTGGTTTTAAGATTTGCTCTTTAATGCTTGAGATTTATACCGTAAGTTCATAAAGTAATTTTAGTAAATATTAGGTACTTTTGTTCAGTTTTCCAGTCTTTTTTTTTTTAAAGATGTTATTTATTTATTTGACAGAGAGATAGAGAGCATAAGTAGGCAGAGCAGCAGGGAGAGGGAGAGGGAGAAGGCTCTCTCCTGAGCAGGGAGCCTGATGTGGAGCTTGATCCCAGGACCTTGAGTTCATGACCTGAGCCGAAGGCAGACTCCTAACTGACTGAGTCACCCAGGCACCCCTCAGTTTTCCAGTCTTAAATATTGTCCCTTTTCAAACCTGTTCTTGTAACTCACTGCTGATTAAAATTGTGTATATCAAAAAAATGGTAGTTCTTTATAATTAATCAGGCTTTATTTATAGTGTTATATAAATCGTGTACTTTAACCACCTGTCAAAAAGAATTTTTTAGTTCTTACTACATTTTGAATCTAAATTAATTCCCAAAAGTAAAAAAAACTTGTATGTTGACTTAATTACATATTTAGCACCTGTTAGATTAAAGATATATTTTAAAAATTCAAAATTTTTACCCCTTGGTGTTGACTGCTATTAGCACTTCTGTATGCTTTTCTTAACATATATGTAATGTGTTTTTCCAAAGAAATTATTATTTGTATGTTTTTGTACCCTGCCTTTTCACCTTACTCATTACCGTGAAAATAAAATTCAGTGTCAAACATCCGTCTACAGTGCAGCATCATTTTGATTAGAAGCTAATATCCAGTTGTATGGAAAACCCTAACTTATTTAACCTAATACCTTCCTTTCAGACAGTAGAGTTATTCCGTAGAAAATTCATTTATAAATACCCTTTAAGATAAATTTCTTTGCATAGTTGTGGTTATTTCCTTAGATGAACTTTTAGAAGTGGAATTATTAAGTATAAATGTGAAAATATATTATTACTGCTTATCATCTTAGGTCATGGAGACCTCGGCTCAGTCTTCTGGAGACCACCAGGAACAGCATGTCTCAGTCCAGGAAATGCAGGAGCTCAAAGAAACCCTCAATCAAGCTGAAACAAAAGCAAAATCACTAGAGAGTCAAATAGAAAATCTGCAGAAGGTATGAGTGAGAGTAGTGAAGAGTGTATGTCCCTAATTCTTTGCTTGTTAAATACTTGAATATGTGTTAAACACTGACCCTTTCTCTTATCATATGGAAATATATAATCTTTGTTATGCATGTTTATCTTTCATAAGTGAAGGACTCATGTATATAAATAGTATCCAGTCATCAATTATCCATTTTAATGGTGGTTTGACCACCATTTTACACTTCCATTTAATCTAAGCAAATTAATAAGTTACATTTTAATTCTGTCCGACATACAGTTTAGATTGATTTGATTGAATTACATTGTTAATACTTGGCTTTTCTTTAAAAGACATTATCCGAAAAAGAGGCAGAAGCAAGAAATCTGCAGGAACAAACTGTGCAGCTTCAGTCTGAGCTTTCCCGACTTCGTCAAGATCTTCAAGATAGAACCACACAAGAGGAGCAGCTCCGACAGCAGATAACCGAAAAGGAAGAAAAAACAAGAAAGGCCATAGTAGCAGCAAAGTCAAAGATTGCACATCTAGCTGGTAAATTTCTGTATATGCTAAAGTCAGAACTTGATAGTGAAAGTCAGTTATTTGATGCAGGCTTAAAATGGGAAAGAAATAAGTAAATACTGTAAAGTGATTTCTGTGTGTGTGCTTTAAATATTAGGGTGGGACGCCTGGGTGGCTCAGTCGGTTGAGCAACTCTTGATCTTGGCTCAGCTCGATCTCACAGTTGTGAGTTCGAGCTCCACATGGGGTTCCACACTGAGCATGGAGTCTACTTAAAATATCTATAAGGCTTATTTAATTAGACACAAAATTAGAGCAATCTGAATTTTCAAATGATTAGGATGTCCCTCATCTATTTATGAACTCTTTCCTACTTGTTGGCTAGTAATAGGGAGTACTGCTGTCCTTCTGCCTTATTGTATAACTGTTAGTACCTTCTGTTGGTGATCCTTTGGGTCCACAGTGTGCTGTTCAGAGGGCTTCTGTAAACTCCTAGATGGCATTGGATCTTACCAGCCCAGTGATTTTACTTGCCTCACTTCTCTGAGGGGCCCTCCAGCCCTTCAGGGAGACTATCATGTCCAGTTTGTGAAAGGCCCAGTACTGCAATGTTCTGGTCCTTAACTGCAGCTTGCTTGCTATTCTGCTTAGTGGGTAAATAAAATGCCCTATCAGCTAGGTTTAATCAGAAGCAGTTTTTTTTAATGATCTGTAATACAGTGTTTCAGCAATTATTTCATTAAAAAAAGTTACCTAGTTATTTTTTAGTATGTGCTTTAGATTATGTGAAATGAAAATTTGGCAATTTATATAATACGTTGAAATACTAAAGGCCATGTAAAAGGGCTTTGGACTGCCGTTTATAGAGAAAATTACATATTTTAATGTTGCAGTAAGTATATTTTATATTGGAGTAATAAATATAGATATGTTTAGAATTTTGCTTATTTAGATATATCATGTATCAGAATTAATTGTAGATGTTAAAGCTCAGGACCTTAGTGTACCTATTAAAGTGCACAAATGTTCTTTACTTCCAGTGTTTGCTATAGTATTAATAGAATCACATGGTTACTTCTTTAGGTGTAAAAGATCAGCTAACTAAAGAAAATGAGGAGCTTAAACAAAGGAATGGAGCCTTAGATCAGCAGAAAGATGAATTGGATGTTCGAATGACTGCTCTTAAATCCCAGTATGAAGGTCGAATTAGTCGCTTGGAAAGAGAACTCCGAGAGCATCAAGAGAGACACCTTGAGCAGAGAGATGAGCCTCAAGAACCTACTAATAAGGTGGTTAGCTAATTCTGTGTAAAGAACAAATCATTTTATACTTGTACATTTTACTTGAAGGTATCTGGTGATTTAGAAGTCTTCGTCAGTGAATTTTGGCTAAACAAAGTCTAGAGAGAATTTTAAAAAGTAAAATATTTTGATGGCATTGTTTAGTGAACTCTTGTAGGGCAGGCAAAATAATCCATAGTGTTCTTTTTATAGGTCCCAGAACAGCAGAGACAGATCACATTGAAAACAACTCCAGCTTCTGGTGAAAGAGGAATGTGAGTTTTAGTTCTTTCACAGTTTGTTAATCTGTTTTTTCTTTTAAGGTTCAGGCAAGAGTTAGTGATCTTTGGGGACAAAACGAATCTATATTATAAAAATATGTACTAAAGAGCTGTCTATCTCTGTAAAACTGCACCATGTAGTTGCCAACCCCTTTTTCCAGAACTCTTATTTTCAGCATACTTTCAGTCCTATCAGGTAGAGCTTTGTGACAAAAAACAAGGTATCTTCCATCTTTTAGACTTTTAAGAGGCTGCTGATTTTCTCAGTGATGTTATGTGATAACAAATTTAAGAGGCTAGGCTCATACTTGAGTTCAGTGATCAGTAGTTGAATACGTTCTACGTTGTCAGGATGTGCCATTACAGAGCATTTCTTGTGTAGTTTTTAATGCTTAAATTTAAAACTTTTTCAATAAGAGTTTTAAAATATGTAGTGAACAAAAAATATAGAACTATACTCTGTAATTTTTTTTAATCTGACAAAAGTACCCAAAGCAGTGTTTGGAAAAATAGAATTAATAGGGTCTGAGTTCATATCTCGATCATAGTTGCTGAACACTTACTGAAGAAACACATGGTGCCTTTTTTTCTTAAGCTTTATTGAGATATAATTAACCCCTACAATTCACCTACTTAAAGAGTACAACTCAATGTTTTTTGTTGTTGTTTTTTTTTACTTTTTTAATTCCAGTGTAATTAAAACACAGTGTCATATTAGTTTCAGGTGTATAATACAGTGATTCAGTGATTCTATATGTTACTTAGTTGCTCATCATAACAAGTGTACTCTTAATCCCCATCACCTATTCCACCTACCCCCCCAGCCACCTCCCCTCGGGTAACCACCAGTTCTCTATATTTAAGAGTCTGTTTTTTATCTCTTTTTTATCTTTGCTTTGTTCCTTAAATTCCATGTATGAATGAAATCATGTGGTATTTGTCTTTCTCTGACTGACTTATTTCCCTTACCCTCTAAATCCATCCATGTTGTTGCAAATGGCAAGATTTCGGTTTTTTTATGGCTGAATAATATCCCATTGTGTATATATACCATATTTTCTTCATCCATTCATCTATTGATGGACACATGGGCCGCTTCCATTCTTTGGCTAATGTCAGTAATGCTGCAGTAAACACAAGGGTGCATATATCCTTTCAGATTAGTGTTTTCATATTCTTGGTGTAAATAGTAGTGGAATTACTGGGTCATATGTTAATTCTATGTTTAATTTTTTAAGGACCCTCTGTACTATTTTCCAGAGTGGCTGCACCAATTTACATTCCCACCAGCAGTGCACAAGGTTCCCTTTTCTCCACATTCTTGCCAACACTTGTTATTTTTTTGTCTTTTTAATACTAGCCCTCTGACTTGTATGAGTTGCTGTCTCATTGTGGTTTTGATTTCCATTTCCCTGATTAGTGATGTTGAGCATTTTTTCATATGTCTGTTAGCCATCTGTATGTCTTTTTTAGAGAAACAAATGGCTGTTTATGTCTTCTGCCCATTTTTAATTATTTGGGTTTTTTGTTGTTGAATTGCGTGAATTCTTTGTGTGTGTGTGTGTGTGTGTGTGTGTGTGAATTCTTTATATCATTTGAATGTTAACTCTTTTACTAATCATTTACTGATATCTTCTCCCCTTCAGTACGGCATCTTTTTGTTTTGTTGATTGTTTCCTTTGCTGTGTAGAAGGTTTTTATTTTGCTGTAGTTCCAGTCATTTATTTTTGCTTTTGTTTTCCTTGCCTCAGGAGATATAATCTAGAAAAACGTTGCTACGGCTAATGTCTGCTCTCTTCTAGGATTTTTCTGGTTCCAGGTCTCACATTTAGGTCTTTAATCCATTTTGAATTTATTTTTGCGTATGGTTAAGAATGTGGTCCAGTTTCATTCTTTTGCATGTAGCTGTCCAGTTTTCCCAAACCACTTACTGAAGAGACTTTTTCCCATTGCGTATTCTTGCTTCCTTTGTTACAGATTAATTGACCATATAATCATGGGTTTATTTCTCGGCTCTCTATTCTTTTCCATTGATCTTGTGTCTCTTTGTGTGCTAGTACCATACTGTTTAGATTACTATAGTGTATCTTGAAATCTGGGATTGTGATACCTCCAATTTTGTTCTTTTCTAAGATTATATGGTGCTTTTTTTTTTTGATAGAGTATATATACTTGATAGGGGATATTTACAGTAATTTTTTATGAATTGTTATTCTTGCATTTCCTCCTCTATAAGTGCCAGCACATCAGACCCACCAACAGCCAATATCAAACCAACTCCTGTTGTGTCTACTCCAAGTAAAGTGACAGCTGCAGCTATGGCTGGGAATAAGTCAACACCCAGAGCTAGTATCCGCCCAATGGTCACACCTGCAACTGTTACAAATCCTACTACTACCCCAACAGCTACAGTGATGCCCACTACACAAGTAGAATCACAGGAAGGTAAGTAAAATAGTGATAGATCTGATTGGACTGACTGCTTATTTAGATTTATTATGAGAAGATGACAGTAACTTCAAGGATAAATGAGGCTTCCACTAAAGCTAAAGTCAAACATATAGTAAAAGTAGGTAAGTTACTCTTTTCAAGGGTATGCCTCCTAGGATACTCATTAATGCAGCAAATTTCCTCCCTCATTCCATTCCCTTCCTTTGTGCTTTGTTTTGTTTTGAATCTGAAGAAGGAGGAGAATGACATACCTGTAAGTATATAGCATGTTTTTCTAAGGCCAACATTTTTACTTTAATGGCTAAGGATGATGATATGAAATCCACTTTGGAAAACTGTACTAAATCACTTGTTCAGCTCGACACCACTTTTTCACTGAAACTGTCTGACCTTTTCATTACTTTTTCCACTTTGTTCCCCTGGGTAGCTTCTTACTCATTACTGATGCTCAATAAACATTTATAATTTGTCTTTGGGTTTCTTCGATTCATTTATCTTACTTGGTTGTAATTTAAATAAAATCATAGATACAGAGAGTTTTAGATATTTAATTATGCCCCCATACTACACACTATAATAGCAGTCACATAGGCATCACAAAAAATGCACAATACGTTTACCCATACTGTTTTTGTTTAATGAGTGGTAAGAGATATGTACACAAGTAACTATACAAAACATTACCAGTAATGCAGTAGGGAGGGAAAATCCAGCTTTGCTAAGAATAGAAGACTTACTATATTAAGTATTATAATTATTTTTCAGCTATGCAGTCAGAAGGGCCTGTGGAACATGTTCCAGTTTTTGGAAGCACAAGTGGTTCTGTCCGCTCTACTAGTCCTAACGTCCAGCCTTCTATCCCTCAACCCATTTTAACTGTTCAGCAACAAACACAGGCTACAGCTTTTGTGCAGCCCACCCAACAGAGTCATCCTCAGATTGAGCCTGCAAATCAAGAGCTGTCCCCCAACATAGTAGAAGTTGTACAGAGTTCGCCAGTTGAACGGCCTTCTACTTCCACAGCAGTATTTGGCACTGGTAAGCTTGATTTTTTAATTTTTTTTTAAATTTTTTAATTTTTATTTTTTGGTAAGCTTAATTTTAAAACAAAGTTAGAGTAGACCTGTGCATTTGTAGTTTCTTGGATATAAAATACACATCTTAAGTATTCTTTGTATATACTTGTTTTCTAACAGGTGTTAGAAAGGGTGAATGGATTCCTAACACTTGATTTCATGTTTACTACTAGATTGCTCTTTTCTGTAATTGAGATCTTTCTTCTCCTCCAGTTATTTTGACTGATTTTAAAAGTGATACAACTTCATAACATTACGTGTAACTTAATACAGGTCCTGAGAAAAGAGACATGTAAGAAAAGACCATATAGGGATTTTCAATCTGAACATGTTATCGTAGGTGTCCTGGGTTTTATAGCTATGGAAGGTCTTATGTAAACTTTGCAATTATATATCACTACACAATGAATCAGATGTGTTTGCTGTAAAAGTTAATGGGGTTTGTTAACCACAGGTGAGATTGATAGTATAAGACCATTGATTCAGAGCATAGGTTGCCCTTTGTTTACAGAGATTAGCAGGAATAAATTATGTTGAACTGTTCAGTTAAATGTTTACTATGTCTTTCCTTAGTTAAATGGCCAAAATATTTGAAAAATTGACTTTGTCTCATTGAGTTCATTATCATCCTCTGATTTAAGATTTAAATTATGTAATTTCAAAGTGTCAGCTACCCCAAGTTCTTCTTTGCCTAAACGGACACGTGAAGAGGAAGAGGATAGCACCATAGAAGCATCAGACCAAGTCTCTGATGATACAGTAGAAATGCCTCTTCCAAAGAAGTTGAAAAGTGTTACCCCTGTAGGAACTGAGGTAAGATATTCTTTCAGTTACATTAGCTGAATGGACCTGTTGGGGCCAGAATCTATTACCCAAAAAACTCTTGTTAAACGTACAAAGTTTCAACTGACAGCTCAGGTATTGTTGCTGTTGCCAACATTTTTTTTTCTAATTCTTAGTGTATCTCTAATTAAATTATTTCTCATTTCAATTAAAAAACAGTTACAGGGCACGTGGGTGGTTCAGTCAGTGTTTGACTCTTGATTCAGCTCAAGTCATGATCGCAGGGTCGTGAGATAGAGCCCTGCTTTGGGCTCTGCGCGGGGTGTGGAGCCTGTTGAAGATTCTCTCTCTCCCTCTATCTCTTCTCTCCGACCCTTCTCTCTCTCTCTTAAAAAAAACCAACAAACAGGGGCGCCTGGGTGGCACAGCGGTTAAGCGTCTGCCTTCGGCTCAGGGTGTGATCCCGGCGTTCTGGGATCGAGCCCCACGTCAGGCTCCTCCGCTATGAGCCTGCTTCTTCCTCTCCCACTCCCCCTGCTTGTGTTCCCTCTCTCGCTGGCTGTCTCTATCTCTGTCGAATAAATAAATAAAATCTTAAAAAAACAAAAACAAAAAAAAACCAACAAACAAAAACCAAAAGCAACTTAAGTTGTATTCCATTTCAAAGTTGGGTGTTTTTTTAATTCAAAGAATAAAGAGTTTAAGTTTCGTGGACATTTTAAACTGTTGCCTGGCATCTTTTTCTCAGATTAACCAAAACTATATTCCTTTATTTTCTTTCGTTGAAGCTAAAATTGTAATGAATTAAGTTTTACTCTGAAACATTAAGACTACTAAATTAATTTAATTAACATATATTTAATTAGTGTTTGTAAGTCTTATTTATACTGAAGAGGAATGTGATTGATTATATTATGTAAGTGTAAGAACATTTATATTGTAGTGCTTCATAAAACTATAAATTTGTGTTTTATTGAGAGAACTAGCTGAGCAGGTGATCTTCATCTAGTGAATTGATCCGGTTAACACACTTGTGTGTTATGATTCAGGAAGAAGTTATGGCAGAAGAAAGTACTGATGGAGAGGTAGAAACTCAAGTATACAACCAAGATTCTCAAGATTCCATTGGAGAAGTAAGTAAAACATATTTAAAGTAGCAAATTGTTGCTTTTAATGAATGAAATTGGCTTTGACAAATTGGAACATTGTTTGGACTTCTTTTTAACATGATGCTTTAATATTTAATGATTAACGTTAGAATTACCATTGTAATTTCTGCTTTGCTTTACTCCTAATTAGTATACTGCCTTATAAACTTTGTTAAAAAAATGTTTTTGCTTGTGGGCCGCCTGGGTCACTCAGTCGGTTAGGCATCTGACTCGATTTCGGCTCAGGTCATGATCCTCAGGGTTGTGAGAATTGAGCCCTGAGTCAGGCTCCGTACTCAGCATGGAGTCTGCTTGTCCCTCTCCCTGTGCTCTTCCCCCCACCCCACACCCCGTCCCATGCAGGTTTGCAAGTTCTCTCTAATAAGTAAATAAATAAATTTTTTTTAAAAAAAAAGAAGTGTTTTTGTTTATACTTAGCACAGATTTTTGCAAGCTAAAAGTTGTCATGAGTAGAGATTTTCCACTGTTAATTATTTGGAAGTATGAATGCTGGCTGGGTCTTGAGTTAATCCATAGTGCCCCTTTGGTGGTCCTCTGTTGCTCTACCCTCTCTTGCTTCTCTTACTGAATTAAAATAACCTATCAAAGGAAATGCATTTGTGTATTTTTTTCATTTTCTGAACTCTAAGCTTCTTCAGAGGCAGGCTCACTAGGGGAAATGTGTAGACTCTGAAGCTACAAACCATTAGGTTCCATTCCTGACTATACCACTTAGAAGCTGTGTGACTATGGAAAGTCACTGATTGTCTCTAAGCCTTAGTCTTCTCGTCTGTTGGAATAATATAACATGGTTTTTAGTATTGTAAAGTACCTAAAATTGTACCTGCCACACATTAGGTGCTCAAAATATTATTTACTTTTCTTCCATCTGCTCTGCCACACTAACTGAGAATTCATAATATATAATTATATTAATAGTTTACTACTAATAAACACAATTCGTTACTATGTATGCCAAGTGTTCTAATAAGTGAGCATTTATTAATGAACTTAATCCTTAATGGCCTATTGTGTGGGTGAAGAAACTGATATTCGGATAAGTAACATCCCCAAATTCTGATAGTGCTAGAGCTGGGATTTGAACTCAGGCTGTCTAGTTTCCAGTTACACTCTTTAGCTTGAAAGAGTTTTTGTCTGGATAAATTTTCAGGATCAGTTCTAAAATTATCAATATAAAATTAAGGAATTATCTCAAGCTAATTAAAAGCAACCATAAATTGCAAGTGAATTTTAGTTTCTTAGATGTATTAATTTTTAAGTTAATTTTCCCTATTTTCCTCAACTAAGAACAGAAAACTAAACCTTAGAGGTGAATGCATAGTACTCTAAATGACCTCTATTTCATGTGTCTTTCAGAGTGTTGTATCTGAGGAACGTAATAACAGTTTTTGAAATAATATGTGAATTTCTAATTTATTGCCACACTTGGTTAAATTATACTAAAATCTTCTGTGCAATGCTTTTTCTTGAGATTGGCAAAATTGTTTATGACTCAGAAGTACCATTTGGCTTCCATTCCACTTAGCACTATCTACTGAATATGTAACAGTTCGTTTTTCTGATTTTCTGACGATGAAACAGATGTTCTTTATAGTGTGCTTTTCTTGAAATAAGCATGTCACTTTAAAGCCCATTTTTAATTATACCATGAATTACTTATTTTTTTCCATTACAGCAAATATAATCTTTATGAATGAGTTCATAAGACATTGTTTCAGGCTTGTATAAAAAGTAGATTGCTAAGTGCTTAACTAAAAAGTAGACATTTAATTTTATTATAGTAAATAACAAAAATAGTTTTAAATTACAGTTTATTTTGGTAGCTTACAAGATGAAATTGAGAGGATGAATTAAGCAAAGAGTTATTTTCATATCTGATGTCTTTAATGTGGTTTGAAGGCTTAGAATAGTGAGGTTTCAGGGGGAGAAGTGCCTTTGTAAAATGACAATGATAATAGCTTATTTTGTTTAGTGTGTTTCGCAGACTATTTCTGGTTTGGGGAATAAACTTTTTTTTTTAATAATAAGTTGCAGGCCCATGGATATTCTTTTTTCTGACTTTGGTTTGCAACTGCACTGTCAACTAACCACATTGGCTGTTGAATACTACAAATATAGCTAGTCTGAATTGAGATAGGCTCTGAGTATAAAATATACATTGGGTTTAAAGACTTACTACAAATTTTAAAAGGTAGAATATCTGATTAATAATTCTTAGTCTGATAACTTATTGAAGTATTTTGTATATATTAATATCATTAAGCTAATTTCACTTGTTTCCTTTTTTTAATTTTAAATAACTACTAGAAAATTTAAAATTACGTATGTGACTCACATTTGGATACAGTATGTTTCTGTTGAACAACACTGATCTACAGTATCACACTGGTAGTTTTGATACACATGTATCTGCATATATGCATTTTTTCTTTTTAATAGTTCTTCTATAGGAAGACAGTAAAGAAACACAATGATTTATTTTCTTTTGCATGTGTTTCAAATTAATGCTGCTTTTTCTTTTTTAAGATTTTATTTATTTTTAGGAAAAGCATGTGAGTGGGGGGAGGGGCAAAGGGAGAGAGGGAGGAATCTCGAGCTGACTCTGCTGAGCGTGGATCCTGACATGGGGCTGATGCCAACCTCAGTCTCATGACCCTAAGATCATAACCTGAGCCGAAATCAAGAGTCACGTGCTAACCAACTGAGCCACCCAGGTGCCCCAAATTAATTCTTTTATTCTTTTTAAAAAAATTTTTTTTTAAAGATTTTATTTTGGGTGCCTGAGTGGCTCAGTCAGTTAAGTGTCTGCCTTTAGTTCAGGTCATGATCCCGGGGCCTTGGGATCGAGCCCAGCATCGAGCTCTTTGCTCACTGGGAAGCCTGCTTCTCCCTCTGCCTGCCGCTCTGCCTGTTTGTTCACACACTCTCTCTCTGTGTCAAATAAATAAACAAAATCTTTAAAAAAAAAATGTTATTTATTTACTTCATAGAGAGCAAACAAGAAAGAGTACGTGTGAGAGAGTGAGCATGCGCAGACATGAGTTGGGAGGGGCAGAGGGAGAGGGAGAAGCAGATCCCCACTGAGCAGGGAGCTCAACATGGGGCTCGACCCCAGGACCCTGGGATCATGACCTGAGCCGAAGGCAGACACTCAACCAGCTAAACCACACAGGTGCCCTAATTTTGCTTTTAAAAACCATATTTTAAAAATAAAATGCTACTAGCCCGTAAGTATTTTTTTGTCTTAGATATATAGTCTCTCACTGATAGTTTTAGGTATATTTGACATTCTAAATTTTTAAGTTCTTATTTTTTTACTCTTAAAGGGAGTTACCCAGGGAGATTATACTCCAATGGAAGACAGTGAAGAAACCTCTCAGTCTCTACAAATAGACCTTGGACCCCTTCAGTCAGATCAGCAAACAACAACTTCGTCCCAAGATGGTCAGGGCAAAGGAGATGATGTCATTGTGATTGACAGTGATGATGAAGAAGAGGATGATGATGAAAATGATGGAGAACATGAGGTAAGTCAGCCATTGTTTTTAAACTGCTGGATGAAATGCTCAAATCCTTACGACTGCTAATTCATCAACCAGTAACATCTGCTTCTCTGTCAGTTTAAATAGATTATTTTGCTTTTTTTATCCAAATGGTTCTGAAATTAACATTTTATAATGAAATTGAGTATAGAACAAGTCATGAAAAATCCGTCTTTTTTTATTGCTGAGCCCTTTAGGATTTGCTAAATTTGTTAAGGTAATTAAACTTAATTCTAAATCTTGTAAGATTTAATTTATAAGAAAAGAGACTAGATTTAATTATAAGCTCTGTAATTTCTGGAGATAAGAAGAAAGTAGGGTATTTTTTTTTTCTTGTACAGTCCCATAATTTTTTTCAAAAATAGTGGAGGTGTTTTTGCTAATTGAAGCATATTTTAAGTGAAACTACATTTTATTTTGGGAATTAATCCTGTATTGACAAACACTCATTTTAGATCCTTTCATTAATCAAACAATGTTTTTTAAAAGCTTGTGGTGTAGTATAATTTCATGATTTGTTTTCTTCAATGCCACCCTTTAAATTTAGAAATAAAGTGGCATCTGATACTTTATGGACATCTAGGAGCTTTGATCTTTGAACTGATCTCATGTGAATAGTTACAATACTGATTATTATTGTACTCCTTCCAGTAAGCCTCACAGATTTGATATCTGCTGCCACTGAACTAATTCCATACAACTCTTGGGACAGCTCTTATGTCCTGATCAGTGGTGTGTCGTTGAAATTTTTAAACATGCAATCAAGAAGTGCAGAATATGTGTGCTACATCTTAGATTTTTTTTTCACTTGGGCTTTTGTCTCCCAGGATTATGAGGAAGATGAGGAAGATGATGACGATGATGAAGATGACACAGGGATGGGAGACGAGGGTGAGGACAGTAACGAAGGCACTGGTAGTGCAGATGGCAATGATGGCTATGAAGCTGATGATGCTGAGGTAACTGGCTAGAATTTTAACCATCCACTTTCAAGAACTTGCTAGAAAACATAACTGTTTTCCAAGGATATTCACAGGCCTGTATTCTCAGAACAGGACAACTTTTTATACCTTTGGGGTTTTTTGTTTGTTGTTACTGTGGTTTAGTTTGGTTATTATGTTTTAAGGTAAGTGTTTGACTTACTTGCTCTTAGTCATCATATTTTGTTTATAGGGTGGTGATGGGACTGATCCAGGTACAGAAACAGAAGAAAGTATGGGTGGAGGTGAAAGTAATCAGAGAGCTGCTGATTCTCAAAACAGTGGTGAGACCTTTTTTCATTTCTTTTTAATAGAATACTTCTGGGAATAGCTTCTAAACTAGGATTGCGTTTAATTATCATGTAAGAACTTAGTAAATTGGCAAGCAAGAGATTGGCTTATTTCTAGCTTTGTTACTATTCTCTTATAAAGTCTACTGTACTTATCACTGAAGTCTTACTGTCTTTTCCAATACATCAGGCTTCTTTAAGATTCCAGTGTTCTGAAATCTGTAAAATATTACAAGTACAATGTGTTGCTGCTATTTTTATTAAGCGGAAGTGTTGAATTAGGGATCTCTAACAGCAGTATTAGCAGTTCACAGCCAGGAGAGGTTGTTTAAATCAAGCCCCACACTTGAAGATTTGTGGGTATTGGAGCTTTACTTGTTGACTGGTTTTCCATTGAATAAAAGATATTTTGGTTATTGTGGCATACTTTTTGTTAAATATTTGAAAGGATGAGTGAGTCCAGACCTCACTGAAATGTAGGTTTTAAAGGATTATGGAAATCATAGAAAATAATTTTATTTTAGAATCCTTTTTAAATGTGTTTTAAGGAATTGGTGGTCATCTGGTATATTATTCTGACTTTACAGATAATACTGAGTGAAGTCATAAATGGTAATGTAGTAAAACCTTATATATTTAGACTATTGGGAAAACTGTGTCTGAGTTTCCATGTAAGCCTATGTATTTAAAAATGCAAGGTGTATGCTTATTTGAATTAATATAAAGCAAGGGCATAAGCAGCTTTTCAACTTTTAAATTTTTTAAGAAAACAAAATATTAATCCATATACTAACAAGTAGTACTACTTTCTAAGGGACCTAAGGAGAGAGATTAATGATAGTTTGGTCCATAATTTACATTTTATAAAATACTTTGTAGATTTAAGAAACATCTTGTGTGTGTCATAGTTGGGATACAGGAGGAAAGATTTTTTTGCCTCTTTAGATATTACCACTAAAAGTTAAGTCTTTTGGGGGCTAATGTTCATAGCCATTTTTCCCACATACAGAGTATACAGTAGATGTTCACTGAATCCTTTTGGAGACTTTGATTTTTACAGTGAAGCAAAAATAGGCCTAGTGATCTGGATAAAATTAAGTTAGTGGACGGGTTTGGTATATTGGCAGAAAGTTACAAGAAGAATGCTTTTCCTGGGCAACTGTACTTGTATTAAGTTACAGTTGACCCTTGAGCAGTGCTGGGGTTAGGGATTCCAAACCCTCTGCATAGTCAAAAATTCATATATAACTTTGACTTCCCAAAAATTTGACTACTAATACCTGACTATTGACCCAGAAGCCTTACTGATATCATAAAACAGTCGATTAACATGTTTTTGTAGTGTATTGTACTGTAATCTTACAATAAAGTAAGCTAGAGAAAAGAAAACATTATTAAGACAGTCATAAGGAGGAGAAAATACATTTACAGTGCTGTATGTAAAAAATCTGCTGAAAGTGAACCTGTGTAGTTCAAAGCTGTGTTGTTCAAGGGTCAACTGTATTTCTTACAATAAGCTTATCAGTTTAGGTACCAGTTAAGAATCTAAGACGGGGTGCCTGGCTGGCTCAGTCGGTAGAGCATGCGACTCCTGATCTCAGGATCATGAATTTGAGCCCTGTTTTGGGCATAGAGATTACTTAAAAAAAAAAAAAAAAGCAAGGTCACATAGCTATTAAATGTTAAAGCTAGAATCTGATTCCAGAACTCCAGACTTTTTTTTTTCAGACTCAGACTTGTAAAACCACTGAATTCTGATAGCCT
The DNA here is from genome assembly GCF_024610735.1 of Ursus americanus. Lineage (NCBI taxonomy): Eukaryota > Metazoa > Chordata > Mammalia > Carnivora > Ursidae > Ursus > Ursus americanus. Next base: position 86,377,924 of record NC_142128.1, on the reverse strand, counting down.
GCTTTCACAGTGAGAGACTGCTTCTTTTGTTTCTACCATATATGTAGAAAACCTAGACATGTGAAGAATCATTGAAATTCAGTTTAAGAAATCCAAAATACAAAAGTATCTTTTAGTTGGTTCCATTAACCAACCTAAGAAATAGACTCAAAGAGGTTAGGGGACTTGCCTTAGGCCACACAGCTGATAATTGCATTCCCATTCTCCGTATCTCAGTGCTTTCCTTCTGAAAGTATTGGTTAGGTGACTATTCCTAATGGTGAGATTTATACCTCTAGGAAATTGTCCCAGTTATTCTGTGGTAAATTTAATAGTTCAAAATGAGTTTCTCTTTTCCTGTAGGTGAAGGTAATACAGGTACTGCAGAGTCCTCTTTCTCCCAGGACATTTCTAGAGAACAGCAGCCATCATCAGCATCTGAAAGACAGACTCCTCGAGCACCTCAGTCTCCAAGACGCCCTCCACACCCTCTTCCTCCACGACTGACCATTCATGCTCCACCTCAAGAATTGGGACCACCAGTTCAGGTAGTAAAAGTACTGGTCAGTCTGAAAAATCTTGGCTTTATCTCTCCTTCTTTCCATTAGATACTACTTTTTCCAGAAATTAAGTGAACTTTTAATGTTTTAGCATATTTTTATAAAGTTTTTTGAACTGAAGTGAATCTCTTATGTCTTTTCCTTGAAGGCAATAGTTGACATAAATAAAATGAACTTTGGAAAAGCAAGACTTAACTAAAAGTTGTGTATAAATTGAAATGGTTACAGTTCTAGCAAAGATCTGGTCACTTTTTCTACAGATTAAAAAAGAAAAAGGGGGGGCACCTGGGTGGCACAGCGGTTAAGCGTCTGCCTTCGGCTCAGGGCGTGATCCCAGCGTTATGGGATCGAGCCCCACATCAGGCTCTTCTGCTATGAGCCTGCTTCTTCCTCTCCTACTCCCCCTGCTTGTGTTCCACTCCCCCTGCTTGTGTTCCCTCTCTCGCTGGCTATCTCTATCTCTGTCAAATAAATAAATAAAATCTTTAAAAAAAAAAAAGAAAAGAAAAGAAAAAGGGTTTCTTGGATTTTAAAGTAAAATTTGTTTTAGTAGCTAACCACCATGTATTTTGAAGGTTTCTTTCTCTAAGGTGCACATGTGTATTTATTGTTGGTTTTTTTTTTTCCAAAAAGAAATTTCTCTCTGCTTAAGACATTTTTTTCTCTCATTTTTTTTCAGTAGTTCATGTTAATTTCCATTTTAAGGATGCATGACCCTTAACATGTAGCACTCTTTGTAATAGGGTTGGACATCTCTTAATCAGAAACTTGCAGAAACAGCAAGAAAACTACAAGGGCTCTTAGTAATGTAGCTTGAGTCTTACCCTGTAACATAGTGTACTGAAAACTGCCAAGTGAGGGTCTACTAAAATACCACAGATGAAAATAACCTCATTGTATAAAAATATAAAGTCTTAATGGATTGTGTATGCATCCTGCAAAATATGCCAAATCTACCAATTTAGAGTTATCTAAATTGGGAAACAGTTTATATGAAGACAGTATTGCTGTTTGAACTCCGAAGGATAATTAAGCTTTAAGATTCAAAGGCATACTTATTAATGTTTTAGGTTAAGGAAATAGTAAAACTAGATTAGTTACATACAAATAAAATAGGATCAGAGATTGGTTTTAAATATTGGTTAATAATTTGTCTGTTGGTTAATAAAATATTCGCTCGTTAATATAGTCTACACAACTAAAAATTTATCGCTACTTAAAATGGAATTCTTTAGTGCAGATATTAGCAGTTTTTCCTGATGGTTGTGTTATCTGCTAACATTCCAGTTAGCTTGTTACCATTGTAATAAGCTGTATCTGTTGGTACTTGGTTCTTGTTTCATTGCCTGTTTCCTTAAAACAAATGTAATTCCTTTCTTGACACAGAGAATTCAGATGACTCGGAGGCAGTCTGTAGGACGGGGACTTCAGTTGACTCCAGGAATCGGTGGCATGGTAACTATCGACCCATTATATACAAGTGACTCATTCGTTCAGCAAATGTGTGTATAGTCCACATTCTGTTTCTTTCATACCTGTGTATTCCCCATTTTCTGTCTTTGTTTTAGCAGCAGCATTTTTTTGATGATGAAGACAGAACAGTTCCAAGTACTCCAACTCTTGTGGTGCCGCATCGTACTGATGGATTTGCTGAAGCAATTCAGTGAGTTAATGAAAGAGAAACATGTTTTGTAACTAATTATTTTCTTCCTTTTTCCCTGTCAGTTTGTTTACATTTGGTGGATTCATTACTTGTTGAGTCCTCTGTTGTATACTAAGTACTTGTGGTAGGAGGGTTGAGGATATAGGGTTGGGGAAAATTGTATAAAGGTGAATGAAGGAGGGGGTACTTGGGTGTCTTAGTGGGTTCAGTGATCGACTCTTAGTATCAGCTCAGGTCATGATCTCAGGGTCGTGAGATCGAGCCCCATGTCAGGCTCCGAGCTCAGCCATCAAAACCTTTTTTTAAGATTATTTACTGATTTATTGATTTGAGAGAGAGTGTGCGAGTGTGCACACAGAAACAGGGAGAACAGGGAAAGGGGCAGAGGGGAAGGGAGAGGAACAAGCAGAGCCAAGAGCAGAGCCTGAGGCAAAGCTCAATCCCATGACCCTGAGATCACGACCTGAGCTGAAACCAAGAGGCTGATGCTGGACTAACTAGCCACCCAGATGCCCCTATCAAAGCCTATTTTAAACTTGTGCAGTTAACCATAACTCATTTTGATTAACACAGTTTTACAAGCCAACTAATCACTGTCTGCCCCTCCCTTCTGGAAGTCAGCCTGTCAGACACAGACTCCAATAAGCAGGGTCTAAGTGACAGCCAATCAATAGATTCTTGCATAGCTCAGAATGAAAGGTTCTTCTATAGTGGAATAATTTTATGAAAATGAATGTTAAAATCCACCTGCAAGAGAATGTCCTTAACTAAAGCAATAATGTTGATGTGGAAAAGAAAATAAAGAGTTAATTATAAAATCCATAAACATTAGTGGCTGGCTAGTGAAGGAAGGTAGGGTCAGGAGTGGGCAAAGAGAGATAATGCTGTTTTATATCCGGGATTGCAGGCAGGAAGATGGATGATAGAACAAGGGGAAAACAAGTGTCTAGCCATTTAATAGTAGAATTTTTCTAGACCTTGGGAGCCATCTAGTGAGCTCTTTCGGATAGGAAATGGGTTAGAGGTGACTTGACTTATCTGTGACTCAGCAGTGAAAACTAAGACAAAACTTCGTCTTGTGACTTCATTCTAACTCTTTTGTTGCATCTCATTTTTGATTTGTGTTGTTTTTAGTGTATCTACATGGAGATGGATATCCAGCAGATTCAGGAAATGTGAGGCATAGTTCAGGAGACCTGGAAGTTACATGTAAATTACATATATATAAGTCATGTATAATATTATTAAATTTATTCACAACTGATATTTTCAGAATATTATTATAAGGATTTCTGTATCAGCTTTGCTTCCAGTCTGGTTTTTTTCCTGCTTTGTGATTTCTTCCCTCTCCTGTATTGTTTTCCATCGTAGTTTAAACAAGGTAACTTTAAATTTTATCTTAAGTTCATTTTTGTCTATTTAGTTCCCCACAGGTTGCTGGTGTTCCTAGATTCCGGTTTGGGCCACCTGAAGATATGCCACAAACAAGTTCAAGTCACTCTGATCTTGGCCAGCTTGCTTCTCAAGGAGGTAAATAGATAAATAAATGCTTAGTTATCCTGGGTTCATACATATTCAGTAATAAGCTCTTCTGATGTGATTTTTTTTAAGTGAGCAAATATAAGTTTTCTTAAGTTGTTATCTAATTCTTTTGCCAATTTATGGGAAAGGCTCTATTTACTACATGTTAAACATTGCTTTACATATAAACCTTATCTTTCCAACAAAATTCTCAGTTCTTTGAGCATAAGGACCAGCTTTTACATTTATATCTCTCTGACTCCTAGTATAGTGTCATATGTGTACTAAGTATTCAGGAATATTTATTGAACCAATAATACATAGGTACTCTGAGCCATTTTAAAGTTGTTGGAGGGAATGCAGCATATTTTATGTTTAGTTTGATACTTAACATGCCTAGTTAAATGTAGAAAACTAGTTAAATATTTTCCACTAACATTAAAAGTAAGAAAGAAAATATATTTAAAATATGTGGAATAAAATGACCTCTAAATTAAGTAATAGGAGTTGGTTGTTGAACATGAATTGTGCTCTTTGTGGAATTAATTACCTTTTAATCTTCAGTCAGCATCCGTATAACCAATTAAATTTCTGGGAAGCTGTATGGATTTTGTAAGTAAGGAAAGCCTACTACTTTTATAATAAACCTAAAATAAAAGATTAATCTGCAGCCCTCATATAAGTCATATATCTTTTATATAAATTAAAATTTTTATATGGCTTTTTATTTTATAGGACAATTTAGGCCTGGGAGACAGATCTAGGCTTAAATTGGAATGCTACCATTTACTAGCCTTGTAACTTTGGGAAAGTTAATTAACCTCCTAGAAATTCAATTTCTTTAGCAAAAAGGGGAAGAGTAATATCTCGTAGTTTTGGTGAGTAGATTCTAACATAGTACCTGGTTCATAGTTGGGTACTCAATAAAGTTAGCTTATATCAACCCATAAGAGCAGCATTTTAGGTATTTTTTCAAAGGATACTGAGTGTTAGTGGACTTAAAGGATGCGTTTCAATTATATTTATATTTTTGAGAGATTGATTTTTGCCTAATGGGCTACTTAGTGGGCTTCAGCAAAGTTGTGTGTTTGTCTCTACTGATGCATGTTTTTCTTTCAGATACCTGGCAAATTGACAGTTCTATGTTCTTTCAATCATTCATTAATATTTAGAATTGTCTTTAGGTTTAGGAATGTATGAAACACCCCTCTTCCTAGCTCATGAAGAAGAGTCAGGTGGCCGAAGTGTTCCCACTACCCCTCTACAAGTAGCAGCCCCAGGTAGGTATCACAGGCAGACTAGTGGATTATGTGCTTTAATGGTAAAATGGAAAACTGTGAGACATCTGGCTACAAATTAGGTAAACCACCAAGGTAAAGTTTTCATTTCTTTTCATTCTGAAGTGACTGTGTTTACTGAGAGTACCACCTCTGATGCTTCGGAGCATGCCTCTCAGTCTGTTCCAATGGTGACAACATCCACTGGCACTTTATCCACAACAAATGAAACAGCAACAGGTGATGATGGAGATGAAGTATTTGTGGAGGCAGAATCTGAAGGGTAAATATTTACTTTATAATTTCTGCTTGCTTTAGACTTCTGCACTTGTTTTCCTTTAGCCAGGAAACAGTTTGTTGAGCTGTATTTTTAGTAGCATCCCATTACAAAAATAAACCACGCCATACATTTTAGAAGACGAATTTTTACATCTAGTACTTTATCTTAGGACTTGGATATTATCATAGCAGACAAGTAATTTTTTAAATGTTTATCTCCCTGAAAATGACGTGCGTGATGTATTCTAGAAAAATGATTTCTTTAAAATCACTGATACCTTTCAGTTCATGTAGCTTCTTGAACTTTCCCTCAGAAAGAACTCTTTCTGTGAAAACTAGGAAATGACTCACTTTCCATTTTGTAGTGGGCTCTCAAGTGAACCTCACTTACTCTTTCTTCATGTGCATTTAGAACTCGATATCTGAAATACTGACTTATTAAAAATTAGAAACATTCTAGTAGTTTTAAGACCTGACTACATTTTAACACATCAGTTATAAACAAAGTTTAACAAAAGAAGTATTTTATGACACAGTATTTGGATTTTTTTTTTTTAAGTCAAAGGAAGTAGAGTAATGCAAAGAACCACTGGACAGTGGTCTTGGAGAAGTGTTTAACTTTCAAGGCAGAACCTAATTCTTTACAAAATAAAAAAGTTAGACTACTTCATAGAAGCGCAGCTAGAAGTAGAACACAGATTTCCTAGATAGAGCTCAAAGATTTTGTTTTATTTAGCAACATTTATTAGAATAATAATAGACCAGTTCTAGTGTATGAGGAAAAAGGCAAGCCTATTTTTATGCTCTAACACAGTGCTGCTTTTTGGGGGGGGAGAGATTACAGACCCTGCTGAGAATCCTAGCTGCTGTTAATTTCATACCATGTATGCAAGTCACTTTAGATATATCATTTCTACCCCACACAAGATCTCTGCAAAGTGTTATCTCCGTTTTACAGTGAGAAAGCTCAGACTCAGAACATGTCAAAATAACTTGCTTAGGCCACTGGTAACTGGCTTAGACTGGATTTGACCTGTGACTTCAGCCCCATGCACTTTACACTTTCACTAGCATTTCTCAACTTTGGCAGGTAGTCATGAAAGAGATCTTTTCAGACATGTTGTTACTAATGACTGTACTGAAGTTTGCAGATGATAAAACTGGAGCAGATTCAACTTACTTTTGGACTATTCTCTCCCTTACTCGTGTTTTGATGTGCTTTATTCAGTGGGAGAAAGTGTTGGAGTTACAGCCATTGACCCAGGAATTCACGTACCTACAGCATGTCTCATCTGGGCTAGAGCCCACGGTGAAGTAGTGGTACATTGTTTAGTTGGGACTTGTGAGTTATTTTAGTACTCTGCCTTCCTAGAAAACTGTTTTGAGATTCAAAATCTGTATAATATATCTCTTATGAATGTTGTCAAGAATGTGAGCATCCTTTGTCAAAAAGAAAAAAAATAACAAAGAGGGGAAATAACTAAAAATGGACCATGTCCTGGTGAGAAGAGGAATAAGGAAAAAGCAACTTGAGCTGTCTTTTTCCCTGCTCCCTTAAAAATATATACAGTTACCAATATCAAGAGTCTACAGTTTTGAGTTAGAGGGGAGCTCGGGGTTATTTAAGTGATAAACTATATCAGAAAGAGTTTGGGAACCATTTAGGATACCTCAGGGATTGTGTACCTCAGTTTCGTATATTCCAACCTATTTTTGTTTTCCTTTCTTAGTATTAGTTCAGAAGCAGGCCTAGAAATTGATAGCCAGCAGGAAGAAGAACCTGTTCAGGCATCTGATGAGTCAGATCTTCCTTCTACCAGCCAGGATCCTCCGTCCAGCTCTTCTGTAGGTAAGTTCCTGCTCTTCAGTACAACACAACTGATACATCAGACTTGTTTGCAAAAGATGATTTTATTAGTAAAAATAGATCATTCTTTTTTTCCCCTGAATTAAAAATGGTTTATTTAAAAGGGAAATTGTATTTTATTAAGGAAATATAGTTTTAAGACTTGGTTGTACTAGAGGTGCCACAGGCCGGTGAGGGGTGAGTCACTGGGAGGGAAGCGAAGGAGTAGTACTTCAGGTCTCCTGCCTCTTTAAACCAAAGGAGCTTCTTGTTATTTGTTCTACATATTAGGATTCTTACATGAGATTTGATTCAGCGAGTTGAAGGATAGGAGGTCTGTTACTCAAAAAATATTTGAAATTTACTGATGTAAACAATTTCAAAGTTTGGCTTTCAAGTTTTTGAAGTTAACTTTGAAAAAGGTTATTTTTATGTATTTTTCCTGCAATAAGAATTATTTCTATGGTACTTTCAAAAAAAATAATTAACGTTTATTGAGTACTTACTGTGTGTCAGACAGCATTCTAAGCTCTTTGCATATATTAGCTTACTTAATTCTCACATCAACCCAGTGTGGTAATCACCCATATGGAAACTGAGGCACAGAAATGTTGAATAACTTTTCCAAAGTACATAGCTAATAAATAATGGGCAAGCCAGGATACGAACTCATGAAGTTTGGCTTCAGAGACTCCATTCTTAAACAAGACACTATACTAGCTTATCTGTCTCAAAGTTTTTAGGTAGGGAATTACTTTTATTAATTGAAGAAATATAGTACCCAGTCATCCATACTGATTATATTGTTATTTTGAATTGTTTCTAGCAGTAATTCTCAAATTCTGCCATGGAACCTCCACATTCTATGGAAGACCTGCTCACTTACTACTTTTTTCAGTCATGGGACTTTGCTATCTCAGGATCTCTCCTGCCTGTCAGCTGCTTTTCCCTGACACAGCAACCTATAAGCCAACATCCCTAGGTTCAGATCCCACATCTACCTTGGAACAGCTAGTAACTTTAAATGTTTACAGATTTATTTTGTTATGAAATATGAATAATCATAGCTAATCTTGCAGTCAAGATTAGAAATAATATATGTGAATTATATAACTCAATGCATTACACTCAGCAAGACTCAAAAATCATCATCATAGTTATTAATAATGCAATTGCCAAAGTGTTCTTCTCCCATTTATATTGTGATATCCCATGAAAATTATCTTTAACAGTAGAATGGGCAGTCCTTATATCTTACCAGGGCTTGCACAAGAAAATATGGTTTTTGTTCCCTTTTATAGGATACTATAAAATTAGGATGTCTTAAAATTTATTTGGTAATATAAAACAGTAAGCCTCCTCATCTGAGCAGTCGTTCATTTGGTCAGTAAATATTTGAGTGCCTACCGTGTGCCAGGCAATTTGATAGAAAGCATCACTAAGAAAATGACTTTTAAGTAAAGACCTGGAAAGGGTAAGGGAGCAACGCTGTGCAGTTTTTTGGGGAAGGAGTGTTCCGGATGAGATATATAGCAGGTATCTGTAAGGCAGCAGTGTGCCATATTCTAGATCAGCAGGAAGGCCAGGCCGGTGTGGTTAGAGCACAAATAAGGCCAAAGAGAGGCTAGTACGGGATAGGAGGGGTAGGGAGGAGAGGCCCAGTAGATCATTGTAATTGCTTAGGCTTTTGTGGATTTAGGAAGCTTTTAGAGGGCTCAGACGGAGTGGTGGTAAGTTCTGACTTAAAGATTCAATAGTATCAATTTGGCTGCCGTGTAAACAAGAGACTGAAAAGGTAAAGACAAGGATTTTTCAGACAGGATAGTAGAGAGTTTGTGAGAAGAGGTCAGATTTGGGGATATGTCCTTAAATTCGAGCTGGCAAGATTTGCTAATGATTGGATTGGGGGTGTCTGGAAGAGAGGATTCAGATTTGACTCATATTATATGTAGGGGTCTGTTGTTTCCCCACTTGCTAGCAAGGTGATACGTGGGTAGGCACCAAGTAAATATATATTATATGAGTGGAGTGAATGAATGAAAAAAAATTGAGCACTTTTTTTAATAAGAATTTTTTTTTTTACTTTTTACCCTTTTTTTGTTTGTTAAATGTCCCTTGTTAAAAATCAAACAACTTTTAAATATTGAAAGCGAATGGACACCTCTGCATTTTTTCCATGCATTCATTTAGTAACTAGATTTTGCCATTATAAATGCTTTTCTTATTTTTTAATTTGCTTTCTTATATTTTAACGTTTGGGGTTTTTTTCCTTAGATACTAGCAGTAGTCAACCAAAGCCTTTCAGACGAGTCAGACTTCAGACAACATTGAGACAAGGTGTCCGTGGTCGTCAGTTTAACAGACAGAGAGGTAAATTTCTGACATATTGATTACATGATAGGATGTAGGACAGTAATAAATGGAACAAGTTTTCTAATCCTTAATTTTCTAACTTGTATCTAGTTTTTTTTTAATGTTCTAAGGATTGATTAAATAATTACACATTAGCATGTGATGTTTACTAATCTGTAAGCTTCTTGCAGAAAGATGTGTAACTATAGGTATATAATGAATATGTGTTTATATTTCATATTTTCTCATTTCTTCCTTGAATTCAAAATAAGATTTGGAGAAGCTAAAGTGGTACAGTACTAGATAGTCATTTGTTACATCTCTGCCTCTTCCACTTTTTACACAACGGAATAAAGCTTTGTGACTTTAACTAGTTAAAAAAGATTAAAAATTTTAATATCTCCATGTTTTCTAATGTAACCCGTAGAGATTGTATTCATGCCATGAAAATATTAATCTAATTGTAATAATTTTCAACTGAAGATGTGTGAAATGCCTAACACAGGTATTTGATATTGAAAGCAATTTTTATAGTGACCTAGGGTAAGTGAATACTCCAGTTTTGAGCTAACTTCCTAAAAGATGCATTCAGTTTGGTTATTTTTTTCTCTTATAGGTGTGAGCCATGCAATGGGAGGGAGAGGAGGAATAAATAGAGGAAATATTAATTAAATGTCCTGTAAACTGTAATAATTGTGAATAAGAGTCTCAAGCCTGTTTTAGTGTAATGATTGTCGAGATTAAAAACATTTTTGTATTTAAATTGGCATGCTTCTCTCAACATTCTTTATTAATAAAGTGTATTTCAGTGTCAAAATTTTTCATTCTTCATTTAGTTAGTTGACTTTTCCTTTGCCCGTGGGTCTAAGGACAGTTGTACCAGACATTGGATAAGCTCCTCCCAAAACGAGTAGTGACGACTCTTACTGTTCTACTGGGTTCATCGATGTTATAGTATTGATCTAAATAGAAGAGAAATCACTTTTTAACTAAAAAGAAAACAAAACCCTTGAACTTAAAAATAGTTTGTGTTGAAAGTGTTTATCATTTTAATATCAGAAATGTTTGTATTGATTAATTTGAGCTTTCTGACAAAAATAAAAACAGTTACCTTGACAGATTGACTTTTCACCAGCTTTCTGTAAAATTAGGTTCAACTCTCCTTTTTCAGTGTAAGAGTTTGAGAAAAACTAAGTTTAAAAAAATAATAATTCACTTCAGTTCTATCCTTTAAAAATTTTTGACGTCATTTATATACGTGGAATAACTTAGATTTCTGAATTTTTCAAAGAAAAGTGCCCCAGATAACATAATTTAATTTTTTTTAAAATAATTAGTTTCTCAAGAACTTCTTTGTGATCTTCGGGACTTGTGTAGTGATATAATTTTGTGACACCCAAGACCTCAGTTAAATTCCACAAGTAATGTAAAATATTGTTCTTGGTAACAGTTTTACTCAAGTAATTAGATGGTTTATCATAATAGGCTTTAGTCTCATGAAGGATAGTGCAGAATTGAATTGCAGCGCATTCAATTTAATTGAAAGTAAAGTGAAAATCTGAACATTCTCTTCTTCAGAGCAATTAGAATAAGTGTTATAGTTTAACTTCTCACCTTTAGTCACCATTGAACACTTGTTTTTGCTTCGATTATATTCATTTTTTAGAGATTAGAGCACATCTTTAAGAAACTAAGAAGTTATTTAATAACTTACTCCTAGAAAAGGCGTAGTAATCATAGCCATCGGGTTTTCTGATGTTGGGCAATGCTATAGCTGAAGTAACCACATTTGGAAATCCTCTCCATTGTAAACTCATTTTAACTTCATTATGGAGGAAACCTGTAGATTTAAAGATACCAGACTGAAAGCAATGCACTATAGGAAAGAGCAGCCATTAGAGTCTCACAGGCCTGGATTTGAATCCCAGTTTGGTTACTGAGTAGCTCTGTTATGTTGGGTGAGTTATTTAATTTAGGTGCCTCAGTTTTTGCCCCGTCTGACATGGTGCAAAAAAAAAAAAAACCTACCTTTTAGGACACTGCTGAGGTTTATAGATTTGTATGTAACGTACTTGGTAAGAGGTACTTGATAAATGATATTTATTACAAATAACAAACCTGAGTAAATTGCATTCTTTACTCACAAAAAAAAATATATATATATATATATATATTGATCTGGTCATTAACTGAGGCAAATTGATGTTTTGAATAAATAAGCTTTAAATTATTGGAGCCATATAGTCACTATTTATATTCAATAAGCTTCATTCTGTAAGATAAACTGTATTACATCTGTTTCATGTGTAAGAATTTTTAACACAGTAAGAAACATTACCTTTGTCTTGGTAAGAGACTCTGACGGGTGAATTCAAGTGAATTCTGATGGTGTGTGTTTGAGAAGGTCCTATGGCACGTTCAAAGCGACGTCTCCTAACCTGTGTTGTTTCTCCATACACTGAATAATTGATAGCAGGCCTTCTTCCAGGACATTTTTTGATGGGTTCCTGTTTGTAAATATACTGCTGAATGCCGCCACCTATTATGTATTAGAAAATTGCATGTGATAAGAAAATTAAGCTTAATCCCCCAGGAAGGTCGAGCTTTTACAAGGTAGAGGAAATGATCAGTGTTTCTCATAAAGTATGTCCAGACATTAATAATGACTATTAGTCAAGGGTATTATAAAATAATTGCTAAATGCTGAAATACATGTTGAATGAGTAAAACCAACAGATTTGCATAGTTATATATTTAACTTTGTTTAAAAGTAAATGATTACCTTTATATTAAATGTCCTGAAAATTCAGATGAAATTGTAATTTGCATGCTGAGAGCTCTGAATACTTTTTACTGTCCTCAGTTTTTTTCATTGAAAATAACCTGATTCCAGCCATTAAAGACCTTTGGCAGTAAACCCAGTAATAAATGAAAATATTGAATAAAATTTCCCAGGCAAATCAGTTCTTAGAAGTTTTGTAATTTTGTCAATTATTGTAACACATACCTCTCTTGAAAAAATACACGGATTCAGGTCTGTCCTTGTATTTAGCTATTGAGAGAGCTGCCACTATTTTTCCATTTAGTCCTCCAAATCCTTTTGCAATTTGTTTGGGGTACCCTGGATCTTTTATATCATTGGTGAAACGCCAGTACTGGGAATCCTGATGATTTAACAGAGGAAGTGGTATTAACAGCTTTGGAATACGTGAGTTAGGGATTCATTCTTAGATCTAAATATACGGAGAAAGTTTTAACTTTGTTAAGTGAATAAATTGGCCTTTAATGTTACTAAATCGTTAGCTTTTTATTAAAGTTTGATGACAGAATAGTTGAATAAAATATGGTGACCCTTTGAAGTGGAAGTTAAGCTGATATATGCTCTTAGGATAAAGAATAGCTAGTTACTCATTTCTCTCAGCTGATTTCTTACCTTAAAGAAGAAAGTTTTTCCTTCACAGTTGCATCTGGTAAAAGCAGTATCGATGGGGGAGGGAATACCCCAAACTTCAGTAATTTTACGAGGTGGAGATGGTGGATTGAATGCACTCAGCATCCAGAAATAATGACCTAAAATTGAAAGACATAGATCAGCCTCCAAGCTGAATGAATGATATAATTTATCCCGAAAGAAACCAATATGAAAAACTGTTAATTAGTTCATCATAAAACAAAACAAAACAAAACAAAACCAGACAGAATGTGTTAACACACATTATATGACAAGTTTAGTCAACACTGTTAGGATTAGAACGGAAGTTAGTATTTGAACATTTCTGAAAGTAGGTATTTCTCAGGTCTGAAGTTCAGCATAGCCTTCAAAATATTTGTTTTCCAGTGTCTCTAGAAAGATCCTTCTGGCTTTGTGACTTACAGAAAGGCACTTATCTCCATTTCTTTATCTGTTAGAATTAAGGAGTTACAATCCAGTGACTGCTAAAATCTCTTTAGCTTCTGCCGTGCTAGTGTATGATTTGTTTCCTTTCAGATTTAATCTAAATATATTAGGACTGGACCAGCAGATGGTACAGCAGAGAAGTAACATGAAGTAGCTGCTATTCTCCTGTTAGGTTCCCATAGTATGTAGCACTTTGAACATGTTGCAATCAAGATGTTATTTTCATATAAAATAGAGCAGGGAATACAAATACAAATCTGGGTGTCCTGTCATTTGATATGAAATTAAAATTTGAACTACCTTTTAATTACTAATGGAAAGAAAAAAATTAGTAGTATCTGTTTAAGCTCTCTGTTTTGTTACTCTAATGTGTTTAATTCTGTTAATCCTGTATTTTGATAATACTTTCAGGTTCCCATAATATTGTGTGAGGTAAGTTCATCAGTCAGGTTCCCCTCTGGAAATCTCAACGCAAACTTCCATTCTTCTTTGGTTCTCATAAATGCCAAGAATAAAATGATGGGCAGAAGAAGAAATGTGTGCATAGCTTACCTCGAAATGCAACCAGTGTCCCATTGTGCAAAGTAGTCAGTGCATCTACTGGCTTCCCGTTGCATAAATTAGTCTCATCTAAAACAAAAAAGTAAGCCAATACAAAAGAAAATGAGAAAAGTGTTCATGTTCTTTTCAAATCCTCGCACAGGGCTGTTGCTAAGCTTTTGAAGGGGTTAGCGGGAGGTGTGCATATTTCAGCAATAAAAAGGAAGAGCTATATTTCATAATTGTTTTACTTAAAGGTGATATTATTCAAAAAGTAATATATAAAATAATATATAAAAATCAGAATGGGCCCGGTTACCTGATCTTCATGTAAATTAGATAATTATTGGATGTTTGATCCCAACGCAAAATTCCATTTTTCAGTTTTGATTGCCCTTTGGAATTGGTTTGGAAAAGAATAATATTGCAGACTTTCGCTTTGCATTGTACTCTTGTAAGGATACACTCCCAACTACATTTTTTTGACATTCTATATACCGTCTCTGCATATAGACACAAATGCACTAAATTCCTTATTCGATTTTCCAAAGACCTAATAATCTTACTGTGATTACTCCTCTGCTTACCCATGGAGAAGCTGTAGAACCCCACAAGTTAACAAGTTCAGGGATCTAGATAATTTATCAATAGCGTGCTACTAACTCAGGGCATTCTGGCCCAGATAAATTTAAGTTAACATTACCAATTTTAAAACTGGAAATAACTGATGCTTATTACCTGAAAGGATGGGATTGATGGCAATGTGTTGATTGGATCCTCTCACCAAGATATCAGTGCCTGGGATAAATATAGGGGTTAACACAGGGGGCCTGGGGATCATGTGAGGTTTTTCTCCAGCAATAGCTGCATCTTTATTTGGATTTACTTCAGCTATTTCTGAGTTAAGTCTTTGGTTAGGGCTGGTGGTAGTTAGCACAGCTTCCGCTGAGGAGGTGGGGTGTAATCTAGGCATTGTCGATGTAGTCATCTTCGGGGGAATTGCTGTAGTCTTTGGTTTTCTCCCTTTAGGTATTGTGTTTGGCTTTTTGGTAGAAGTGGGCCTTTTCGGTGCTTTGGTTGGCTTTCGGGGTTTAGAAGTTGACACTTTAGGAGTCGTGGCTGTATCTTTTGGCACAGCTGTGGTTTCCTCGGGTTTATTCACAGTCTCTTCAGTTGTAGTTGTCTTTTTTGTTGTAGTCATTACTTTGGGTGCAAGAGTTGTTGCTTTAGGAGTAATTTTGGACGATGTGATAGACGTTACTTGTGTGGTTGTACTTGTTTTGGACGCAGTGGTCTCTTCTGTTTCGGGTATCATATGTATGTCTTTTTCTGTTTCGTCTTTAGCTATTGTCATTTCAGGTTCGGTCACTTCAGGAGCCTTGGTTATAGATACAGCAGGTTCTTCAGGAACCTCTGGTGTGGGTTCTGCAGGAAACTCAGGAGTTGATTCAGTAGGGTTCTTGGGAGTAGTGGGAGGCTCCATGGTGGTAGTTGTAGTAGTGACCTCTGAGGTGGTTGGAGCAGGTGTCTCAAGAGAAGCTGGAGCAGGCTTCTTGGGGAGTTTGGGGGTGGGCTCCTTGGGGGCAGTGGGTGCAGGCTTCTTGGGGGCGGTGGGTGCAGGCTTCTTGGGGGCGGTGGGTGCAGGCTGTTTGGTGGTAGTGGGTGCAGGCTTCTTAGGGGTGGTGGGTGCAGGTTCTTTGGGAGTGGTGGGTTCAGGCTCCTTGGGAGTGGTAGATGTAGGCTCCTTGGGGGTGGTGGGTGCAGGTTCTTTGGGGGTGGTGGGTGCAGGCTCCTTGGGAGTGGTGGGTGCAGGCTCCTTGGGAGTGGTGGGTGTAGGCTCCTTGGGGGTGGTGGGTGCAGGTTCTTTGGGGGTGGTGGGTTCAGGCTCCTTGGGGGTGGTGGGTGTAGGCTCCTTGGGGGTGGTGGGAGCAGGCTCCTTGGGGGTGGTGGGTACAGGCTCCTTGGGGGTGGTGGGTACAGGCTCCTTGGGGGTGGTGGGTGTAGGCTCCTTGGGGGTGGTGGGAGCAGGCTCCTTGGGGGTGGTGGGTACAGGCTCCTTGGGAGTGGTGGGTGTAGGCTCCTTGGGGGTGGTGGGTGCAGGTTCTTTGGGAGTGGTGGGTTCAGGCTCCTTGGGAGTGGTAGATGTAGGCTCCTTGGGGGTGGTGGGAGCAGGCTCCTTGGGAGTGGTAGGTGTAGGATCCTTGGGGGTGGTGGGTGCAGGTTCTTTGGGGGTGGTGGGTGCAGGCTCCTTGGGGGTGGTGGGTGCAGGCTCCTTGGGGGTGGTGGGAGCAGGCTCCTTGGGGGTGGTGGGTGTAGGCTCCTTGGGGGTGGTGGGAGCAGGCTCCTTGGGGGTGGTGGGTGCAGGCTCCTTGGGAGTGGTGGGAGCAGGCTCCTTGGGAGTGGTAGGTGTAGGATCCTTGGGGGTGGTGGGTGCAGGTTCTTTGGGGGTGGTGGGTGCAGGCTCCTTGGGGGTGGTGGGTGCAGGCTCCTTGGGGGTGGTGGGAGCAGGCTCCTTGGGGGTGGTGGGAGCAGGCTCCTTGGGGGTGGTGGGTGCAGGCTCCTTGGGGGTGGTGGGTGCAGGTTCTTTGGGGGTGGTGGGTGCAAGCTCCTCGGGGGTGGTGGGTGCAGGCTCCTCGGGGGTGGTGGGTGTAGGCTCCTCGGGGGTGGTGGGAGCAGGCTCCTCGGGGGTGGTGGGTGCAGGCTCCTCGGGGGTGGTGGGAGCAGGCTCCTCGGGGGTGGTGGGTGCAGGCTCCTCGGGGGTGGTGGGTGCAGGCTCCTCGGGGGTGGTGGGAGCAGGCTCCTCGGGGGTGGTGGGTGCAGGCTCCTCGGGGGTGGTGGGTGCAGGCTCCTTGGTGGTGGTGGGTTCAGGCTTGGGAGCGGTAGGTGTAGGCTCCTTGGGGGTGGTGGGTGTAGGCTCCTTGGTGGTAGTGGGTATAGGCTTCTTGGGAGTGGTGAGAGCAGGCTTCTTGGGGGTGGTGGGTGTCGGCTCCTTGGTGGTAGGTACAGGCTTCTTGGGGGTAGTAGGAATAGGCTTCTTGGGGGTGGTGGGAGTGGGCTCCTTAGTGGTGGTGGGAGTAGGGGATTTGGTTGTAGTTTCAGCTTTGGGTGTAGATTTAACAGGAGCTTTGGATGTGGGTACAGAATCTTTAGCAGGTGTTTTCTCTGCACTTCGTGTCTCTTTAGTTGAAGTAGTCTTCTCTTTTGTTCCACTTGAAGTCTCTTTGTTTGTTAAAGAAGTCTCTTTAGTTTCAACTGTTGTCTCCTTTTTAGGTGTTGAAGGTGTCCCTTTGGATGTATCAGAATCAGGTGGAAGACTGGGTTTCGGATTTACTGGTTTGCCTGTTGTAATCTTGGGAGGTGTGGTAACTTTATTGCGTTCGGTGGTAGGAGTGTCGGGAGTTGGAGTGAGCTTGATATCACCATTGTCCAGTCCACTTCCAGCTTCATCTACAACTGGTGATTCTGGGGTAGGTTTCTTTTTAGGAGTTTTTTCCTTCTTGTTATCTGTTACTAGAAAAAAATATACACATCTTTTATTTTTGAGTAGTTTTCTCTTCAATAGTGACCTAAAGATCCCATCCTTATCAACTAGCTGTGTATCTCAAGCAAATTGCTGACCTATAATATGTTCATTAATTTATTATAAAATGGTAAATATTGAACTTATCTGATTGAGCTATTTTAGAGAATTAATGAGAAGGGGCGAAAAGCACAAGTTAAAGTCTGTACAGTTAATGTATAGAAACAAGTGGCAATTTTGAAATTACCAACATCATCAACAACAGTTAATTCATCTCTAGATGAGTGCTCTTTGCCCCTCACTTTCTCTACTCTTACTTCACATTACTCAGTGACCTGTCCTTCCCCTTGGAAACCTAGTTCCAACATCTTGTAGATTCACTGCACCAACTGCCTCAGAAGCCTCTACAACTACACTCCAGGAATCTGCTCCAGTCACCCCAATGGTCCCTACTGAGCTCTGTTTCCCTACACATGGCTATTAGCTGCTCTCTTTTCTTGGCGCACCTAAACTTAGTAGCTCAGGGGATACAGAGAGGAGATTAGGATGCCATGGCAGCAAAAGACCCTGTTTGACAGGATTTCTCATAGCAGCTACTCCACAGGTGAATTTCAGAGCCCAAAGAGTATCAAGAGCTCATCACTGAGATGAGTTCCATTTAGCAAACATGTACTGCACTTCTATGGTGTGCAAGACTCTGGATGATTCAAGGATGATGTATTTGCCTATTCAGCCAGAGAAAAGGCTTCAGGGGAAATAACCACCCAGGAAATAGAGTTCTTCAAAACTCTAGTATCCAAAATTCAGTATTTCCTGGAGACAGAGAATATATTTTAGAATTTCAGGAAATAATGAAAAGCAGAACAAAGGAAATCTCTTTTCAGAAGGTAATAGCCTAATCTGTAGTACATTCTCTACTACAAAAAAAAAAAAAAGACAGGATATATAATTTATTAGAAAAATAATAAAAAGCTATAAAATGTGGATAGTAATATTGCCTTTCCCGGAGATTAACATTTTAAAGCACTTAAAGCAGCATATAAATGCAAAATAAAATAAGTAAAAATTAAAGGAAAAATAACACAAGGAACATAGAGAAAGGAGGAGAAGAAAGAAAAATGTATCAGGTGGACAGGAATTAAACCTGAAAACCATAAATGACATCTCTGGTGTCACCCTGTGGTTCCAGAGCTGCTGCACTAGCAGCTTCTTATCCTTTGCTTTAAAGAATGATTGCTTGGCTGCTTTGCACCTGTTTCCTATAGGAAGTTCTCATTAGCATCTTCTACAATGATTTTTACAAATCTGTACACTCCCCAACTCCTGAAAGGTCCTCAAATCATTCTACCAACACGCACTGCTTTTAGATAATTATTATTAATATGGCATTGATAATAGTCTTTGATCTTTATCAATGCTCAAACCTTTAGGTTTCTTCTTTAATTCTTTATTAGCAGCTGAATTTTTGGAAGACTTGATTTTCCGAATAGTTGAAGAGGAAGAGGAAGAGGAGGAGGAAGACTCTTGATTTTCAGAAACAGAATGTTCTATAAATCAAATAAAAAGGTTGGTCACACCAACTGTAATTTAAAGCAAAAAACTGCCAGTCCAAATACAACAAAAAAATACTGTTTACTGAGCTACAAATGTCCATGTATTGCTTTTATCAGTAATATGATCAACTGTTCTTTCAATTTGTTGGTTAAAAGCAAGGTGGCTAAGCTTATCACAGATACTAGCAATATAACTATATTACTTTCTCTCTCTCAACTTTCCCCTCTCCACAGAATCTAATTATCCTGCAGAAAATCACCTGGGCTTTTTTCCCCCCCAATGAGATGTGTTTCTTCTGATTATTTTAACCTACACCCATGCTGGGTTCAGTTATAAGAAAAATAAATAGCTAACAGTTTATAATTTGGCTAAAGAAAAATAAATAGCTGAGGGTTTATAATTTGGCTTAAACTTTGACTTAAAACACATTTTAAAAAGTGTAATGAGACTTTCATGACTCACATGATTCCCTTATTCTATGAAGAGTCTTATAAATGTAGTCCGCCTACAGCTTAGTCCCTTTCAAAACCTTTTATTACATCTGTCATCTTCCTACCTTCTGTTATTTCCTCTGATTCTATCACTTTCTTAGTCTTCTTCTTGTTTGGTGCTTTGGGTGAACGTTTGGTTGTTGATTTGATGGTTTGAGGTGCTCCTGGAGGTGGAGGTGCAGTCTTTGAAGATGGTGGTGTTGGGGGATTATGCACTGAGGCCAAGCAAGACAGGTGGATTAACATCTTGACATTCATCAGCAACTGTTAACTGTGAAAGGACTGGATGCATCTGGCTTCAAGAATCGATGCTGGTGAAAACCAGCATAGGCAGGCTCTTAGCCTAACACTAGTTACTCCAAAGCGATTAATTCTGAACATGCATCACTGTAAAATATTGGTTCTGAAATTGTCATAAGTTATGACAAGGGGCAAATTCTCAGGAGTCAGAAAACCTGAATTCCAGCCCTTGACCTGCAAGGTGCTACCCTTGTGACTTTGAGCAAATGAGCTAACTCCCTCTTGAACTTTGTTTTGTGGTCTGCAAATTGAGATGTTTATTCTAGATGATTTCTGAAGGTATTTCCCGGCCTAAAACATACTTGACTCTATCAGCTCTGTCCCTTATGCCAATCTTCCGTGATGATAGAAATAATTACTGCATGTGAACGAAAGGTGTTTGTGCTCTCAGGAGAGAAATATAATAATTACATTTGTCCTGTTTTCATATTCGTTTAAATCAACGATGCCAATTCACCTTTCTTTCTTATTTTTTAATTACAAAAGTTCTACATGAATATTTACTCTTGTAAAAAGTTCCCACCTTCACATTATGCTTTTCTCAAAATGTGTGGCCCTTCCCCAAGTTAAACAATCGTTAACGGCTTGGTGTGTATCTTTGGAACCTTTTCTCTCCCATCTGCCTACCCTTTCTGTGTCTAGAAGAGAAGACATAGGACATGTTTTGATCATTAGGAACCAGAAGGAAAGGAGAGGGACTTCTGAAAGATAAGAAAGCAGAGAACAGCGAAGACACTTTGAGTAGAGAGAGTTGTGCTAAGTCCTTCTGCTCTTATGGAACATCCCCTAGGAACTCTGGCCAACGCTCTCCATGAGCTGACGACAACACTCCTTCCTCTGTCTCCCCCACCAGACAGCTGAATTTGAGAAACAGTTCTGCCGTACTAGCTAGTGATCTTGAGCCAAGCAACCTCTTGGACTGTTTTCTCACCCACGTTTCTTCAGTTCTTGAAATGTTAACGATTTCGAGATACGTAGATGCCTACAAGCAGTATCTATAGCAATCCCGAAACAACTAGAGGTGACTGGTAAGATAGTTTGGTTGTTATTTTTTTTAAATGAAGTAGTAAAGCTCTGGGTGGTTCCATCTTTTTCAGCGGAAACCCTGACTGTCTTTGTGAATTCTGTAAATGAAACATGACCTTCATCAATGTTTTTCCTTGAGTTCTACATAAGCCTCAGGTAATCTGACCCACCACCTAGTAGCATAAAGCATTGTCTTTAATTAACATGTTCTTTTCAATACTTCATCACTCTCTAACTATCCTCCCTCCCCACCCATCCTCTGCCCAAAATAAAGTCTTGGTTTTTTGTCTCACAGCCAAAACAATGATCAGGGCACTGAGTAAATATGTATCCTTCACCATGAGATCCTTCTGAGAGCTGCAGGAACTCTGCACTCTGAGTTTTTTATTTTAAGGGTGTTGTCTCCATCATTTCTGGAATGCTGTCCAATGAAAACATTGAACAGTTAAGAAATAGCCCTCAACTATGCTGATTAAGTTTTTTACCCTGTTTCTCCACTCTTCAAAAGTAGCAGGATGTACAGTCTGTTTAAATAAAATGATAAGATTATGCAAGTAATGCTTATTTTCACTTTTACCTCCACAAATATTATTGTTTTAAAAGTAGAATTTAAGAATAAACATTTGGTAAAAGAAAGAAATTCATTGTTTTTTTAAGTATTTTTTAAATTAATTATTTTTTTGAAAATCTGAAGAGTTTTATTACACTCTCAAAGTACTCCTTCAGGACCTATAACCAGAGAAAAGGATCTTAAAATGGGGCACTATCCCTTCTTATTGACTCTCTCACACACAGGGATTTAGATAGAGATGACCATGGACTGCAGAGATGGCAAGAGATGTACAACAGACAGTTGGTGGGTTTGCCTATAAATTTAATGTCTTTAACTCCTAAATTGACTAGTTTAGAGAAGCTGAAAGTGTCATTCTGTCCTTCAGTATACACTCAAAAACACTAAAGCCAAAAACACAGCTAGCTCAAAGCGCCACTGACTTTGTGGGGTCAGCATCATGATGATGAGACAAGAAATCGCTGAGTGAGCTGCTTACTGTTGACTTCACCTGAAATTGGACCACACCTGAGGAAAAAGCACGTACACTCAGCCCCTATCCTGTTCCTCAACCAGCAATCTCTGGCGCTTCTAGTGCTGTTGGAAGAGGCTTTCCTCCTTTCATTCATTCTTGGTGAAACAAAATTAATACAAAATAGTTTGGGTTAGTAAAATCAAGTCCCTAGATGGGTGCATATTAGACATTATCAGCGAAACGAAGGTAGGTGCGCAGGTCTGGCTGCCCTGAGAGGCGCTGATTGCCACCATGATGCTTACCTTTTCCACAAAAATTCTCATAATCAGGACAGCACTTGCCATACTTCTTACATTCTGAGTCACAGTCACACTCCCTCCCTCTTGCAAAGGACTCGAAGCAGCGGCCTTTACAGGAAAGCTCTACCCAGAGCAAAACAAAACATTACAGATTATTGATTACGCAGCCACACCCACGTACTGAGAGCCATTTCCCACCTCACAGCTGACTAGGGTTCCAAAAGTGCTTTTCTGAGCTTTCATTTGGAATTTGGAAAATAGGTGGTTTTCCAAGTGGAGAATTCAAGAAAGAAATATGGTGACTCAGAGAAGTTTTCTTGTCCTTCAAGGCTCCAAGAGACACCCTGTGCTGTCTGAGTCATTTCACATATGTACAATGGAAGAGTGGGAACCCTTTATATGAAATCCCTCCATTCTCTCCACCTCGCATCACTGCTTTGTAATAGATGTTTATTAAGTGAACGTTCAGACCTCACAAAAATATTCCAAAGAGCTGGCTTAATATAGATGGGTCACTGTTGAGGCTCAAAAATCATTTATAAAACGCAGAGGCCTTTATTGTGACAAACCGAGCAAGGTGTAGAGTTGAAAGATTTCAGCCTAATCCCACAGCATGGATTATGCTTGCTCACGTCAAAACAAGCCTTGGTTAGAAGCACAGTAACTTACCAAGGCCTGTTTGAAATGATTACCTTATACGACACATAACTGTACAGCAATAAATTTATCAACTTCACATACAAATTCTAAAGTGAACATAGCTCTGAACCACTTTTAATTATAATTTTCAAAAGTTGGAGATGAAATGTCCCTGTGTTAACAAAATGATCCAAAATGTGTTCAAGGGAAATACCACTCATAATTTAAAATTCAGATTCCTTGGGTTTTAACTGAAATTCCTCATTAAACACTAATGCTTCATATTTAAAGTGCCTTTTTTCAGGTACTTTAGAAACATATCAAAAAGTCCAACAGTAGGTAAGATTGTTTTATATCCATGGATTCTTTTGATGAAACTATTGAACGACCCCAATACTAAGCAATTACATCTCTGGTAGTGAATAATTACTCATAGGTATTTACTTAATGACTCCCGAGTCACAGTATTCTCTATTTAAAACAAGACATTTTACTTGGGACTAGTCAATAACCTTGCGCACCTGACAGCTTTCCAGGCTCCCCTCCCCTCCACCCCCCCACCCCCCCAACCCCCCCCACCGAGGCACGAGCTTTGACACCATCCCTAGTTACGACACGCTGCAACATGTATGCGAGGAAGGGAAAGGCACTTGAGCAAAAAGAAGTGCAAGAGTGTGGAAACAGCGCTGCAAGGGGGTGCAAGGGGACTCACAGAACAGTGCTGCGTGACAGGGAGACACTAGCTGTCAGGACTTACCCACGGTGCAGACTTTCTTGAAATCAGGGCAGCACTCCATGTAGTGTTGACAGTTATAATCACAGTTGCAGGTGGCATCTCTAGAATACCCTTCCCCACATCTCCCTGCACAGCTTGGTAAATCTAAAATTATACAATACTAGTGTAAACATGGCCAAACTGCTTCACAGAAAGGAAGAGATCTAATGAGAAGGATAAAGCCACTTGGCGAGGGAGAATTTTATCAATTGGAAAAGGTCGGGAATGATGGGCAGCAATGGGTCCAGAGATGACCTTAGCCTGATCGCTTATGTGACCTTGATCATGACACTTCTTTCTTCACTTGACTGAGAAGATAAATACACTTTTGAAAATCAGGCAAAGTTAACAGCTTTGAAAACAGTGGGTGACATCCCTGGGGGGAGGGGTAGCAGCTGCAACTCTCCTGAGGCCCCCACTAATGAGGACTAGCTGACATTTATTCAACATCTCTGTGCTGGGCACTGAGTCATACGTTATCTCTAATGTTTATGAAAATGTTGCCACGAGAGTATTAGTAGCCCCCTTTGAGAGATAAGGAAGCTGAAACACGGAGACTTTAATCACTAGCTCACGGACACCCAGTTAATAGTTCCAGGATGTATGTATTACAGGTCAATTAATACCTACTAATTATTCATATTGACCTCTTTCACTCTCCGAAGCGTCCTGATTCGGATAATAAGTTATATGGTCACCTAGAATTCGAACTCTGAAATCTCTGATTCTAAAGCCCACAGTTTTCCCGCCCAATCACATTGCCTCTCATCTCTCATGTTGAGTTTAAAGCAAGCTGGTTATGCCAGCAAAAACTTCCCCAGTCTCCCTCTTCGTTTTATTCATGAGGATAACTGCATTCTTTAAATGTTGTGGAAGTCAGATGTTTACAACCACAACTACAGTGAGTATAAAATAGATAACTGTTCAAATAGCATCTGGGCATGAATATAAAGGTCAGAGTTATTCTGGGTAAAACAAAACAAAAATAAAACAAAAGCGTGATGATCCTCAAATGTCTTTTTAAAAATAATTTGGAAAACAGCTTCCTGAGAGAATAACCACAAAAATGTAACAATGGAATCCATCTCTGGAATAGAAATTGTTAGGCGCAATATCCTAAAGCCATACAGGGACGTTGAAACACACTGGAAAAATCTCAAATTAATGAGTCCTGGAAAGTGAAAGTCTTCATATGCAAAGAAAATAGTAAATATTAGGACAACCTTCACAACTTTTTGCGTACATATGTGCACAATACATACAAAAATGCATATATAGTGTATGTATATAAATACATATATTATATATAAAGGAAAAAGAATGAGAAGTTGAGAAGGCAAGACAAGCAGACAATACAACATTAAAGGCTATTCTTTTCTAGTTAGCAGATTTCTGAAATAGGAAATCAATTATCTTTACAGTAAGAGCAATTATTTTCATAGATTAAATGACTGTCCTCTTTTTATTGCTATTAATTTTAACAACTAATTTTAAATTTATTCATTTAAAAGAAAGTAAAACCGTTTTAGAGAACTATTGATCTTATTACAGAGGAAAGGTAGATTAGGAAATGCTCTCAGTGTTGTGGGCGTTGTAATACTATCACAGGAGAGCAAAGGAGTCTAGAGATAACTGCGGTGGCCATCATTCCTTATTAAATATTCACATTTACTTTCACGTGTTTTTCCATCTTATCTAAGTGAGTCTGAAACTATGTTCGTGGCAGGAGTTTATCTCTCATGCTTAGGCTGGTGGGAATTTTAACTATTTTCCTGGAAGTGTCTACTTTATAAATGGAATTTCACCGTAACAGTCATGCACCTTGATTTTTCTTCTCTCCGGTTTTGCTCATCAAAGGAAAAAAAAAAAAAAAAAAGGAAACAAAAATCCAACGCTTGGGATTACTGTCACTCATCAACCTTGGTCGCATGCTAGAGACCTGGGCTAAGGTGATTACACTGAAGGTATCTTAACGTTCTCTAAAATGACTAACAAGAACTGTTCATCCAGGACAGACTGTTTTTGGAAGACTGTGAATAGTTCAATATCATAATATATAAGATGACATGTATGCAAGTGTCTGGATGACTAGTCCTTATAAGAAAGACAGAACTTCCAAGATTAACACAAGACCATTTGAAACTTTGTTCATGTTCGTTGTAATACGATATCTAGTTCTACATGAGGCCAAAATAAGTCATCGATAATTTATGCGATGTAAAATACTTGTTAAATTTATTGTAAACATGGAAGCAAAAATTACATGTTATTTCAACACTGTTCTTTTCAGCTCCTCTGACAATGCTCTATCACCCTAGCAGAGTTTCATCCCGTGTCTGTATTTTGTTGAACTTTTGGAAGAACCATAAAAAATAATGAGCACAGAAATTATTCTATAGAAAAGCTCAAAACTTAAAAGATTTCATAAGACATGAGAAAAAAGTGAGAATTCCAAAATGCTTATAAATATGCCACATATGTTTCACATAATTTTAAAATTGTACTACACATTAAGCTCAAACAAATATGTCTTTAGAAATTTCTTTTGGTGTCATAATGGTCACCACAGAATGATTAGCAACAGCTGTTAAATAAAAGTGTTTTTGATGGTTAAGTTACCTTGAGAAGAAACTTGCTGAAGCAAGAAAACAGAAAGTAGCAGCAAGTATATGGGAAGTATTTTCCACTCCATGGCTATTTCCAGGTACAGAGCCCTAACTGAAAAGAAAAGAAAAGTATCAAAAACTGCTCTTTGATCTCACCACTCGTTTATGCCTGTGTTACTTACCGTGTTTCAGCAACTTTTAAAAGGCGATTTAATGATAAAACCATCCCACGCTTGAAACAAGACTTTTAAAGATAATCAGCCTTAATTCTATTGTAAATATTTGACCATTAGATTTAATCTTATGCAGAAGAAATCAAGTCACCATCTCAATCATGTTACCGACCATTTTAATACTTTCAAACTCCCACCAAATGGAAAACAGCCTTATCTCAACACTATTTAAATTACAGCATATACTTACAGTGCAAGGTTGAAATCCCAGCTTGGGGGGAAAAAAATAACCAGCTTCAGTAAAATGTAATTTAACAAACACAGAAATGACCGTTCCAACTTCCCCTTAACTTTCCATATAAATTTGTCAGCTTCCAACAGGTGTACTGCATACCTGTGGTCCTTTTCAAAACTTTCCTACTACTATCCTTATAAATCTTTTCAAACTCCTTGACTAAAGCATAACCCTATTGAATCGTAAACACATTTAATTTCACGAAGCAAGTTAACTTTGACACTTACCGGTAAAAGCAATAGTGAGTTTTTCCAATGTCCTGGAAGTCTTATATATCAGTGCAAATATATTGGGATGAACCAATTAGTCCAAAGGTTAGACAGAATCAACAGTGACAACCTATGAAATCAAACTTTCCTCATTTGTTGGAAGAGGGCCCAGACAGCTAGACTTAGGCAACATCTGGAAAACACTTCCATTAAGAAAAATGACTACTACAAAATAAATTTAGGATTATTGGCCAAAACACACTTCTAATTTCTGAGTGAAATGAACAAATTGTTCTGAGATGGTAAATAGTTCTGGCAAATCTTGACTAGCGTATCAAAGCAGCAGTGTCAAAAGAGTCAAATGTTGGTGTCCCTTCTTGCCTTTTTTTCCCCCAGCTAAATCTAGCAAAGAGTAATTTTGAAACTTATCTACTGCCAGTTTGTGGCTAAATTTTCTTAACTTACACAATTAAATCAAATGTGCATTTCTTGAGTATTTGCATTTTCACTGAGCACAGAAAATATGCTCCGAATTGCCACAGGTAATGGTCTACGCTGTGGATTTTCTAGCTTCTTCTACCATGTAAAACCCTGCTTCGAAAGTGTAAATTTCTCCCTTAGCCCCTTTATTTAAACACAGCAGTGTGTGAGAATGGTCTTTTAAATTACTAATTTAGCTTCCTTACCCCAGAAAATGTCAACTACCATCTTGCAGAGCTCGGTCAGCTCTGCTCAACCTTTTACCTCAGTTTGATATGAAATGTTCCTGTTAAAATCCTATCTACCGGGGTCCCCTGGGTGGCACAGCCGGTCAGGTGTCCGACCATGGTTTTGGCTCAGGTTACGATCTCAGGGTCGTGGGATCGAGCCCCTCTTCAAGCTCTGTACTCAGCATGGAGTCTACTTGAGATTCTCTCTCTTCTCTTTCTACCCCTCACATGTGCTCTCTCGCTCTCTTTCATAAATAAATAAATCTTTAAGGAAAAAGAAATCCTGTCTACCTGCATAAGGCCTAGCTTGTGTCCTACTACCTCCCTGAAACCTTCCCATTTCAACCCCAACGGCATCCAGAATCATAGTCAACAAAGTACTGCCTTTTGTGGCAGTTATCTGTGGATCTGTCTCCCGCCCACTTCCACTCCACAGACTGTGGTTTCAACCGACGCCTGTGCCTTCCTTCTGTTGCCAGCACGGAATCCAACGCTTCACCGACGTTGTGTTTACCACGTGCTCTTCCAACCAAACTGTTGTGTTCCACTGTGTGGTAATATTTGGTAGGTCCTGTGTTTAAGTATCACAAAATGCCTTCAAGTTAAATAATAACCCCCACATTTTACAAGTAAAATGAAGAAGACCCACAAATGAAAAATCTGTGAGGATACATCGAGGATACATAAGGAGGAGGAGCCAGAGACAAGATTTGAACCCATGTCTTTTTATTTCAAGTTCCCCCATGTTTCTACAAACTGAGGGTTGCTGGAGGGGAGGTAGGTGGGGGGTGGGGTAACTGGGTGATGGGCATTTAGGAGGGCACTTGAAGTAATGAGCACTGGGCGTTGTATGCAACTGATCAATCACTGAACTCTATCCCTGAAACTAATAATATAGTATATGTTAATTAAATTGAATTTAAATTAAAAAATAAATAAGTAAAGTTCCCTCATGTCTCTATTATATCCGGCCTCTTTTGGTCAAAGCCATCACTCAGTCCTTAATCATAGTACTAACTTTTACTCTTTCATGTGTGTATGTGGGTTTATGAGATTGTGACCTTTGTTAAGATGAATTATAATATAAACATCTCTTTTGTTCCCACAACGCTTATTCTGGGCTAAATATATCATGTAAGAGGACAATTTAGAGACTGTCAGCTCACCTCTAACTAATCTCCTTCCTCTGGGAACTACCTCACCATCTTTAGGGGCATTTCCATTTTAGCGCTGTCACACTTGTGATTTTTGCCACACCCACCAAAGCTGATAGCATTAGGTACAGAAAGCTGAAATAAATTGAGCCAATGTTTTCCTACCCTGGAAATTTGGAATTGTGATTCAGACATGACAAGTCTGTCTAGGTAGACCTATAACAGGTCAACATTTGTCCACTGTCTGAAGAAGGAGAGAAAATCCTTGAGAACCAAGAGGCACAAATGCAGGAAGGAGTCATGGAGACAGAGGCGGAAAGAGCTCTGCCAGCTTTCCAGTCTTGCTGACTCCTTGTTCCTGAGACCCAGATGCCTCCTTGCTCTGTGTCCTTAAGGCAGACCCCCCCTTCGAGGCTGGAGCTGACTAAAGATGCTTTCTGCTACTTAAAATCATTAATCAATACAGAGAAGAGGTGCAAAAGATCCTGTTGGATGGAACTGAACCAAATTCTCTTCATTCTTAGCTTTCTGAGGCCAAGAGGGGGAAGCTAGAAGCTTTGTAACATTTTCAAGTCAGACCTCCAGTAACACTCATTCTTAAGCCCAGGTTTTATTCTAAAGTTGGGAAACTGACAAATAAAGCAAAACACACATGCACAATTGTGACCAATCATAACTTTAAACATATCCATTAACACGTTCTCATTTTCATCAACTACATTTTCTCTGCATAATAAAGCATGGAAAAGAATGAAAACCTTTATTAAATGCCAAGTTCCTGAGGCTTAACTTATCAATACCTGATTTGCATAATTCTATGTGTAATGAGGCTATCTGGGTAAGTAAAGTTTGCCCTTAAGGCATGGAAGCATTTTAATTTTATCTACTAACTATATCTTTATAAACTGTACTAAATGCATCCTTCTGTGAATATTGGGCCATTTAACCTACCTTACTGATGACATGGCAATCATTGGTTATACGTACCTCCTTTGAGATTTCTTTTCTCATTGAAGGTATTTTTTTTTTTTTTTTTTTGCTTTCACTTAAATCTCATTTAACCGGGACAAAAACTATCCTAGGATTGGTTTCTGGTCGGGGGAGTTGGGGAGAGGAGAGGAACGAGAGATAGGGAGGACGTAAGTAACACTGGGTCCTACTCATCTTCTAGAGAGGACCTCCGCATGAGTTCGTCCTCATAAACATGAGTTTCGGGACCTGGCAGCCACACAGCGAGGCCTTCAGAAAACACTCAAGGGTGCTTAGGGATATTTGCTCTGCATTAAATGATCCCAGACTGTTGTGCCTTCTCCTTGCTGCGTTCTGTCTCCATCCCTGCCGTTAGCTGTCACTTTACCCTGTAGCCAGTGCATCTGTACCTAATGGCTTCTCTCCATCTTTCCACATCTTTGATGTGTTTCATTTTCTTCCAGCAGCAGCCTAGGAAAAACTGAAGCATGCCAGCGGAAAACCACAGATGCAAGCTCCCTCTTTATTGCCCCAATTTTGTTCACAACGCTCTTAGAGCACTCTGGAAATGGAATAACTCCTCTCCTCTCCTATGGAATAGTGACCAGGATTTGGAGACTCGCTCTCTGTCTGTTCTGCTCATGGCATTTTCACATAGTGGAAAGGGGTGTGGCTTTCTTTCTGGATGTTGATCCAAAGCCTGACATTAGGTAAGAAAAGTATTATTGCATTTGCTCTTGAAGAGTGCGGCAGTCTGAAAATTGCTCCCGGTTTTTCCTACCTTTTTCTACCTGCCCAGCTAGAGATTACATGGCCCAGCTTCCTCCAGGTTTGTGTGGCCCGGTGACTGCATTTTCTCCTATGAAATGTGACTAGAAGAGACAGGCGCAACTTCCTCCCTACTTTCCTAACAGGAAATCGCTTCATCTGAACTTCCTGTTTTCCTCCTTTCTTCCCGACTGGAAGGCAGACTTCAGAGACCAGCCTTGATCACGCAGACGAGGATGGCAGGCTAGGGAATAGTACCGTTTACGGGTCACAAAAGCACTCCCTTTCCTGGGACTAGCCAAGAGAGTTGCACACAAGGAAATAAATCTTCATTTTATTTGGACAACTCTAATTTGGGGTCTTTTCGTGACACCAACTTAGCTATTACCCTAACATAGAAATCTTATGAAATTCCCAAATATTTAAAGGATTGTATTTTAAAAGTTGATTTTGATACTGTACAGCAATGTAAAGAATGAACTACTGGTAATAAACTATTAATATTGGAAAGAGAGCGGTAAACTATTTTTACTTGTGGATGACATAATTGTGTATGCAGAAAATCCTAAGGAATCCACAAAAAGCTGTAAAAGCTAATGAATTTAACAAAATCACAGGGTACAAGAAGATGAACGTTGAGCCATGCATGAACGTAGATGCACTGCCTCTACTGAATGTTTTGAGAATAAGAGTTCATTTGTTTATTTGTTCATTCATTCAGTTCTTTTGATGAACAAACAGTACTTACTACATGTCAGCTCTACGTAAATTGCTGGAGGAGCCTGTGGTCCCTCAGAGTTTTTGGTCAGGGAACTAGACATTTAAACCAATAGTTTAAATAATATGTGGAAAGGAGGAGGCAATGTGGCGAACAGCTAAAATTGGCCTTTGGCATCAGTCAGACCATTGTTCATATCTCATTTTCTACCTGGTGGGCTTATGCAACTCTCTTGACTTATCTAGTCCTCGGTTTCCTTATCTGCAAAATGGGAGCAATCATTCCCATTATTATTTGGCATTACAGAGATGCATCAGAGATAAGAGAGAATTACATTGAACAGTAGTGACATGTGCTCAATAAATTGTAGGTATTATGGTTGTGGTTATGGTTATGAGTCAGGAGCTGCATGCCACCTGCTATGGAAACCTGGATGAGCAAGTGCCAACCCCGCCCCAGGAATTCTTTGCAGAAGGATGACATAATCTGGAGTCTGAAGGCTCCTATGTCTGGGACCAGGGGCAGTAGACAAAGACCATGAAAGCAAAGACCAGTAAGCAAAATACGATGGCTCCTCTTTTCCATTTTTCTTGCCTATTTTGCTTTTTACCCTTGATAATCTGACTCTCTGGGGAACTGAATTGTAGAAGATAAAGCAATGACCTTATAATCATCCTAACATAGGCTTTTTCTAATGGACCATTTTAGTAACTTGCTGATAATAGAGAACGTGTGGAGCATTTACTGTGTTACATGGTGCCTGTGCGTGAGTTTATCAAGCCTCACAGTGATCTTATGAGATAATTATTAGTATTAAACCCATTCTACCTTTGAGAAAGTAAGTTGCTTAAGATCACAAAACTAGACAACCAATAGATGGTAAAGGACTTTAACCCAGGCCTGACTAGAAAGCCCATGATTTTAACCAGCTCCATGCCCCACAGGCTATAATATGCAGGGTTAATCACTTTTTCTTGGTGCTCCTACCTAACTATATTTGTATTTCTCAATGGGCATTTCACATTTAATATCCATCTTTCTCACTAGGTCATGAGCTTTTTCAGGTTCCAGAATGCTTGCGTCTTACTCATTTTTAGCCTTTTTCACAGCTGGGGCGGTGTCTTTTTGTACAAGATTTGTATCTATATCTGCTTGTTCAAATCAACTTCAGTTTACCATTTTTCTTTTAATGGCCACTCTGACCTCCTTTCTCTGTTTTCTAGCTCTTTTCACTATAGCATTTCAATCATTCCAGTCTCCCTTACCTGGATTCCAGAATTCAAGGAAGTATACTCCGCGACAGTTCAGACAAAATCATTACAAATTTATTTTCCAGTAGCTAACAACATGACTAATTTTCCCATAACTACTTAAGTATGTGAAAGTGAATTGGGGTGCTATAATAACTCAGGGTGACAAATACTTGAGAATTGGGAAATTCGGAGAGTGAGAGCAATGTTTGGGTGTGGTTGAAGAACCACAGATAGGTGGGACAGGAGGGAAGTCTCCCAAGAGACAGCGTGGAGGACATTTCATTGAGTCATTCCAAAGCAGCAACTCCAGGCTCTTCAAAGATATCGAATATCATGCAGTTTTGGCCGATCTGTATACCATTGCATAATCATCCTTGTAAAATCCCTTTCCCTGCCATGGTGGCTCATTTCTGTCAAAAGGCTTAAGAAGCGGGATATTTGCGATGATTTGCTCCAGCGAAACTTTATTAAGCCTGATCTGGGAAACCCAATCAGAAGCTTAAAATAAAACTCAACACATCTCCCCTCTCTTGATCCTTTTTGCTGATCCCTTATGAACTTTGACACCAGAGGATCGTCACACCTCTGGGGGTTCCTCAGATGCTGGTTGAATGAATTAATGAATACATGTGACTGCTAATGTTAGCCCTTGTTGTGCCTTTCCCCAGGACTAGGAAGGGGGGCCTTGGTATTTACAAACCCCTGGGTTCTTTGTGTGTCAATTAAACCTCAAGAGTAAAGGGATGAAGAAAGAGGTGATCCAAATGGTTGTTTATTTATCCTTTCATTTGTACTCTGCTCTTTCTCCAAAGGAAACATTTATGGCAGGGCATTGATGGGGGCCAGATCTCCTTTTCCCCAAGTCCACCTTGAAGTAGGATAGTGAAGAGCTGTGCCCTTTATGGAGGTGAACTCAAGGCCACAGTTGTACCCCCCCCCCAGACTCTTATCAGTCTTGGACAACACTCCCACCACACCGTGCACATGTATTGAGTACTGATGAGGTACCAGACACTTAGTCTCATTAGAGCTAAACAAACATACGTAAAAACACAACAAGACAAAACAGCAAAGTAGGTTTTATTATTATTCTCTTTCCAAGTAAGAACAGTTCGCTAGCTTTTCCTGTGAAAATGGTGGGAGCAATTTACACAACGTGCGGAAGTAGATTTCTTTTAATATTACATTCTAAGTTCTAACACTGAATGACTCTGGATCTTTAAAATATTTTCCACTTTATAAGATAGAGGTGTCTTCCTCCTTCATAGATGGGCTGTCATAACGAATTCAGCAGAATATGACAAGTAACTCTAAGCCCCTAGTTTTCTTTTTTATCTAATTATAAAGATATTTTAACTGATGAAAGAAAAAACATCAGCTATAACCCTCCCACCCTAACACAACTATTTACATTCCTATGTACTCTTCTTGAACTTGTCCTTATGCAATTAAAATTTTATAAATAAATGTGTTCAAGATCAATAATTTAGAGTCTTATTTTTTTTCCTTATTGAATTAGCAAACATATTTTTCTTCAGAACTGTCCTGTTAATTCTTGTGTAATAGTCCATGTACTTGAGGTACCATAATTCAATTTCATTCAGCTGTTTGTCTTTGTAAGGTTATTTTTTGGCTGTTTTTTTTTTTAAGATTTTATTTATTTATTTGACAGAGATAGAGACAGCCAGCGAGAGAGGGAACACAAGCAGGGGCAGTGGGAGAGGAAGAAGCAGGCTCATAGCAGAGGAGCCTGATGTGGGGCTCGATCCCATAACGCCGGGACCACGCCCTGAGCCGAAGGCAGACGCTTAACCACTGTGCCACCCAGGCGCCCCTGGCTGTTTTTAATAAAAATGTTCATTTAGTTTTTTTCTCCATTAAAGAAAATTGGGGACTCTATTTAGAAAATATAGGTCACTTGTACTTTTTTGTATTTTTAGAGGTTAGAAGAGACAGCCACAGAAAGAGTCTGAGCTTCAGCTGCATACATTTAAACTTTGGGTTCCAAAGAAAATTTTTATATCATGCAGCCTGTAATTAACTGTTACCCCAAATATCCTTTATGTATTACATTATGGAGTCTCCTCTTTCAGTGGCCAGTGTACAATTCCAGTCTGTTTAAAAGAAATAGCTTCTCTTTGTCGTAATCTCCATACACTCCCTGGCCCTGTGTAGCCCTATATACTATACTTCTTAGGGGGTGTTTGTCCTTAGATCAGTCTGATTAACTATACAAATGAGACTGAGCATGCTTTCATAATGAAATTGAATTTAGTAACTATCAGTAGACTATCCTTAGGATTAATCTATTTTGTCTTCACAATTATTATTTTAATGATGATATTTCATTTCAATCTTTATTTAACTATACTCTACTATTGACCTCTATCCAAGTTGTTCCAGTTCCTTTGCTTATGATTAATGCTCTTGATAATTACTGTCAAATTATCTTGCTATCTATATCGTAAATTCATCAAACACAAAGAAATTATCTCCTATGCATTCGTATCCCCAGCACCTAGCAAAAGATCTTGCACACAAGACGTGTCTGATAAAACATCAAGTTGAATTTAATAAAAATGTAGATTTGTCATTAGTATGACAGGCATTTTTTAAAGTCTTTTTTTCCCCATCCCAACATTGGAAATGAGTTAGTACCTGGACACAGACTCCTTGTTTATTCTTCAGTCGGACAGTATGCATTTGTAGAAAGGAGACCTAACTCATGGATATGATCCCTGGCTTTGGAAGGATGGTTGGAAAAACCCAGTAAGGTAAGGAACAGTGCCAGAAAACAGGTGGCTTCTGAGAGAACCTTCCATCAAGTGATCCCAGCACTCAAAAAACTTACAATCAGCCTCATTAGCATTGAAACAGACACTGCTGTTTGCTTTGGTTTTTTTTTTTTTTCTAATCGCAGAGTATATAGCTAGGCAGGCAAGTTAGCAGATGAACATAGAAAGTCAAGCTGAGGCAAGTAGCCAAAAAACAATTTCTTGTCCGCCGCCCTTTATCTCGTTCATGCTTCTTGCAGAAGAGGAATGTGGGGGACTTGGAATGTGGGGGAATGTGGACGAAAAGAAGTGAAAGGTCAAAAACAGATAAGTCTTGATGTAATTAGTTGACGTAGTCTTGCACAGAATCATCTATCTTACATCTGGTGGAAGGCAGGTAGGCACACCGGAGGGGAAAAGAGCCCAGTAATTTATATGAATGCGGGTAAAACTAAAACTGGAATTGTTTAAAACTTTTGCAAAACCAATTGAACTCTTTTATGGCTCTGTTTTGGGATCTAAATAATTAGTTTCACATGGGAAAGTAGAGAAGCTCGTGTGCAATATAATGATCTGAAACTTTTTCACCTGAAAAAGTTACTATTTTTTTATGCAATGACTCCTTTTGCATCCCCCATCTTGCCTTCCTGAGAGAGACTGGTTTATTGAAATAAGATCTAATAGGCACGGGACGGCTGGGTGGCTCAGTCAGTTAAGCGTCTGTCTTCATCTCAGGTCATGATCTCAGGGTTCTGGGATCGAGCCCCGAGTCTGGCTCCCTGCTCTGCCAGCTGGTCCCCCTGCTTGTGCATGCTCTCTCTCCGACAAATAAATAAATAAAATCTCTAAAAAAAAAAAAGATTTAATAGGCCCTTAGCTAAGTAAAAGCTGGCTAGCACTCTGGTACTCTGCAAAAAATAAATAAATAAACAAAAAAAATGGTAGAAGGAAGCAGAAGGGAGTGAGCGCTGTGTTGGAGGAAGAAGGAGAGAGAAGGGATGGATCTCTGATGGGATGAGGGTGGGGCTGAAGGGGGCATTTAGATAAAACAGCAACTGGCTAATGGAGATTTATTAAATCGGGTACTGTGTGTGTTCACAGCAACTCCTCCTTTCCCTGTTCTTTATGTAAACTGTAATAAATCCTTCTATGTCCACAAAAGCATTTGATATCAATGAATTTGTTAAACAGATTCTTAAAAAAATATACATATATATACATGTATATATGACCCTTGAACAACACGGGTTTGAACTGTGTGGACCACTTATTTGCAGACTTTTTCAAGAAATACAGTATAGTACTGTAAATGTATTTTCTCTTCCTTATGATTTTCTTTATAACATTTTCTTTTCCCTAGCTTACTTAATTGTAAGAATATAGTATATAACACATATAATATACAAAATATATACTAATCAACTTTATGTTATTGGTATGGCTTCTGGTCAACGGTAGGCTATTGTAATTAAGGTTTGGGGACTAAAAGCTATACGTTGATTTTCAACTTTATACGGGTCATTGCATTGCTTGAAGGTCAACTGTGTGTGTGTGTGTGTGTGTGTATAGTCATGGTTGGCCCTTGGCAAAACCAGAAGCTACATATGGACTACTCTAATACTTTCCTTTTTTTTTTTTTTTAAGATTCTATTTATTTGAGAGAGAGATTGAGCAAGAAAGAACACAAGCAGGGGCAGAGGGAGAGGGAGAGGGAGAAGCAGACTCCCTGCTGAGCAGGGAGCGGGATGCAGGGTTTGATCCCAGGACCCTGAAATCATGACCTGAGGCTGAAGGCAGATGTTTCACTGACTGAGCTGCCCAGGAGCCCCTCTAATAATTTACTTTTAAAGAAACTGAATAATGAGATGACATTACAACCCAGAGTCGTGGGTTGAGGTATCTAAGGACTGGAGAGATAACAGTGTGGGATTTTTGTTGTTGTTTATACTTTATCATTGAACAAAACAATAATCATGATATAAAGAGAACAATTCTAACAAGTGAAAATTTTGAAATATGAAAGGAAAAAGTAAGAATGGCTGTTTGTTGTTCATGGATTATGGCCGGTTCCTTCTTCCTTGATGGTGATTCTTATAAGTGATGCACTGTTACAAAGCGGAATGAAGTCGGACAGCCAGAGTGACTCACCGAAGGGATAATGAGAAATTGGTCAACAAACTACAGCAACTTTTGGGTAATAGGTCACTTTATATCATCTGGCTGAAGCTACTATGCCTCTCCCTTGGCTTTTGGAATTTCACCTGAACATCCCTTTTCTGTTTCATTGCATCAAGGAAAGTTGCAACTTGCATTTTTTTTTATTAAGATAAATTTGGTATATGACCTTATGTAACTTTCAGGTGTACAACACTGTAATTCGGCATCTGTATGCACTACGAAGTGATCACCACTACAAGTTACCATCCATCACCATACAATTGACCCCCTTCACTCATTTTGCCCTCTCCCATCCCCCTTTCCTCTCTGGTAACCACCAATCTGTTCTCTGTATCTATTTGTTTGTTTTGTGTTTTATTTGTTTGTTTTGCTCTGGTTTTAGATCTTTTTTTTTTTTTAAGATTTTATTTATTTATTTGTCAGAGAGAGAATGTGCACACAAGCAGGGGGAGCAGCAGACAGAGGGAGAAGCAGGCTCCCCCCTGAGCAAGGAGCCTAATGCAGGACTCAATCCTGGGACCCTAGGATCATGACCTGGGCCGAAGGAAGTTGCTTAACTGACCAAGTCACCCAGGGGTCCTGAGATCATTTTGGTTTTTATGAGTGAAATCATATAGCATTTGTCTTTATCTAGCTTACTTCACAGAATAGTGCCTTCATGGTTTGCCCAGGTTGTTGCAAATGGCAAGACTTCCTTCCTTTCTGTGGCTGAGTAGTATTCATTATAAATACCACATCTTCTCAATCCACTCGTCCACTGATGGACATTTAAGTTGTTTTAATTTTTTGGCTATTGTAAATACTGCTGCAATGAACACAGGGGTACATATATCTTTTCAAATCAGTGGGTTTTTTTTTATGCTTCAGATAAATACCCAGAAGTGGAATTGCTGGATCATATTGTTGCTCCAGTCTTAGGTTTTTGAGGAACCTCCACGCTGTTTTCCATAGCAGGTGCACTCATTTATATTCTTACCAGTAGCGACGAGCGTTCTCTTTTCTCCACATTCTCTCCAACACTTGTTATTTCTTGTCTTTTTGATAGTAGCCGTTCTAACTGGTGTGAGGTGAAACCTCACTGTGGTTTTGATTTGCATTTCCCTAATCATTTGTTATGCTGTACATCTTGTCATGTGCCTGTTGCCCAACCGTATGTCTTCTTTGGAAAATTGTCACTTCAGATCCTCTGCCCATTTTTTAATTGGGTTTTTTGTCATTGAATTGTAGGAGTTCTTTATATATTTTGGATATTAATCCTTTGTTGGATATATGATTTGTGGAAAACTTCTCCCATTCAGTAGGTTGCCTTTTTGTTTTGATAATGGTTTCTTTCATTGTACAAGGGCTTTTTAGTCTGGTGTAATCCTATTCGTTTATTTTTTGCTTTTGTTTCCCTTGCCTTTGGCGTTGCATCTACAGAAGTACCTGTAAGACTGACACTGAGGAGCTTACCACCTATGTTTTCTTCTAGGAATTTTATGATTTTGGGTCTGACATTCAAGTCTTTAATCCATTTTGGGTTAATTTTTGTATATGGTGTAAGATAGTGGTCTAGTTTCATTCTTCTGCCTATGGTTGTTCACATTTCATATAGCACTTACTAAAGAGATTTTTTTGTTGTTGTCACATTTCATGTTCTTGGCTCTTTTGTTGTAAATCAATGTCCATATGTGTGTGGGTTTAATTCTGGGCTCTCAACTCTGTTCCATTGATCTGTGTGTCTGTTTTTATTCCAATACCATACTGGTTTGATTATCATGGATTTGTAGTATAGTTTGAAATCAGAGAGTGCGATACCTCTAGTTTCGTTCTTTCTCAGAATTGCTTTGACTATTCAGGGTCTTTTGTGGTTCCATACAAATTTGAGGATTATATGTTCTAGTGGTGTGAAAAATAGCATTGCAATTCTGATAGGGATTGCCTTGAATCTGTAGATTGCTTTGGGGGGTATGAATATTTTAACAATATTAATTCTTTTAATCTGTGGGCACGAAATCTTTCCATTTATTTGTGTCTTCTTCAGTTTCTTTCATCAATGTCTTAGTTTTCAATGTATAGGTCTTTCACCTCCTTGGTTAAATGCATTCCTAGATACTTTATTCTTTTTGATAGAATTATAAATGGGATTGTTTTCTTAATTTTTCTTTCTGATAATTCATTATTAGTATATAGAAGCACCACAGATTTCTGTATATTGATTTTATACCCCACTACTTCACTGAATTCATTCATTAGCTCTAACAGTTTCTTTAGTGGAGTTTTTGGGTTTTCTATATATAGTATCATGTCATCTGCCAATAGGGACAGTTTTACTTCCTCCTTTCCAATTTAGATGTCTTTTTTTTTTTTTTCCTGCCTAATTACTCCGACTAGGACTTCCAGTAGTATGTGACTAAAAATGGTAACAGTGGGCATCCTTGTCTTGTTCCTGATCTTGGAAGAAAAGCTTTCAGCTTTTTACCATTGAGAATGATATTAACTGTGGGTTTGTCATTTATGGCCTTTATTATGTTTAGGTATAATGTGCTATATCTCATTAAGCTTTGCCCAGGTCGAACCATCCTTGCATCCCTGGAGTAAATCCCACTCGATCATGGTATATGATCCTTTTCATGTACTGGTGAATTTGATTTGCTAATATTTTGTTGAGGTTTTCTGCACTAACGTTCATGTAATTTTCTTTTTGAGGGGAGTCCTTGTCTGGTTTTCATATCAGGGTAATGCTGGCCTCATAAAATGTAACTCTAATTTTTTTAAAGCCTCTGACAGAAAGCAAACCTATGAATCAAAGGCTCAATGGAGTGACTTAATCACTAATACAGGCTTCCTGACATTGGCAACACACCAAATCATTCACTCCTTCAGATTTCGTTTTAGAAGCTGCTAGTGTTAATTATTTGCATCTGTTGCAGAGCTTTCTGTGACAACCAAAGGGCTCACCCTCACAGTCTGATGAGACTGACCA
This sequence comes from Ursus americanus, assembly GCF_024610735.1. Taxonomy (NCBI): domain Eukaryota; kingdom Metazoa; phylum Chordata; class Mammalia; order Carnivora; family Ursidae; genus Ursus; species Ursus americanus. The sequence goes on along the minus strand of NC_142128.1, from coordinate 86,337,608 downwards.
GCACATACGAGTTGTGAGTTACTGACTGAATCTTATGAAAACCAACAGCAGTCAGAATACACAAGTTATATGGGGGGAATCCTAAGAGAAATCTCAAAAAAAAAAAAATCTCAGAGAAAAAGTATATTTTGCCTAACAGAAGCCAAGTCCAGAACTGCTAGAGTAATGAGAAAGTACCAGCAGGGAATTGTAGAATGTAATAAAAAGTAATGATCAGTGCTGGGGGTTAAGGAAGGAAAGAATGAGTCACCTGATGAAACTTGGATATCTCCATGGTGGCAGCTTGGAGGTGGGGGGCCAACCAGCCCCTGTGATAGTCCACGAACAAGAGTAGTGAGTGGACATTTTAAATTTGGTAGCAATCTTGAGGTGGAAATGGGACAGAGCTGAGCAAGGGAAGGAGGTAAGGACATTCACAGACCTGACTAGGTGCAGTGCCATCTGATGGACGTTTGACCACACCCCTCTGGAAATATATACCGCGTACAGCCTTTCTCCAGCCAAAATGCTTGGGTTTGGAAAACCAGGAAGTCAGGAGAGGTATCTTTTTTTACTTTCTGCTTTTTGAATCAAAGCTATTTGACTGACCTGTGCCTCAAAGGATTATGTTATAATTAATAGTTTATAATTATAATAAATATAAATATAATAATTTATAATAAAATAATTATAATCAATACATTAATGAGTTTTCTTGTATTTTAAAAAACATCTATGTATTTTCAAAAATGTGCATTTTATAGTTCATGTCAAGATAGGGCAACTCTATTCTGGTCATTCAGAGAACTGATGTTAGAGTTAAATCATTTTTCTTAATTCTTGTATAGTACCTAGGGAGTTAGCAAATAATATCCTGAAATAAACGATGCATAGGAAAATTTAGGTATTTTTTTAAAGTTAAGTTGCATTAAATAAGTAATCTTCCATAAACTGGAATCTTCCATAACTCACCTTTGACTTTTAGGGTTTATAGTCAGAGTTGGAGAGAGCTACTTCGTATCAAACTGTGTTCCAGGTCTCTTGGTTTTCTAATTATGCTGGCTATTGAATCTAATACTTTCTTCCCTTAGGTAACGCTCCCCCCCCCCCCCAGGCATCAATGTCCTGAGGCTCTGGTCTCCTAGCAAAGTCATCCTAACAAAAGCTAGTCTTTGGAAAGGAAAGGAGTAAATTCAACAATGCAGCTAATAAAATTTAAGTGTTACCTCCATCAGTTCAACTTGAATTTTAATAAAAATCACAAAGTCCCATTAAAAATATCTCAAAATCAGTGTCCCAGACAAAGTCATTCTAAGGGGTAAGAATTTTATTTCAAGCCCGCTGCCAGGAAAATGTTCCCTGAGAAAACAACTGAATGATGTCTCTCCTGGTAGAGATGTTTAATAGGAAAGCAGAGAGCTTAAACTTATAGTTAGATTAAATTATAGCCTAAACTCATTAGACTCTTTGAAGAACTAAAGATTAGAGGTTGTTAGGTTTCTCTCTGGGACTGAGAGACAAAGGGTGGGGTTCACAGAAGTGGCTCTTCAAGTCATTAAAATTTATCAAGTACACTTGCAATTTATTTCTCGGAAGGAGTAACTCATCACATTAGATCATAAACTTCTGCCCAGCTCAGGACTAGGACTATTTTCTTTCTCATATTTTAACCTGGGTATTTTTTCATAGTTTTCCTTAACTCTCTTTTTCAGGCGTTAAGAAATGTCCAATTCAAGTACAGAAAACCCTATTTTTTAAACAGTGTGGAAACTCCTAACTGCAATTTCAACGTCAGCCTTTGCCTGTGTGAATTTAATAAACTAGGCTTCACACCTCAATTTTAAACTATGGGAAAAGGTTCCAGGGCTCGCTTGTGACCAAGTCAACATCAAGCAGGAAGTTAGCAGCGGACTCGAGCAAACTTTCTGACTATGAGGACTGTTAAGTTGTATAATCATAAAGTAGGGCACAGGAATGGAAGTTTGGAGGCAAATCCAGATAGAATAGGACACTTCGTTGGGGCGCCTGGGTGGCTCAGTCGTTAAGTGTCTGCCTTCGGCCCAGGGCATGATCCCAGAGTCCTGGGATCAAGCCCCGCATCGGGCTCCCTGCTCCACGGGGAGCCTGCTTCTCCCACTCCCCCTGCTTATGTTTCCTCTCTTGCTGGCTGTCTCTCTGTCAAATAAATAAATAAAATATTAAAAAAAAAAGGATAGGACACTTTGTAAACCTAAATAAATTTAAATATATGACATTGTACCTAATAGGTAGGCATATTTAGTAGGAATTGGGTAAACAAAATGGTAACACATAGACGAGGTAAAATAGGTAAGGTACTTGTTTTGTTCTGCCTAAGTTTTATAAAGGTAGTCTGTTACGCTGTGAACTAACAGGGAAATGTAATTTGTAACCTAATTGGTGCTCTATAATAAACCTTTAAAAAGTTGTTGAAAACTGCCCCTGTGGATAGGAAGAATACTATATGAAAATTCCTATAAAAAACGTAACTCAAATCTAGGCTCTCCAGTCACTCGCTGTGTGGACTTGGGTAAATTTTTTAACTTCTCTGTGCCAGTAGTACTTACTTCAGATGGATGTCGTAGTTGATCGACATGGGATATTTGAATAATACTAGCTGCATAGTGAACACGCAGGGAAAGTCACCTCTCGTTATCACTGTTGTTTTTATTGCATGAGTTTTAAGAGTTACTTGATGTGATACCAAATTCCATAGTAAAAAGACGGTCTTCAGAGATTTAACAGATGATCATGTGAAAGAGGATGCCATTTTCCAATAGAAAATGGGTTTCAAGTAAAGAAGGGAAAATGTACATTGGAATCAGAAGACTTCACCGGTACATTATACAATTTCATCTTAGAATCTCACCAGGCTTCTCCCCACTGCCCAACCCCATCCAACCCTCACCTGAGTCAAGCTTTAATATGAAGCTCTTCTCCTTCATTTTTTTTTCACAAAAAAATGTAATCTTATACAGCATTTGTATAAGTTTGTGCAATTTTTGACAATTTCACAAGAAGTAGAAAAGAGATTCCTTTGTGTTTAGTAACTCTTGCCAACTTATTAGTTCTCTCCTCCATTTTCCATAGCCTTCCAAAATATTTTACTGAATGATTTTGATGATAAATGATTAGGATCTGTATATGGTCAAATAACACTTAACTATTCATATGGGTTGCTAGAAAGTGTAAGGCTAAATTTATGCCTTAACAATATCAATAGTCTTTTGAGTCACACAAGTAATCTTATAAAGTGGCATGTAACTTAAACACTTCAACAAATCAGTAAAATCAATTCTTTGCTAAGAAATAAAAAAGACATAAGAGATATCTTCAAAAGAATTTAATAGACACCACTCATTTCCTTGTCTACCATATCAAAATAATGTAAACAGTAAAGAGTTTATGAGAAAGCAAATATATTAAAATGTTTATGCTATGAATGTAAAAGTCATGACAATGTCTAGTCAATATCCAAGTCATAGCGTACGGCCAGAGCTGGGAAGGAAAGACTGTTTCAACATCTCACAAAAATATTACTGGAATAAATCAGAAAAGTGGGGCCGGTTAAGGCAGGTCCTCACATGGAAATTAAGGAAGAGAAACTGGGCATAGGGCTGGATCGCCTTCACCAGCATTCTTTACGATTAGGTGCGGCCATGGGACTTTCATGGATCATGGGCAGAAGAGATACATACCCCTTCCATCTGGCCCAAAGCAGAGGGCTCCAAAGTCCTAGGTGATGGCAAGCCACCACCACACAGAAGCAGCCCGAATACTTGAGTGTGCGTGGATTGGAGGCTCCCTCTCCTAGTCTCTGCATTAGATTGTGCAATGCACAAGAAAAACACTTTAATTGTGTTAGAGAGATTTGGGAGGTGGCGGTGGTGGTTGTTAATAGCAGTTAACATCGCCCGACGCATCTTACACCACTGGTAGGTAAAGTGTAAACAGATTTTTCTTCCAGTGAAGTAGAGCACACCCTTGAGATAAAATTGAAAAACACTCCCACCTCTGGTGAGCAATTTTATGAAGTGTCTGTGGCAACTGGTAAAAAGACTAAATGGAAAGTCCCCTTGCATCCAGCTGTGAGAAGTGTTATGCCTTTTCAGTTCGGCTGCTCAGAATTGATCCTGAACTTCACCAGCTTGGAAACTCAAAATCACACCATGCCACGGTGCATTACGTTTTTCTCTCTCCAACCTCGAAAACACTTTCACTCCACTCTCTCGTTTGCATGGTTCCCAAGAAGTCGGATATAATTCTTACCTTTGCTCCTCTGTAGGTAAGGTTTTCAGCCCCTCTGGCTTCTCTCAGGATTTTTTAAAATACAATATGCCTAGGTGTAGTGTGTGTGTGTGTTTTGTTTTGTTTTGGCATTTATCCTGCTTGCTATTCTCTGAGCTTCGTGAATCTGCAATTTGGTTTCTGACAGTAATTTGGGGTAATTCTCAAACATTATTATCTCAAATATTTTTTCTGTTCCTTTCTCCCTTTCTTCTCCTCCTGCTCCCAGTATGGGTATATTATCTCTTTTGTCGTTGCCCGGAAATGTTGCAAGCTTGCAGGGTTCTTGTCTCACAGAGCCGAAGAATGAATCTTGCAGACACAAAAGGGTGAAATGATAGTTTAAAATGAAGGTGACAACAGAAAGAAAGCTCTCTAGAGTGAGAGGGATCCCAAATGGGTTGCCACTAAGGGCTTTTATGATCGGTCTTTTATAGAAAACTGAGCAGAGAACTTAAATCTTGATGTCACCACTGACAGCACCATGATTACTTCTCCTTTGAATAAGACGAATGAGGTCGTCTGGTTGTGTTCCCTTATCTCCGGTTTCATTACGCCTCAGCATTTCTGGGATTTCTGTGAGCCTGATCACGTAGCCCCCTACCTATCAGTCCCTACCTAGCCCCACCCGTCTCTTACTCAATACTTCTGGATACTCTGTATTTTTTTCAGTCTTTGTTCTCTGCTTTCCGATTTTGAAGGATTCTGATGTACCCAGTATATGTATATTGATGTATCGAGCTCAAAGAGTCTTTCCTCAGCCATGTCCAGCCTACTGCTAAGCCCATCCAAGGCATTCTTCATGTCTGTTACAGTGTTTGTTGATCCCTAGCATTCATTTCTTTTGGGTTCTTTCTTCAGCTTTTCAGTTCTGTGCCTACTTTGCTATCTATTTTATCCATTAGAACCCTTAGCCTATTAATCATAGTTGTTTTAAATTTCTGGTCTGATAATTCCAACATCCCTGCCATAGCTGATTCTGCTTGCTCTGTATCTTCAGACTGTATTTTTGTCTTTTGTTCTATCTTATAATTTTTGCTTATAGCAGAAATGATGTACTTGGTAAAAGGAACCGCTGTAAACAAGCTTTTAGTAATGTGATGATAAGATGTCAGGGGAGAGGAAAGGCTCTATAGCCTTATGATCAGGTCTCGGTCTTCTAGTGAACCTTTACCTCTGGACTGGGAACTTCACAAGTGATTCCCTGATTCCCCCAGCCCCACCCCCAAATACACATGTACTTATGCGGAACAAGATGGTTAGCATGGGCTGGAGTTGGGTCTCTTCCTTCCCCTGGCTCAGTTAGCCTCTGATACAACCCCTCTGGTTAATCAGTTTCTCCTGAGAGCAGGTGTTGTTAAGAACTGAATGTTCCAGGGGCATCTGAGTGGCACATTTGATCGAGCATTCGACTCAATTTCGGCTCAGGCCCTGATCTCAGGGGTGTGAGTTGGAGCCCCTGCCTCAGGCTCTGTGCTCAGCACCGAGTCTGCTTGAGACTCTCTTTTCCTCTCCCTTATCCCCTCCCCCACTCAAATAAACAAATCAACCTTAATAAAAGAAAAAAGAAAGAAAGAACAGAGCGCTCAAGTGTATTTCAAAAATGGTTTCTTTCCCCTCCTGCTGCTGGTAGCATGAGATTTTTCTCTGGTATTTGCTGCGGGAACCTGGTCAAGATGCTTAAGGTAAAACTCACAGAAGGATGGACACCCTCCCTGCCATGACTTGGTCCGGTTTGAGTTTTTAACTGTCAGACTTGTCCAGTCGGAGCCTCCAGGATTTGTCAATTACTGTCCTGGTGTTTCTAAGCTGGTATTATTTCCCACAGAGGTTTCAGCTCAGGGTTTCTGCTCTGGTAAGTTGTGATTCTCTGTATTCACTTCTAGGTCTTTCTTTGGGGGGTAGTGGTTTGTCCTGTGAGCTCACTTTTCTTATGAATCCAATGAGTTGATTTTTTAGTCTATTTAACTTCTTACCTGTTGTTAGGATGGAGTGACTTCTAGGCTCCTTACGTGTAGAAGTGGAAACTGGAAATCCCATTACATTTTTTAAAAGTATTAACCACAATTATGTTTGTGAGGATATGGGGGATATTTACTTGCCATAAATCCCTGGATTCAGAGGCAGATCCAGTTTCTAACACAGAACGGAAGAAGCCTGGGGAGAGTCTTTGAGTGTTGGTGTTCTAAGCAGAAAAATCTTCTTTAGGTAAAACAATATCCTTTGGTCTTCAATTAAATCATCTAATCATCAGAGCATTCCAGAAGGCCCAGCAAATTGGGAGGATTGCTGTTATTGGGGGGGGGGCATGAGTCAGAAGGAAGTTGCTTTGACAGAGAGAGGGTCCATGAACAACACTGCAAACTGTTGAAGACTTAAACACTGAAATAAAATAATTCTCTGTAAAGAGCCATGCCCCTGTGTCCTCAGAATAATGTCCAGCAGCTCTGTATAGAATATAAGGTCCTTCGTGCTCTGCCATCTGTTCACCTTATAGCCTCCGTCCTTCCCATCGCTCCTATCAGTCTGCACGGCCATACCGAGCCTTTCCTGGTTTCTGCGATCGTCCCTGTTCTCACTCAATTCCACATGGATATGTCGTTTCCCTTCTCAGGGCTGGTAAAGATTTATCCTACCTTCACCATGACTGGTGAAATGAACAGAGATTCAGGAAGGCAACTGGTCACCATGAAGGAAATGACAAGTGGAGATGACTCAAATAGGGTTAGGAGTTCCGACCTTTATAGGGACACTTAGATGTCCTTTCCACCTGCAGGATGCTTGGTTCCTTGTGTCCTCCCATAGCCCTGCGTGTGCCAGCATCTTTTAGTGACCGTTCTTCACTCCTCCTTCACCCCCTCTCCCAACAACCCCCAACACGCCAGCGCCCCTGCTCACACAAAGGGAGCTTCTTGATAACAGTGCTCTTGTCTGGTCTATCCCGGTTCTCTCCCAGGCCTCAGTGCCTGGAAATCTGCTGAATGATTAGGTGAAGGCTCTGACCACGATCACTAAAATAAATAGCTGAAATGGCCGCTCCCTTCTACTTTTCCTACACTAAGCTGCACCTTACTCTTTTGGGTCTTCTTTTCTCTTTGAGACTGACAGTCACTTAAAATTTATATCTTCTGTGTTAAAATGTATTAAGGAAAAAGAAATATATGCTGTATTTTATCCACAGAATTCTGCTCTGGCCTGTGGGGCACTACATTTAGTACTCATTGATTTTAACAATGGCAAACTTCCTTTCTTCCATCTCCCTTCTTTCCTTCCTTCCTTCCCTCCTTCCTTCCTTCCTTCCTTCCTTCCTTCCTTCCTTCCTTCCTTCCTTCCCTCCTTCCTTCCCTCCTTCCTTCCTTCCTTCCTTTCCTTCCTTCCTTCCTTCCTTCCTTCCTTCCTTCCTTCCTTCCTTCCTTCCTTCCTTCCTCTCTTTCTTTTAATGTGGGCAATTCAGAAAAAAAATTTTAAAGCCTTAAAAAATATAAGGCTTTAGGGGAGCCTGGGTGGCTCGGTCAGTCAAACATCCAACTCTTGATTTCAGCTCAGGTCGTGATCTCAGGGTCATGAGATGGAGCCCTGAGTCGGGCTCCGTGCTGGACATGGAGCCTGCTCAAGATTTTCTCTCTCCCCCTCCCTCTGTTCCCCACAACCCGCTCTCTCTCTCTAAGTAAGAAAAAAAAAAAGATAAAATAAAATAAAAATAAAAAGCTTTATTGAAGAAAAAAGTGTATATTCATGTAACTCCAACATATGATTGAAAGAAAATTATCAATAAAAAGCACTACCTTAAAAATATTTTTAACTTTTCATGGGAAATAATTTTGGACTTCTAAAAGAAAGGTGCAAAATGATACAAACATTTCCCACATATCTTTCACTCAGATTTCCTAAATGTAAACATCTTATAACACTGCAATTTCAAAATAAAGAAATATTATTATTTTGTACTGTTATCTAACTTACGGATGTTATTTCTGCTTATTTTGTTCCATATTATTCCACTAATGTCCTTTTTCTGGCCTGGGATCCAACCTAGTGTCATACATTGCATTGATTGATTGATTGGTTTGTTTATTTGAGAGAGAGAGCAGGAGCAAGGCAGGGAGGGGCAGAGGGAGAGGGAGAGAGAAACTTTAGCAGACTCTGTGCTCAGCACAGAGCCCCATGCGGGTCCCAATCTCACGATCTTGAGATCAGACCTGAGCTGAAACCAAGTTAGATGCCCAATCACCGTGACACCCAGGCACCCAAGTGTCATGCATTGCATTTAGATGTCATGTGTCCATATTCTCCTTTGCTTTGGAAAATTCCTTTTTTTTTTCTTAATGTAGTGACCTTGACAATTTTGAAGAGTACTGGTCAGTATCTGGTTGAGTTCCTCTAGATTTGAGTTAGCTTGATTTTTCCTCATGATTATGTTCAGATTATGCATTTTTGTCAAGAATATCACAGAAGTAATATCCTCTTCTCCATTAATCACACCAAGGGGTATTTGGTTAAGGTCAGATTTCTCCAGTGTAAAATTACTTTTCTTTAAAACTTTGTTATTAATAAATTTCTTGTGAGGAAATACTTTAAGGCCACATATTGTGTTTCTCATTAGATTTTCATTCTCCTACGTTAGCCTCCATTGGTGATCTCTGCCTAAAACAATTATTATAGTCGTGCTTGGCAAATAGTAATGCTCCATTTCTTCATTGCTACCACATTTATTAGCTGGGATTCGACTGAAAGGAACGAGTTTTCCTATTTATTCAGAATAGACTCATGGATCCTTATTTTATTGAATGGGTTATAACTTATTACATCATTATGTAATTGTTCAAATTGTTCCAGATTTGGCCATTGGGGGTCCTTCCAAGTTGGTTCCCATGTCCTTTAGACATATTCCCATCATTTCTTTGAGTACTTCCTCCTTTCTGGCATTACAAGATGTTTCAGTACTGTATTTTTCCGGCAGCCCTGAAATCAACCACTTCTCTAAGGAGCCTTGGTTTCTTTTCTCTCTCTCTCTCTTTTTTTTTGGGGGGGGGATGTTGTTTAGAACCGAAGTCTGAACACTGGGTGTACTCCTTGGTCCTGGGATGTCCTTGCTTCTAGGCCCTCTCAGAGGACAGAACCAGAGGAAAAAGCACGCACATACTCACACACGATGTCTCTTTATCTATCTGTCTGCATGTATATAACAACCATGAGATCATGCTGATACCTTCAACTTCAGCCCCACACCACAGTGTTCATTCTATTCTTTGTAACCCCTCTCTCCAACGGTAGAACCTTGGCTCTCATTATCCACAATATATTTGCTTATTAGCTTACTCTGAGACTACATATAGAGTAGTTTTAAATGTGCACCTGTATCCTTACAAAAAAAAAAAAAACACAAATCTCCTAACTGAATGCTGTGTTTCTGTGTAGTTCTTTTTGTCTTTAATTTTGGAGTATGTTCTTTATTTCTTTTTTAAAGATTTTTATTTATTTATTTGAGAAAGAGAGAATGGGCCAGAGGCAAAGGGAGAAGCAGACTCCCCCTGAACAGGGAGCCCAGTGTGGGACTCAGTCCCAGAACCCTGGAATCATGACCTGAGCTGAAAGCAGACACTTAACCAACTGAGCCACCCAGGCGCCCTGGAGTATATCCTTTAAACATACTATGATCCAAAGTTACTTAGGTTAGTTTGGTTTGTTCCTCATCCCACTTCAGTGGGGTTCTGTTTTTCCTTATGTCATTTCCTTCATTCCTTTCCTTTTTCCCGCCATGTTTTTCTCTGTTCCTTATAGGCAACCAATCTTAGGAGTTTGGGAGTTACCTCTTCTGTGTTTTTGTTTATTTGCCCAATGCAGCAGAAACATGTATTTTCCTATCTTCCTCCTTTCATATTACAAATAGTTACTTGCACTTTGATTTTTTTAGAAGATTTTATTTATTTATTTATTTGAGAGAGTGAGAGCATGAGCAGGGGGGAGAGGCAGAGGGAGAGGGAGAAGAAGGCTCCCCGCTGAGCAGGGAGACTGACCAGGGGCCTGATCCCAGGACTCTGAAATCATGACGTGAGCTGAAGGCAGACACTTAACTGACTGAGCCATCCAGGCACCCCTGTACTTTTATTTTTTATTTAACAATTATTTTGGAAAATAGTCTAGAATGTTCATAGAGATCTTGCTTATTATTTTTACAGCTGTGTAGTGCTCCATTGTACAGATGCACCATCCCTCATCCAACCACTGTTCTCTATATAAGCATTTCTCAGTTAAGGCAATGCTTCAGCGAATAACCTTACGCATAATTCTTTTTTTTTTAATGTTTTTTTATTACATTATGTTAGTCACCATGCAGTACATCCCTGGTTTCTGATGCAAGGTTCGATGATTCATTAGTTGTGTATAACACCCAGTGCACCATGCAATACGTGCCCTCCTTACTACCCATCACCGGTCTATCCCATTCCCCTGCCCCCCTCCCCTCTGAGGCCCTCAGTTTGTTTCTCAGAGTCAAGCATGGGAGACTATGGACTATACATAATTCTTTTGTATCGCTGGAGGTATATTTTCAGGGCAAGTTGCCAGAATTGGGATTAACTAGATCAAATTACTAGATAAAAAATTAAGTGCTTGAGGCACCTGGCTGGCTCAGTGGTAGAGCATGCGACTCTTGATCTCAGGGCAGTGAGTTCGAGCCTCAGGTTAGCTGCTGTGCAGCCTACTCAAAAAAAAAAAAATTAAGTGCTTATGTTGTTTTGTTAGAATTTGCCAAATTTCCCTCAAAACATTCCACCAGCAATATATGAAAGCTTATTTCCTCACCGCCTACCACCAGAATATATTGCCATGCTTTTTAATTTTTTGCCAGTACATAAAAGACAAATAGTATTTAAGTGTAATTTTTTTAAAGATTTTATTTATTTATTTGACAGAGAGTGAGTGAGAACAAGCAGGGGGAGGGGAAGAGGGAGAGGAAGAAACAGGCTCCCCACTGAGCAAGGGAACCTGATGTGTGGCTCGATCCCACGACCCTGAGATCATGACCCAAGCCAAAGGCAGCTGCTTAACCGACTGAGTCACCCAGGCGCCCCTAAGTGTAGTTTTAGTTTGCATTTCTCTAATTATAAGTAAAGTTGAACATCATTCCCTATGTTTAAAGCCATTATTACATCTTTGGTGTATGTGTGTGTGAATTATCTGTTCATGTATTTAAAAATTTTTTTCAGTCAGGTTTTTGGTTCTTTTCTCCTTGATTTTTAAAGCGATACTTACGTATTATAGCTGCTACATCTTCACATGAGCGGCACTGATTTTGAGCCACTAAAATATTAAATTGAAACAAACATTAAATTTAAACAAACGTCTCTCTCCATCTTTCATCTTGCTTCCAATTTATACCTTAAGTTGAGAAGAAACAATGTAAAAAAAAAAAACAGGAAGAAACAACGTCGGCAGCTTTCTATGAAAGCTCTGTCTATGAAATCCATGACTCATTTGAATAATATTGCTCGTCACGTTCCTTTCTTCCTATCGCCGTTGTCGTCCCTACATCCATTTGTCCATCCTTGCATAGCTTATCTGCCTAACTCTTCTATTAGTGCTTAGGATAAAAGCGATATAATTTTGTATATCTCTCATGCCTGCCACAAGGCAGATACAGCGGATTCTCAAAATTGCGGGGCCCCCTGGGTGGTGTAGTCGGTTAAGCGACTGACTCTTGGTTTCAGCTCAGGTCATGATCTCAGGGTCGTGAAGTCGAGCCCCACATTGGGCTCCGTGTGAGATTCTCCCTCCCTCTGACCCATCTGCTTGTGCTCTCTCTCTCTCTCAGTAAATAAATAAATAAATAATAAATAAATAAATAAATAAATAAATAAATAAATAAATAAAATATTTGCTAAGGTATAGAGGATGTTGACTGTTGAAGGAAAAAACAAAACTTCGTTATTCTTTATAAGAATGAAGAAGAGAGTACAAATTAACCTTTATTTATGGATTATTTCTAGAAATTTAAAGCAGCATGATAAAAACACATGATAAGTATAATGTAAGTTAGGAGAGAACGTCCGTGCAAAGAAACAGCTGGGGGAGGAGTAAACACTGGAGATAAGGAGGCTAAGGCACAAATGACTTGATCTCTACATTTGCTAAGAATGGGAAGTAACTTTTTTTCTTAATAGAGCACAATTATGGTTACATTTATGAAGCTGGGATAGTTGACTTCTTCAAGATCAGTTTGAAACTGAGGTTTCAAGCCTGAGTGTGAAGTAGTACAGGGTTTTTTGTTTTTTGTTTTTTTTAAGATTTTATTTACTTGACAGAGGGAGACACAGCGAGAGAGGGAACACAAGCAGAGGGAGAGGGAGAAGCAGGCTTCCCGCTGAGCAGGGAGCCCGACGCAGGGCTCGATCCCAGGACCCTGAGATCATGACCTGAGCCGAAGGCAGATACTTAACGACTGCACCACCTAGGCGCCCCTAGTATGGGTTTTTGTTTAAGTTTCTGTTTTAGAGACTGCAACATGACTATCAGATCCTTCAATAAAAAATTTCTTCCTTAATTGTAAACAGATGTTTAAAGGGCAACAGGTGAATTTGATATACCAAAAAGAATATCGTACAAAGAATAAGAATGAACAAGAGGGAGAAAGTTCCACTCTTGGCTTTCTTTGGTCTTTTCAAATATTGTTAATGAACCCCGTCTGTACCAGCTTCTGAGTCTTTCCAACTTGTCTCTGGTTGGACTCCTAGCCCTGCTTTTCTTTTATAGAAAATAGTCTAAAACCAAGCCTTCCCATAGGAAGAGGCTGCCAAGCCATGTGGGGCCCCTCTGGGGACCAGAGCCGTTTACCATAGCTCATTACAGGCAGGCAGGCAGGCAGGCAGATGTGCCCTACATAAAGGCCAATAACTCTCCAGAAAGGCAAGAAGAGAACACAAATTATCATTAAGAAATAATTTTTAGTGCTTAAAGGAAAAACAGATTTGGTCTCTGCACACTGAAGTTATATCTGCAGGAAAGCAACAAACTGCCCCTGAGGGCACTGTAACGCTTTGCTTTAGTCCTCCGGGTTCCCGTGCTTTCTTGTTTCCTGCAGGCCTACTCAGAACCTTTAATATGCAGTTAGTGTGCAGCCTGATTTTCTAAAAGGAAAATGTTATAAAAAGCATTTTCCCAATGTATCTTGGAATATGTGGGGACATTTGCATAGGCCAATAGTTCTCAATCTTCAGCATGCATCAATATTGTCTGAATGGCTTCTTAAAACATAACACTGCCCCACTCTGAGTGGAGCTTCTGACTCAGTAAGACTGTGGTGGGGCCCAAGAATTTGCATTTTGAACAAGTGTGCATGTGATGCTGATGCTTCTAGTCCAGGGACCATTCGGGGGAACCCCCGGCCTTAGTATATGGTACCCAAACCATTTTGGTTTAAACATATTTTCAGGGGTCCTTTGTATCTTTCAACTCCCAATAACAGGCAAACTAAAAAACAGGTCTCACCTTGTTGAAATTTTTATTATTGTCAATAAACTCAATCTAGTATTTTCTTCCCCCCCACCAATATAGTAATTTCAAAAGTAAAGACCAAGAGCTACTAATAGTCTCTTGAGAGTCTCCAGAGACCCACAGGTTGTTTTATGATAGCATTGATGCGAATAATATGACAATGTCTGTTTTCTAACAGGAAAAAAAATGATTTAATGATGATATCCCATTATTTCAGGTTTTATCCTACTGGTTTCTCATTAAGAGAAACCTTAGACTTTTTAAAAACAATGGTGGAGATTTTTGCATCAGAAAGCACTCAGTGTACAAGTGTGGGTTTGTTTGGGTTTGTTTATTTCTGTTTTTCTTTTAAATTTTGGAAATTAAAAGTATTTAGAAAAAAAGTGTTTAGGAAAAAAAAGTACTTCTAAGCACTTCTTGGAGGAGTCAAATTTTCTTTATGGTCATGATTAAAAATGGGAGGTGGCGGAAGTGTCAGCCGAGAGCTACGAATCCTGTCAATCAAGTACCAAACCTCGTTTACAAACCAATTTCAGATAAAGGTAACTGCAAAGATCCTTCACTAGTCCCTGCTGGTTCTGGGTGTCTAGAGCGCTTGCAGGCCAGTAATGCCATGCTAACCTCTTCATTAAACACGCATGTCTTTGCCCCAGTCCTGAGCCGCCAGAAGGGAACCACATTTGAAGTTCAGTATTTACCATTATGCGAATGATTATCAGTAATAATACAGGTTCATGTTGCTCTTCAAACACTTCGGAAACCTGATGTATTTCAGAATTCAGAATTTCTAGCCCCTTAGAGGGGTCAACAGTGAACGCATTTTGTAACAGGTGACATCTCTAGTAGGGGCCAGGACAGCATCTGATAAAGAAGCACATTAATATTTCTGCAGGAAAATGTATGAATAGTCCTACTAAGTGACAAAATGAAAACGTCATTAAAGTCATAAGGAAGGGGGACAATCTGCCTTCGGCTCAGGTCACGATCTCAGGGTCCTGGGATCCAGCCTCCTGTTGGGCTCCCAGCTCAATGGGAACCTGCTTCTCCCTCTCCCCCTGCTTGTGTTCTCTCTTTCATGCTCTCTCTCAAATAAATAAATAAAATCTTTAAAAAAAATTAAGTCATAAGGAAGAGAAAATACATTTACTGTATTCATTGAAAAAATCTGCATGTAAGTGGACCCGTGAAGTTCAAACCCGTGTTGTTCAAGGGTCAACTGTGTTCACAGAGGTGTGCAACCGTCACCAGAATCTGATTTTAGCATTTATTCATTTTTCCCCATTTCTCCCTCCCCCTGCCCCAGGCAACCATGAATCTACTTTCTACCTCTAGGGATTTGTCTATTCTGGACACTTTATATAATTGCAATTATACAACATGTGGCCTTTGGAGTCTGCCTTCTCTGATTTCACATGGTGTTTTCAGAACTTTCTTGCATTGTAGAAGTGTGAGTGAGGTCTAAGAACATAAATCATGCTCTCCCCCTTCTTTTTTTAGCTAACTCACTTTTTCGGTGTACATATGATCTGGCTAAAAGAGATAATGAAATTGTATGACTGAAAATATAATTTTCTTCACATATAGCAAGAAAGTATCGATGAGGAGGTAAGAGTTAAGCATGAGTATTAAATTTTTGTGCCAGTATTATAGAGTATCATCGTGATAATACTACCTGTGTGAGGAGAAAACAATATTAGTGCTGATTTATATTTATTCTATATTAGGGAAGACTTGTTAGTTTTTCATAAGAACGAGCCAAACCCGACTGTTTTGGTTTTTACTGGCAGAAAGTTAAAGTCAATATAAAAATTTAATTAAAGTTGTAACTCTTTTATAAATTTACAAGTTTCACTGACACCTAATTACTCTGTTTTGATATTCTTTGCCCTTTAAAAAATATGGTTTAATTATACTCACTGAAAAGACTGATTTTAAATACTAAGCTATTAAGAGTTTCAAAAGTCATGTTTTGCTGAGAGATTTTTACCTTATTACTTTTTACAAGATTTATTTACTTGAGAGAGAGTGTGTGTGTGCAGGGGAGGGTGAAGGGGCAGAAGGAAAGAATCTCAAGCAGACTCCCCACTGAGCATGGAGCCCGACATGGGCCTTGATCTCACGACACCGAGATTATGACCTGAGCTGAAACCAAGAGCTGGACACTCAACCGACTGAGCCCCCCAGGTGCCACTGCTGATAGATATTTAAACGCTAGAAAAAGATGCCGGGAGCAGGCTTACTGGCAATGTAGACTAGTATTTATTCAGGACGTACTCTATACCCATATCACATGTATCTCCCTTAATCAATCATTTATTTCATTAACATGTGGTTATACTGATCTAGGTAGATGGGAGTGGTGAATAAAATAGACAAAATTCCTGTCTTGGGAAAAAGTATGCCAGAGTATTAGTACTAGCAACTAAAACACTCAGCATGAATAGAGAAATATGGTGAGGGGGCATGCTCTGTATGATAGGGTGCCTCGGGGAAGACATCTCTGAGTAGGTGACATTTTAGAGACATGTATAAAGTGAAGGGGTGGACCATATGGGACATCTGGCAAGAGATCATTCCAGAAAAAGGTAACAAGAACAAAGTTCTGGGGTTGGAATGTATTTGTCACCTCACATAATAACCTCTTGTACTTCAAGACCAGGGAAAACAGATATACCTTCAAGAAAAAGGTGGGCATGGGGTTACTTGGCCTGACAGCGCTTCTAGACTCTTAAAGCAAATAGAGGAGACCCATGCAGATCCCTTTGACCTAAAGCTGGTTTGTAGCTTAAGTCAAAGGATTCACATCTCTCAGAGATCTTTAGTGATATTTTTGCCATCCCTCATATGTAATTATAGCCACAGAGTAACTAGCACCTCCAAGGAAGTGCATAAAAGTTTTATTATTATTACTAAAAACATTTTTTAGTTGTACCAAAAATCTGAAAACAAAAAAACATCTATAAAGTTTAATACATAATTAAAGTGAGATTTAAGATCAACAGAGAGGGGGCACCTGGCTGGCTTTGTCAGTACAGCATGAGACTTTTGATGTTGGGGTTGTTCAAGGCCCGCGTTGGGTGTGGAGATGGCTTAAAAATAAAATCTTTAAAAAAATCAATAGAGAGTAAAATCGTGTCTGATTATGAATCTCATCTTTTAAATTCTAAAATAATCATATAGTTAAAAACAATAGAAGCTTAAATAATTTTCGAACCTGAGGGAAGATTCTGGTGGTTTGGTTATGCAACTTATGGTGTCATCTAGTGGTAATTCATTCAAATTTCAACCAAATGTCCCAGAGGGCTGTGCTAAATTGTTAGACAATGCGACTAAGCAAAGCTCCCCCAAATTAAATGGCTGTCAAATCACAGTCATCATTTTTCAAAAATAATTATAGATTCAGAGGAAGTTGCAAACATTATACAGAGAAAACGGTGTACTCTACATTTAGTGATCCTTATAGTTAATTTTTTTAAAGATTTTATTTACTTATTTGAGAGAGAGAGAGCAAGCGCAAGAGAGAGCACAAGTGGTGGAAAGGGAGAAGCAGGCTCCCCGCTGAGCAAGGACCCCAATGCGGGACTCCATCCCAGGACCCTGGGATCATGACCTGAGTCCAAGGCAGCCGCTTAGCCGACTGAGCCACCCCCACACCCTATAATTTGTATTTTTTTAATGTCTAATGATATTGGACATCATTCCATGTGCTTCCTTGCCATATGTACAATCTCTTTAACAAAATATCTTTTTATGTGTTAGAAGGTGGGGAAGGGACAATAAAGTACCCCCCAAAGTTAGAAGGCATTTTGAGACCAGAAAACAAAGCAGGAGCCGCCATACAGCTTACACAGCGTTCTCGTCAGGGTGACTTACGTAGCTGCACAGCTCTTTTCCCCAGTCTAGTCCACAGATTTTATAGAGCAAGGGGCAGAGAAGAAGGGGACTGCAGTGACCTCGAAGGGCTGGCATGCGCTTAACTGATGGCCAGCCTTTAATGAGATCTCGTGGTGCTGCTGTGCAGCAGGAAGGGAAAACTGTACGGTCTCTAACAGATTCATGGGAGGCCGGGCCTCCCCCATCACCACCACGATGGGCATTTCTAAGGCATGTGTATTAATCTCCCAGGGGCCCGGAACGGATAGCCCTGAGAGAAGGCATTGTGTGAACAAGATAGAGGGCCAAAGATGGAGTCAGTATTGTCAGCTCTCCTACATCACGTCTTTTGTCCATTTTCTAATGGATTGCCTTTTTTTAACTGTTGGATTTTGAGAAATTTTTATACATTCTAGATATAAGTCTTTTGTAGCATATGTGGTTTGCAAATATTTTCTCTCAGTCATTAGCTTGCCTTTTTATCCTCTTAACAGGATCTTTCGCTGAGCAAATATTTTAAATTTTGATGAAATCCAATTATCAATCATTTCTTTTATAGATCACGCATTTGGCATCATGTCTAATAACTCTTTACCAAGCACTATGTCCAGAAGATATTCTACTACGCTTTCTTTTATCTTGTTCGGGTCCATTCAGTTTCTTGAACCTATGGGTTTCAGTTTTTTGCCAAATTTGGGGAATTTTCAGCCAGTATTTCTTCAAATACCTTTTTGGCCCCTTCTCTTTGTCTTCTCCTTTTGGGACTGTGATGCCATGAATGTTAGATCTTTTGTTAGAGTTTATATCTGCACAGGCCCCTAAGGCCCTTTTCCCTTTTTGTCAATCTGTTTTCTCTGTTGTCATATTGGATAATTTCTATTGTTCTATCTTCACATTTGCTGATTCTTTCCTCTGCCCCTTGGTTCTGTTGTTGAGTGTATCTATTAGGTTTTTTATTGAAGTTACTGTATTTTTTTCAGTTCTAAAATTGCCTTAATATCCCTGTAAGAGAATTCTAACATCTCTGTCATCTTGGTTTTGGTGTCTGTTGATTCTTGAGTTGAGATTTTTCTGGTTCTTAGTATGACGGGATTTTTCTTTCTTTGTCCTTTGGCTGGAAAGAGGAGGCTTTTCCTCTTTCCTTTCTTCCCTTCCTTTCTTCCTTTCTTCCTTTCTTCCTTTCTTCCTTTCTTCCTTCCTTCCTTCCTTCCTTCCTTCCTTCCTTCCTTCCTTCCTTCCTTCCTTACTTCTTTCCTTCCTTCCTGTACTATTTGGATTTCCAAGGTTCTGGCTTCTCCATTGCCTAGTTTAAGATATATGAAGAGAAAGAAAACTCAAGGACCATACTGCCATGTTGCTTCTGAAATCCAGAGTTCCCTACATGGTCTGGCATTTTCTCTGTACCTTTCAGAGTCTCATTATATTTGTTTTATATATAACATCCAAGGCTTTTAACTGCATTTAGTGGGAGGAATGGAGAATGGATGTCTAGTCCATCTAGTCCATCTTGTCCGGAAATGGAAGTCAGTCAGTGCTTTAAAAACATTATTTATTGAGGTGTGTTTCACTTAACATAAATCAGCCATTTGAAAGTGAACAATTCAGTGACATTTAATATAGTCCCAGTGTTGTATAACGACCACTTCTATGTAGTTTCCAAACATTCCCATTAGTACAAAATAAAACCTCTAGGGGCACTTTGGTGGCTCAGTCCATTAAGGGTCTTGGTTTTGGCTCAGGTCATGATCTCAGTGTTGTGAGAAGGATCCTCACATCGGCTCCGTGCTGGGTGTGGAGCCTGCTTAAGATTCTCTCTCCCTCTCCCTCTGTACCTCCCCTCCCCTGCTTGTGTGCTCTCTCTCTCTAAAAGAAAAAAATAATTAATTAATTTTAAAAATAAAGAAAGAAATTGGGCTGCTTGGGTAGCTCAGTTGGTTAAGTGTCTGTCTTCAGCTCAGGTCATGATCCCAGGGTCCTGGGATTGAGTCCTGTCGGGCTCCCTGCTCAGCAAGGAGCCTGTTTCTCCCTGTACTCCTGGCTTCTGCTCTCTCGTGCTATCTGTCTCTCTCTCTCTCAAATAAATAAATAAAATCTTTAAAAAAAATAGTCATAGGCCCTCGCTGACCAATGGGCTACTTATAGCTGGGCATGATTACCAAAAAAGGAAAATTCCGTATGTTCCCATACCTGCACGCTTCTCCCTTCAATGCTAGCCGCCCACCACTGACTCCTGGCAGGCAGTCTCTCCTCGGCCATCCTGCCCACTGCGAGGGAGCAGTGTATTCAATAAACTTCTATCTTCTTTATTCTGCCTTGAGTGAATTCTTTCATCTCCAGCCTCCACCTGACTGGGGCACCCCACAATTTGTACATCTTCTATGGAGAAATATCTGGTTGAATCCTTTGCCCATTTTAAAACTGAGTTATTTCTCTTTCTGTTGTTGAGTTATAGGAGTTCTTCATAAAGTCTGGATAATATCAGATACACAGTGCAAATATTGTTCCCATTGTGCAAGATTGTCTGTTTACTTCCTTGATAATGACTGCTGGTGCACAAAGTCTTCCATTTTGGTGAAGTCTAATTTATCTATTTCTGAATTTGTTGCTCATGCTTTAGGTGTCATATTGATAAATCCATAGCTAAATCCAAGTTAATTAAGATTTACTCCTGCATTTTCCTCTAAGAATTTTATGATTTTAGCCCTCATATTTAGGTCACTGATCCACTTTGAGTTAATTTTTGTATGTTGTGTAAAGTAGGGTTCTAACCTCATTTTTTTCTTCATGCGGTTTTCCGGCTGCCTCAGCACTATGTGTTGTGCTAGTCTTTCCCTATTAAATGTTCTTGGAACCCTTGTTGAAAATCAATTATTCACAAATGTATATGTCTATATCTGGACTGTGAATTCCATTCCATCGGTCTATACATCTGTCCTTAACCATGAGCCATGTGGTGAGTCACCACTTTTTCTACACAATGTATTGTTACCCTGTTTAAGAAACACAAAAATAGGGGCTCCTGGGTGGCACGGCGGTTGAGCGTCTGCCTTCAGTTCAGGGCGTGATCCCAGCATTACGGGATCGAGCCCCACATCCGGCTCTTCCGCTATGAGCCTGCTTCTTCCTCTCCCACTCCCCTGCTGTGTTCACTCTCTCGCTGGCTGTCTCTATCTGTGTTAAATAAATAAATAAAATATTTTAAAAAAAAAGAAACACAAAAATAAAATGTCAAATTTATTTATGTTTTATTTAATGTCAAATAATTAATTATGAAGTTGGTTTAAAGATCATAGATTGAATACATGCTACATCTCTATCAAAATTTCTGAAAATGACAAATTATTAATAGATAACTAAGCTCAAAAATGAAAAGGGGAATCAGAAACACAGTGTATCAGAAACTGTGACGAACAATCGAGAAAGGAAAAATCTGAAATGTAATTGTAAATCCATCCCTCTGTGGTCACAAGACGGATGGGACCATCAGCAAAGTGAGTGCAAACCACACTTCTTCCTAAGCAGGAGATACAACAAACAGTCCAGGAGAGGTTCTCAAATGCAAAGAGGAACACACAAATGCATATCATTAAATGTTGGAGAAAATGTAACCAAACTAATGTGAATTTGCTCGTTGGTAAGTTACAGATAGAGACCACCCCAAGGGGACTGGGTCACACAAAGTAATTTTTATTTGCAGCAAATTAAGGAGATCACAAGGAATAACTTCTAAAGCTGTGACTCCCCAGACAACAAAATTGGGGAAGTTTTAAGCTAAGGGTGCATGCATATTCACGAAGGGGCTTGGCAAAGAGACCTCAGTACAGACCTGAGGCAAAAGTTGTTCTAAGCTGACAGAGTACAGGTCCTAGTTGATCGAAGTGACAAGGGCCAACCAAGGTCAGTATCATCAATTCTCCGGCTGAGTCAGTCCAGTCTTGGAGTACTCACAGGGTTTAAATCCTGCAAACCCGACTCAAGACTGTGTTAAGTCAATCTTTAGTTTTGAAAAAGCACTAGGAGTTTTACGACCGATTTATGTCTGATACAGTTAGGCTAGCTCCTGGCCCACAGACTGTTAATTTTTGCATTTTCTTTGTTTCTTTAAAGTCCTCAAGTACTGAGGATTTTACATTCCTTTGTAATTTCCAACACCTCTTAGGAAGTTCAGCAAGTATTGCTTTCGTGTATAGATCACAAAAATCGCTGGGGGCCTAAAATGACTTCTTCTGTGTCCTGAAAGCTTTGTCTCCACTTTTTCTTTTTCAGGGGACCCCTAACTCTTTCTGCTTTTTCACACCATGGAAAAAAAAGTATACTTGAATAAGTAAGTTAATAGGGCAGTTAGAACCGAATTTAGAACAAATACAATTAATGATGTCTTTGGAGTTTGTAAAGTTTTTCTAAAAAAGAATCAGCTTGAGTTCATACAAATAAAGATCTGATCTGTAAAACAAAGGTCCATTTAGTGGCATCTTTGGACCCAGTAGAGAAAAAATTGTCATGTTTATAATTCATATCAAGGATTTCCCTAAACTACAGTATAAAAGGACAAAATATAGACTATATGAAAGAAAGGTTCATGGGAGACAAAATTTCCACTATTAGATACAGAAAAGATATACAGGGAAGAAAAGATATAAAGAAGTGGACAAAATTCTTTGTTTTTTTTATTTGTTTTTTGAAGACTTATTTATTTATTTTAGAGAGAAAGGGAACCTAAACACTTGGCTTTGTTCCTGCGTTACTGAGAAGACAGCGCACCACATCACCATTCTCAAAAAAAAAAAAAAAAAAACCCCAGGCCCCAAGCAAAGACAAGACTCACTCTTCTTTCCTTTCCAGTCTCCCGGATACTCTGTCTGTATCTACACTCTCTCTAGGTCTTTAATAAACTGCTCTCACTTCCTTTCAGCTCACATTTCATTTTTATCCCGCGTGAAGCCAAGACCCTCTGGGCTGGGTCTTCGGGAACCCCCTCTGTGTCCTCAGACCTAGTCAGTCTGCATCATCAATAAAGAGATGAAGAAGAAAGTTAAAATAGCAATATCTAAGACTACAGTAGATAATCTCAAAATTTTGTAGAAAAGTATCTTTGAACATAAGATTCTATACCTTAGCCAATTATCCATCAACTATGAGTGCAAAATAAAGAGGTTTTCATTTAAGCTAAGACTTAAGACATTTTATATCTCAGAGACCCTCTCTAAATCAACTACTACTTGGATATTCGGTAATAAAAAAAATTCAAATTCCAGAGGAATATAAAAAATATGAACAACATAAGCAAAGAAATCAGTAAACATAACATTAGTTCTAAACAAGTTATGTGAGTAAAAATTTAAAGAATATGGGGGGGATTCGGAAGTATCAATATGGGAGGTTTGTGGCTTTGAAGTGGGAGTAAATGAAGGAGACTACTAAGGTTCTTATATTGCTTAAGGGCAAGATGTGAATATAGTTAACTTTAGATATTAACTTTCAGCTGAATACTGGCCCCATCAAAGATGTCCACATCAAATTCCCCCAATCTGTGAACATGTTACATGACATGGCAAGAGGAATTTTGCAGATGTGATAGTTGAGAATCTTGACATAGATTATTTTAGATGATCCGGGGGGCACAATGTAGTCACGAGGTCCATATGAGAGGGACTGAGGAGGATCAGGAAGAGAGAGAGGGAGATGTGATGTAAGGCCTTGAACCAAGAACTGTGAGAAAGCCTCTGGGAAGTTGGAAAAGGCGAGGAAATAAATTCTTCCCAAGAACCTCCAGAATAACATGGCTCTGCCAACCCATTTGGACTTCCGACTTCCAGAACTATAAGATGATAATTCCATGTTGTTTTAATCAAGTAAGCTTTTTCTTTTTTGTAATTTGTTACAATATGAAACGAATACAATAGCTTTAAATATTTGCATTAGAATTTAAAGGTGACTCACAGAGGAATCAGAATAGAATGTATAATTGCTAAGCCATTTAAGAAAAAAAATGGAACAAGAAAAATTTGAACAATTCAACAGATGACAGAAAACAAAAAACAGAAAAAAGTGGAAAAAATACAGTCAATAGAGAGCCAAAAATTAAAATGTCAAGACTAAATCCAATGACTTCAGTAAAAACAGTGGCTATAAATGGATTACATTCACCTGTTATAAAACAGATTCTCAGATGATTGTTAAAAAACAAAAACAAAAAACAAGCCCAATTCCTCTATGTGCTAAATAAACATTCTCCTAAAACAAAATGGTAGCGGGACTTTCATGTTTGGCCAGGCTGGAGTATTTGTTGCTTCGCAATCCTTGTTGTCCCTCCCTAGATATTCTTCAAATTAGTCAGTGTGCGAAGATGTGGCAATCAGAAGTGAACAAATACATGTTCTCTGTGTAGCCCGGCTCCTTAAGAAAAATGACAGGACGGTTGAAAAAAGAGGAGAGGGCAAGGGTTAGGGAGAGTGAGTGAGAGAATAAGAGGAAAATAATAGCAACATGATGGCGGGTTAACAGTGGAAACGAAGTAAGTACGGTAAAGAAAGGGAAAAGTGGAGGGAATCTTTTTTTTCTTTTTAAGATTTTATTTATTTATCAAAGAGAGAGAATGCATAAGCAGGGGGACTGGCAGAAGGGAGAGGGAGAAGTAGGCTCCCTGCTGGAGCCCAACTCAGGACTTGATCCTAGGACCCTGGGATCATCCCAAGCCAAAGGCAGACGCTTAAACGACTGAGCCACCCAGATGTCCCATGGGGAGGGAACCTTAACGGGGGATGGAATAACCTACCAAGGAGAAGGCCATGAATTGTTATAAATTACAACATCACCTCAAAATATGTTAGATAATAACTAGTAGAAATAAAACAAAATATTGACAAGTCACAAAGGGAGAATTTTATACACTTTTCACAGAAATCTGCAAGTCAAGTAGACAAAGCATATAAAAGATACTGCGATTTGAGTAAAAAGGTTATGGACTCTGATTAAATAATTTGAGCATGAATTTGGTTTCCACATCCACACCATAAAAAAACTGCTTCAGATATGAGGTATATTCATTTCTATGTGATAAATATTGAAATTTGTCAAATTAAAAAAAATAAATACATGTAGGAAATAGAAATTATTTGCTAAACAACTTTGATGCTAAAAATATCCAGAGTGTAAATTAAAAATACCTCAGGACTAAAAGACTAACGTTCGCTATAGTCCATAATCCATAGAGTAACCAGAGAGGTATTTTAAAAATATGAGTCAGATCAGGTCACTCCCTGTCCAAACTGCCACTAGCTTTGTGTCACAATTAGAATAAAATGTAAAAATTTTAACCATGGCCTTCCAGGTCCCATCCAGCTATTTCTCTCCTTCCACCTTTCTCTTCACTCACTGCTTCCACACTAGCCTCTTCTGCTACAAGTAAGTCAAGCAAGTTTTTACCTCACGGTCTTTGTACTTACGGTTCTCTGTGTTTACTATGATTTCCTTCCAAATTAAAAAAAGAAAAAAGAGAATGAGGCTATTTTCCTCATTCTTGTTCAACTTTACCTCCTAAGAGGGGCATTTGCCGCTCAGCTCATCTCCAATAGGAGTTGAATGTTCAGTGCCAAGAGGGAAAGAACCATCTATCTGCTTCACTTACTGTCATATTCCCAGCAGAGAGAACAGTCCTTGGAACACTGCGGATGCTCAATGAATATTGGTTGAATGAATAGGTAAAAGAAAGCACTGCATAATAAGGCCTTTGGAATATGGCTAACGTCGTGTTCGGAGGAAATATGTGGTATAGAGCATTTATTTGAAAAGAGTGAAGACCAAAATCTTTTAATTCAAGAAATGAAAGTAAAACAAACAATCAAACAAATCCAATGAAAGCAGAAAACAAGAAATGAAAAAGAAGAAATTAATTAAATAGAAAACAAAAACTAAAGAAATGAGAAGACTTTCTCAATACAACCAAACATAATAATGTTAAGTAGAAAATAGTTGCAAGATAATCAAATCAAAAGAAGCCACAAATAAGTAACAAGAAAGAAAAGTGGGACTTACCTTGGGTACTGAATAGATTTTTTTTAAAAAAATAAGAGAATACTACACATAACATTATGCCAACAGTTTATAAGATATGAATTATTAACATCAGCTTGTCAAATAGTAAAAAACTAGAAGATACCAAGATTCGTATAAGAAACATCTATGGTAGTAAAAGATGTAAACTTAAAAGGCCCTGATCCCAACAGTACTATGGGCAAGCTTTGACCATCTTTAAGAAATAAATAATTCCCATTTCTGTAAGTGCCCCAGAATCTAGGTAAAGATAGGAAGCTACTCAATTCATTTTATGAAGCTAGGACAAAGTTAGTCCCCAAATTGAACTAGAATGGCACAAGAAAACTTTAAGCCAATTTTATCTATAAACACAAATGCAAATAAAACATGAGTAACTTGAATACTGTGGTGAGTTGGAAGAATAATATTTTATGGCCTACTTAGATTTTTCTCAGAAATGTAAAGATGGTTCTAGAAAAATTATTCTAATTTATTAAATTACATTGAGAGGGGAAGACCATTTGATATCTTAATAGATGTTGAAAATTATTCCGTAAAATCCAACAGCTATTCACAAGTAAGCACACACACACACACACACACACACACACACACACACACACACTTACCAGACAAGGAAAAGAAGGAATTTGCCTTGCTGTGCAAAAGTGTATACAATAAGGACTGAAGCAAACATTCTTATTGGCGAAATTTTAGAAGCATTCGCATTAAAATCGAGAAGAAAAGAATGACACTCTTTTTTTCAACTATTTAACGTTGTAGTGGAGGTTGTAAGAAACGCAATAAAATGAATTATAAAGATTGGAAAAGAAGAGGAAAACACCTGCTAATTCTGGATGACAGTGATCATCAATATAGAAAAACCAAGAGAATTGGTGGCAAACTGTTAGAAGTCAGTGGGATTTGTGGCCCTACACTACACTGGGGCACCTGCCCCTTTTCTCCCTGAGTCTCTGTGGTCCAGTCACCCCAAAAGTTACTCAGCTTCTCGAAAGCCCGTCTCTGGACACTCAAGTTGTGGACTGTGGACCAGCAGCCTCAGTACCACCTGTGCGCCTGTTAGGAATGAAAACGCCAGGTTGCACTTCAGATCTATTGCCTTTTGATAAGAACGCCCAGACAATTCATATGCATATTCAAGTTTGAGAAGCGTTACCCTACACTCTTGTTAGGGACATCACACAAGCTTTTTCCTTTTTCTGGGAGACTCTTGCCCACTTTATTAATCTTCCAACTCAAACATTTTAACTCAAACTCAAACTTCGCTGACATTTCAGCCTGGAACATGTGTCCCCTATGTGTTTTCTCAAAAAACTCTGTCCTGTTACTTCATAGCACTTGTCACAGATCACTCTTACTTATGTGTACAACTATTTGGTTAATGTCTGGCTCTTCCTCTAAACCATAGGGTCCTTGACAGAACATGTCTGTTTTGTTTACTCTTATTTCCAGGGCACAAGGCCTGGCGTACAGTAGGCACACAATAAATCTTTGTTGAATGAAAGAAAAACAGTGGAAATTTTGATCTACATGGCACCTTTCTCTTGGTTATGAAAAGGGCTTTTATTGTCACTGTGACTTAAACCTTGCTTCAATTATTTGGTTAATTCATACAACAGAATAATTTAACCAGAAAAAAGTGTTCTTCATTTTCCTAAACAAGGTTTTCTATTTTTGTTTTCGGTTACAGACATGTAAACTAGTGATTCTCAATCCTAGATTAACTTAAAATCACCTAGAGCCTTAAAATCACCCCAGAGACTTTTATTTCATTGGCGCAGGAACTGATGAGAATGTTATCTCTGGCATTCAAGCTGACAAGCCCCCAAAAGTTAAAGTAAATGGACATCAAATAATATTACCTTTCAGCATTCATATAATAACCATAAGCTGCTGACCGAGGCAAAGCTTATCTTAATCGGCAGTCGATGAATTACAACGTAAAAACATGAAGTAAAAAAGACTTATTATATATGATTTGAAGGACCGCATCATCTGCGTGAGATGCACTAAGATCATGAGGTCTATGTCATAGTGTTTTGTTTCTTTCCAGGACCTGATTGCTATAGATAGCTTTAAGAATCCCTGAATTATACGGGCACCTGGGTGACTCAGTCCGTTAAGTGTCCGACTCTTGATTTCTGCTCAGGTCATGATATCAGGGTTGAGGGATCGAGCCCGATGCTGGGCCCCCCACTCAGTGGGGAGTCTGCTTCAGGAGCCTGCTTCTCCCTCTGCCTGCTCTTCCCCCTGCTTGTTCTCTCTCTCTCTCTCTCTTTCTCTGACAAATAAATATATAAAATCTTAAAAAACAAAGCAAAACAAAAAAAACAAAAAACGATTTGGTATTTCAGAAATCCTTTCCCTTTCTCACCTGAATAACACAGAGATCAAAACCTTTCCTTCTTTCTCCCCCCACACCAGCATTTAGTAGGGTCTATACCTGTTAACTCGACTATGTGAGGGTCCCATTAATTTGGTTTTTGGCTTCTAGTTTTATGCGTGTCATGAGTCTTTACGTGCCTGGTGATTTTCGATGATGCCAGACTTTGCATCTGCAAAGTTCTTGAAATAATAAGAGTCTTGGGAAGATGTACTATTCCTCCAGGATGCATTTACATTTGCTTCTGTCTGGTTCCTTCATATTATTCCTATTTCAGGCATTGAGAAATTCAAAACTGAACTTCAGTTTCTCTGAGGGCCATTTACTTCTGGTTCACTCCAATCTTAGGGTGCAACTCTTCATTCTGAAAATGAAGAAAGAAGTTCATAGAACATTCTTCTGGTAGATTCTGGACCTCAATCTCTATTTCCCAAGCCCCGTGAGGCTGTGAAATGTGCCATTCAACCTCAGTCTCCTTTTCTAGGATTGGAAAACATCCCCAGGGGCAGAGTGTCCCCAAATTTCAGCTCTTTTCCCAGGCCTATGTCCTCCACTGGCTTCCGGCTCGGTGACTCTTCACTATTTTACTAACTCTGATTCCATCAAGCCATTTTTACAAGAGATTTTGTCCAGATTTTCTAATTGTCTTTGGTGTAATCTTGGTCTGTCATTGCTAGAAACACAAGTGCATACCATATAATTTTTAAAAATTAATTATATTTTATTATTCTTAAAGTTCTTTCATAAAATTAGCAAACTAGCTCTGACATATTTACAAACTCTTTTCTTAGCAAGAATACATTTTTATCCAGTGCTTCCCTCTCCCAAACATGGTGAGCAATGAAATTAATTGGGCTTTTCTAGAAGAGGAGCTTGCATTGATTTAAAGGCAGAGCCAGTTTTATGAAATTTAACTTTCGGAGACTTGTTACACCCCAAGGCTTCATAACTAAGTTCACCAGCTCGATGTTTCTCTTACTGGGTCCTCTTTAATTAATTTAGCATGCAGTCCTTAATTAATGAAACATTAAGGCACTCATGAGGGTAAGTACCTGTTAGAAACCTTGCACAAGTTGAAGTAACCAATTTATTCATTTAGCTGTTGCTTTTGCAAAACTTGCCACCAAAGAGGATAGGATGTCAATGGTAATTTTAGAGACATTACTTCATTACAAATGGATCGCAGACCATAATTGGTTTCCTTCCTAAACCATGTGTATCATGCACATCTGTTAAAAGAAGGGTTGTTTGCAGTCAACGCAATTTTGCCATTACAAAATCCTCAAAGGGACACAACAACAGAATCCCTTCCAAACTTACGGCTGAAACATAATATTTTTCTTTACCCACTTGCCTGCTGAAGTTAATTGAAATGTAAAATAAGCTAAAGAAAGTTTATAGTTTGAAGGAAAATGCCCAGTTGGAGTCACAGGGCCGATGTGGAGGAGATGGAAACTTTCCCATCTGAAACCATTTCACGGTATGATTTAATGGTGACAACATAGAAGTTCCCAGAAAAATATAATTTCCATCTCCCTTGCTGCAAGTGTCCGTCCCGTTGGAATTGTTAATATCCCTGAACTTAGACCAACACCATGAAGTGTCCTGAAAATCAGTGATTTTTTCTGTTATTTTCCCCCAGATGTGGCCGGCAAGAGCGGAACAGAACAGAAATGGGCACAATCTTTATTGTAAGTGTATCTTGGAAAAATTGCTTTGTGAGAGGCCAGAAGTATTCGAGATTATAAAGTACACATTTAAGAGTATTAGAGAGCTATGAGATCAATGAAAATGTGAATGGCCATCTTCATGACTGGGCAAACTTAGGTCAGATATTTATTCTGAATAATATTAACTAAGAAGGACATTCACTATGGAAATAGATCAGGTCAGTGAGTAGAAAACAGGAAAGGAAATGACATGGGCATTTGATAACATAGTTGTTGCCTTTCAGGATTAACCACAAACAAAAACACCTCAAAATACAAGTCTCTTCACTCACTCTAAACTCAAGTATAGGAAACGAATTATCAAATTGACATCATATCTGGCCTCCAGCACTGAGGCAACATGCTGGTTGGTGGGTTGCCTGCCTGGTCTCTCCATGCCGTTTCTGGGAGAAGAGTCCATTATTCTTTCCCTTCTACAGGCAAGAGCATCAAGCAAACACAAGCACCGCTTTAATGATTCTATATGAAGCCTGGTGTTGGGTCGACAGTATCTCATTTTATTATCTTGCCCCTAAGAGCAGAGCTAATTAAGAGTGCATTAAATGTTAGAATTTTCCTTAGGAATTGTGAAGTGAATCAATTTCAGTAAAGATGAATCAGACTTGGGGCGCCTGGGCGGCTCAGTCTGTTGGGCATCCGACTCTTGGTTTCGCTCAAGTCATGATTTCATGGGTCGTGGGATCAAGCCCTGCGTCAGGCTCTGTGCTCAGCAGGGAATCTGTTTGAAGATTCTTTCCCTCTGCCCCTTCCCTCATTTCTCCTCTCTCTCAGATAAATAAATAAACCTTAAAAAAAAAAGAATCAAACTTGTTAGAAGTGCTGAGGAAAATGATCATGACTTAACACTTGTATGTTTGGCAAGAAGTTCCGCTCAGTCTTATGCAAGGGCTCTGGTATCTAGTATGTATTGCATGTTCCCAAAGAAAGATATTTAATTCTGAATCACAGACCTACTTGAAGATATATTCCTTAGAAATGTGTTGATGCCAGCCTGCTACAAGTTCATGATGGTCCAGGGTCACAAAACTCCATACAGGTGGTTGTTTTAATGCTATTTAAGATGGTTATATGATATTAACATATTTTGTTGGGCTGATCTTATATCATGGATGGCTTGTTAGTTTCCTATTGCTGCTATGTAACAAATCGCCACAAACTTAGTGTCTTAAAATAGTACAAATTTGTTATCTGACAGTTTTGGAGATCAGAGATCTGAGAAGGGTCTTATGGTGCTAAAATCGAGTTGTCAGCAGGGTTGTATTCCTTCTCAAGGCCTTAGGGAAGAATCTTTGCTTACATTTTCCAGTTTGTAGAGACTGACTACAGTCCTTGGTTCATGCTGTATCACCACCTCTGGTTAGGTTGCTTCATCTTCTGATCTCTGATCTTCCCACCTCCCTCTGATAAGGACCCTTGTGATTTTATATTGGACACACTGTCAAAGACAAATGCAGTCAGACATTAATTAAAGCAGTGAAACCAGATTTTATTCAGTGACTGCTGATGGTAGGAGGAAGAGCTGAGTTCCATTCCAACCTGTGTAGAGTGATTGTGGGTTTTCAAAGGAGACTGAGGGAGGAGACTGGGGGAATGGCTTCGGCACGGTCAGAGAAATGAAAATCATAAGCAGCAGAAGTGGGGGCTGGTCCACGTGAATCCATCTGGGTTCGTTAACTGGCACTCTGCAAATTTAGGCTCCTCTCCTCCCACCGAGACTGGGAGACAGGAGTCTCTATCTTCAGGAGTTAGCTGGAACAAACAGTAAATTCTTCCGGCAGACTTGAGTTTTCTCAGACAGGCACTTTAAATGGGGGCTAGAGTCATCTGAAGGATGTACCCTCAAGCTGTTAGAAACTATGCTAGCATTTGTTCAAGCTTTTAAAGACCATGGTTGAGGCCTAGTTGGGAAGAGGGTTCAGATGAGCCTAGCTAGAGTTTGATCAAGAAAATCCTTGTCACCACCTGGACAATCTCTCTATCTCAAGATTCTTAATCAGATCTGCAAAGATCCTTTTGCCCCTGAAGATAGCATATTCTCAGGTTCTGGGAATTAAGACCTGTACATCTTTGGGAGCCCATTATTCTGTCTACCATGGATAGCAATGCTAGAACTCTACCTCCAGCAAAGTATGTTTCTCCAGTAAATTTTAAGTTTTGATGGCTTTCTATATCTATGGTTGGTCAACCAAACTTCCTCACATTCTTTTCAGACAAAAGGACAAATATCTTTAACCCATTTGCTGCATAAGGGAACTTAACCTAAGAGATATAAAGAGCCTCACTCAAAGTTCTGAAATGATGGTGACTGCACTAACACCTGTTTTTGATTTCTGAGTTACAAGTTTTTTATACCATATGGCATTGATTTTAAAAGCATTGCATCTACACATAAACATGAAAAGGTGAAACAAAACAAAACATACTTATGGCCTGAAAAAAAGACATTCAACTTTTATGAAAAGCTCATTTACTCATATTCTGATTGCTTTTTGTTTCTTTTAATTGAAAATGTGGTTTAATTTCTTCAAGATTGTAGGTCAATGGACATGGAAATTTTCTCAACTTTTGGAGCCTTCTTTATGTTTTTCTGAACTAGTCATGGAGGATAATTACACTCACCAAAGTGAATTTTTTATGACCAACTCTGTGATAACAATGATTTTATCTAGTTTCCAAATTAATTTACTTATTCATGTAATCAAAAAACAGTGAGTATGAACTATAAAAGCTCTATTTCCTTAAGAGGTTTTCACATAGGGACTATTTTCTTTACCAGTGTATCTTCAGTCCCTGTCAGTGCCTTGGACTTTGGTAATCAGTAACTGATGCAGAGAGGTAAACAAGTTTGATGTAGCTAGGAGAGAGATGGAGCACAGACAGAGCGCCTATGGATAGGGCAGCCCCTGACTCAGTCAGGGAGGAAAGGGGTCAACGAAGGCCAGTAAGTGAGGGGATCCCCTAAAATGTATGTGAAAGTGGAGTGACAATACAAAGAGTAACAACCACAGACCAGATGGGGATGGAGAAGGGCATTGCAAGGGAAGAAGGGAGACCATGGTATGTATGAAATTGTAGAGACACTGTAATGATTGGTTGTCACATAAAATGATATAAAAATTTTTCTCTATTTGAGTGTAAGGAGTGCAGGTTATTTCCTCAGGTGTGACTGTGTGTAAAAATGATTTGATTATTTGATGCTTGATAAGCCACAGTCACCTATGTTACCATTTAATAATGTCATATGAATCTACTAGTAACTGACAAGGTATGAGGTGTGTGTGATATTAAGACATTTGGAAGGGCACCTGGGTGGCTCAGTTGGTTAAGTGTCTGCCTTCAGCTCAAGTCATGATCCTGGAGTCCTGGGATTGAGCCCCACGTCCAGCTCCCTGCTCAGCGGGAAGTCTGCTGCTCTCTCTCCCTCTGCCCCTCCTCACTTGTGCTCTCTGTCTCTCACTCACTCTCTTTCTCAAATAAATAAATTAAATCTTAAAAAAAAATTTGGAGATGACCTCATAATTATTAAATTGAGATACTCTCTTGCCTTTGAAATGAAAAGGAGATTGATCTGCATCATTGAGGTGCAGAAAATAATTATAATTAGAGGATGCTTGGAACCTTTGTAAAAATTTTGGTAGATAGTAAAGTGAGTTTGGTTAAGGGACCCTGTAAAATGCCTCTTGAAAGCTTGCACACCCAATTCTCTCAGCATCTCAGGTAAGTTAAAAAATTTAAATCTGAAGCTGCAAAGAACTACAGAATTTAGAAATACTTTAGTTTTCAAAATTTTTTCCTCTGATAAATAGTACTTAACTCATTAGACTGAAAAATTTTTAAAGATTTTATTCATTTTATTTGAGAGAAGAGAGAGACCAAGAGCAGGAGCTGAAGGAGGTGTGGAGGGAGAGCAGGTAGCCCGATATGGGTTTCGATCCCAGGACTTCGAGATCATGGCCTGAGCTAAAGGCAGACAGTTACCCAACTGAGCCACCCAGACACCCCTAGACTGTAATTTTTATAATAAAAACATATTTTTTTCATGATGTGGAGAGATATAGGGGATTAAATAATATTTTAATGTCCTCAGCCAAGTATCAATCCCAATGACACTTGTCTTTCACGTGTGTATTTCACACATATTACTTGATCAACAACCTCTCAATGATGTGACACACTTGAAACACTTTCTTCCTCTCTTTGTAAATGACACCATAGTCTCAGTTGTTCAGACCATCTTGACTCCTCTCTTCCAGTCCCACCCCACAGCCCAACCAGCAGGGTTTTCTTTCGTGTTTATTTTCTGTCTCCTCTCCTTGAATGTAAGCTTTGAGGCAATAGGGATAGTGTCAGTTCTGTTCATAAACAAATCATCGGTGTCTAGACAGAGCAGATATTAAATGCATATTTATTGAATGGATTAATAAAAAACATGAATAACATCTTTTTGTATAAGGTATGTATTCTCTTAGGTGAGATTTTTGAAAGGCACAGAAGGGTGTAAAGAATAAAACAGGAGCCCTTGTAATTTTGTATCCAGAGATAATCACTATCAATAGTCAAACATATTCCCTCCGAAAATCTAAGAGTAAATATTTTCAGTCACTTTGCAATAGATGTCTAAAAGATGAATTAAAACATCAGAGAAAAATAATCGGTTTTGGTGATGATTTTTGAATCTGACACCAAAAGCAAAAGCAACAGAAGTAAAAATAAACCAGTGGGACTACTTCAAACTAAAAAGCTTCTGGACAGAAAAGAAAAGCACCAACAAAATGAAAAGGCAACTTACTGAATGAAAGAAAATATTTCTGAATCATATATCTGATAAGGAGCTAATATCCAAAACACATGAAGAATTCATACAATTCAATAACAAAACTCCAAAAAATTTCAATTAAAAAATGGGCAGAAGATCTGAATACATTTTTCCAAAGAAGATATACAGATGGCTAATAGGTATTTTAAAATATTATTTACATTATTAATCATTGGGCAAATGCAAATCAAAACCATAATGTTAGAATGGCTATTATCAAAAAGACTAGAAATAACAAGTATTGGCAAGGGTGTGGAGAAAAGGGAACACTTGCATACTACTGGTGGAAACATAACTGGTGCAGCCATTATGGAAAACACTATGGAGCTTCTCCAAAAAATTAAAACTAGAACCACCATATAGTCCAACAATTCTACTTCTGGGTATTTATCCAAAGAAAATGAAAACATTAACTCAAAAAGATATGCACACCCCTATGTTCATTGCAGCATTATTTGTAATAGCCTTGGTCCGGAAACTACCTAAGTGTCCATTAATAGATGAATGGATAAAGAAATATATACACAATGGAATATTGTTCATCCAATAAAAAAGTGAAATCTTGCCATTTGCAACAACACGGATGGACCTCGTTGGCTTTATGCTATGTAGATAAGTCAGAAAGAGAAAGAAAAATACTATGTGCTCTCTCATATGTGTAATGTATACCTAGATAAAGCTAAGCTCATGTATACAGAGAACATATTGGTGGTTGCCAGAGGTCAGGCACGGGAGAAATACGTGAACTGTTTTTGGGGGGTTTTGGCTTAAATAAATTGAATTTTAAAAAGATATTTCATTTATTTATTTGTCAGAGAAAGTGAGAGAGCACAAGTTGGGGGAGTGGTAGGCAGAGGGAGAAGCAGCGGGGAGCCTGATGTGGGGCTCAATCCCAGGACCCCAGTATCATGGCCTGAGCTGAAGGCAGATATTTGACTGACTGAGCCATCCAGGCACCCTTAGTCATCTGTTTTAGATTCTGCTCTGAGTTTAACTGGGACAGTTTCTCAAACTTTCCTTATTTTGATGACCTTGATAGTTTTGAAGAGCATTGGTCAGGCATTTTGTAGAATGTTCTTAATTTAGCTTTGTTTGATATTTTTCTCATGATTTGACTGGGGTTATTGGTTTGGGGAGGAAAATCACAGAGGTGAAATCATATCAAGAGTGTATGCTATTGGGCTGCCTAGGTGGTTCAGTCGGTTAGGCATCTGCCTTTGCCTTAGGTCATAATTCCAGGGTCCTGGGATCGAGCCCCGAATCAGGATCCTTGCTCTGCAGGGCCTCTGCCTGTCCTCTTGCTTGCACTCTCTCTCTCTCTCTCTTTCTCTCTCTCTGACAAATAAATAAATAAAATCTTAAAAAAAAAAGGCGTATATGCTATCAACAGGACTTATCGTTGATAATGTCAACCTTGATCATCTGGCTAAAGGTAGGGTTTGCCAGGTTGCTCCACTATAAAGTTACTTTTTTCTCCTTTTCCATACCCTATGGAAATAAGTCACTAAGCAGAACCTGCACTAAAGGGGTGAGAAGTTATATTCCACCTTCTTGAGGGGGGGTGTATCCATGTAAATTATTTTGAGCAATTCTGAATGGAAAATTTGTCTCTTTTCCTCCATTTATCTATTTATTCAATCATGTATTTATGGATAGTATGTATTCATGAATATTTATTTATCTATTTAAATTATATTTATTAATTGTACTTAATTATATCTAATATGTTTATGTAATTGTATTTATCTATTGTACTTAATAATTGTATCTAATGTATTTATATACATTGATATTTTGTCTGTAATTATATTGAATCCATAGATTATTTGGGGAAAATTGATGGTATACTGAATCTTTATATCCATGAACATGGTATGTCTCTCTTCATTTATTTATTTATTTTTGTCTTTTTATTGTCTTTGAATAAACTTATTTTTCTTTCCCTTCCAGAAAGATCTTGCACATCTTTCATTGAATTAGTTTCTGGATTTTAATTTATTTATGTTGCCATCTGTCTTAGTCAGGATTCATACAGAAGATAGAAATCAGACCTGTAAGTAAAAAAAGAAAATTTAATATAAAGATTTATTAACTAGTAAAAGATGATTAACTTCTAAAAATGGCAAAAAAGAACTCTAAACAATACAAAAATATCAAATGTAGGTAGCAGTTATTACCTTTAGGGCTTAGGAAAATTTTCAAAAGGAAGAATACATTTAGAAGAGCTCTCCGCCCAAGGCTGAGATCAGATTTCATTGGAAAGAGAGAGTGTTTGTGGCTCATTGAATGGTGGAGAAGTTCAAATAGAAGCTAAAGACTGAGCTAGGTGAGTAGGCCATTGGGATGCCAGTGCCTGGCAGAGAGGAATCTCTCTGTTGAGGTGCCAAAGAAACCAGTTAGTGGGTATGTTACACTACTTCTCCCACACATCTCTGGCAAAAGGTTGCTTCCTTGGGGACCAGCAAAACTTGTTGAAATGTGGGCATCGCTGAATCTTTTTCATACCATTAACATCCAAATTATAGAGAAACAAGGACGTACACTAAAACAAGGAAGACAAGCTCTTCCTCTGATATGCCTTATAGTGTCCCACTAGTGCCCCCTATTGACAGATGCTAACATTGTGCCTGCAGGCAAGGGAGAAGTGTTTACAGGATCCATCCAGATCTAGAATAACAAAGACAAGGAAAGGTAGATGAGGCATGCTATAAAACAGTATTTTTTAAAAGAGATAGAATAGTCTCACTATAACTGGTACATAGAATTATCTTGAATTTTTGTCCATTGATATTATATTTGGCAACTTTTATATAGAATTTTCTCTGATACATAGAATTACCATGAATTTTTCCTATTGGTATACTTAGAAACTTTGGTAAACTCCCTTATTAATTCTAATTTATCTGTATATTCTTCTGGTTTTTTATGTTGACTACTATATTACTTGTGAATAATGACCCTTTATTTTCTTCTTTAGAATACTTAGTTTGGTTTTTTGTTTTTGTTTGTTTTGGGTTTTTTTTCCCCCTTGTCTAATTGAGCTGATTAGGACTTACAGGACAATGTGAAGTATAATTGGTGATAGTCACATTCTTAACATACTTCTGAATTTGAAGGGAATGATTTTAATATTTCACCACTGACTATTATATTTTTTGTAGTTTTCTTTTTTTTGTAGATATACTTAATAGGTTTTAGAAAGTTCCTCTGTATTCCAAAATCTAGGAAATTCTCATCATTGGAGTCATTTTTTTAAAGGCATACTTTCAAGAAGAACTTTATTGAAATTATAGGAAGACTTTATTTAATTTTAGCTTCACTGAAATTATTAGTGTTTACTAGAAACAGTATAGCTAATGTTATTAATATTTAACATCTTACAGTTTATGAAAATCCTTCATTTTGCTGCTTATCTGAATCACATAACAACCAATCGAGGCAGGAGAAGGTGTAACAGAAACTGCTACCTGCTTTCTAAAATCCATTCTCCCTTTTCCCTTTTTCTGTAGCTGGGGCGCATGGCCACTCAACATAAAAATACCTTTCTCTTTGCAGCGGGGGTGACTTTGTTACTTTCTTCTGGCCAGTAGGATGTAAGTTGAAGTGTCTCGTAGCATTTCCATGGGGATCTTTTTAAATAGATAGTTGATGTGCACCCTTTGTCTCTTTCCTCCAGCTGGCTGCTCAGAACATAGGTAATACCATCTTGGGCCATGAGCATGAAGGCTGCCCCTTCATGATGTGAAAGGAGTGAGCTGGAAGGAGGAAGGAAATGGATTCCTGAGGACCCTGTGGAGCAGAGCCACTTGCCAAGTCATTAATGTACTTTTACATGAGAGAGAGAAATCAGCTTTGTATCTTGTTCAAACTACTTTTACTTGTGTTTCTCATATTTGCTTCTTTTATTCAAGAAAGAGAAGAAATACAAATATATGTATATATTTGCTAATATTACGTATATGGTAGGATAAACCGTTACACTTAAAAGTTGTAGTTACCAAAAAGGAGCTGGAGGGAACAGGGTGGATGGGACAGGAATAAAATCTGCACTTATGTGAATATATCTTGTTGGGTAGATTTACCCCTGGAACCACGTAAATATTTGATAAAATTGTAAACATAAATTAAAATATCAATCACTAATATAAAAACAAAGGAAAGCAATTCAGTGTTGTGTATTGAGTTAGTGGTATAACCAACAGGGAAGGACTATTTCGAATGATTTTGTAACACAGCAATGTGTCTGTGGATCCCCAATGTAAAATACCCTAGTAACAAAAAGAATTGCAAAACTATTTTAAAACATATTCAATAATCATACTACTATTGGCAGTGTTGGTATTGCTATAGATGCAGTTGTGTGTAATTGTGGGGTAAATTTAATGGTTTATTTATGTTGATGCTGTTTAGAATAAGGATAAATATCATATAGTCCTAATTTGACCTGGAGTTAAAAGTATGAGTTCATCGTGTGTTCTACCTTAAAGAGAAGTCTTATCTAGCTCTTTTCACCAAAAGGTCCTGAAACAAAGGCCAACCCCGTAATATTGAATAACCACAGTGCCAAAAGTCTTAAAAATATTCCTTTAAAAGTTACCAGGGCTTCTTGAGAAAAATGGCTGATTCCAAATCCTGGGCAGAAACTGTACAAAATGAGATTGTCCTATTCTTATTGCAAAAAACAAGATAACACTACTATCAGATATTAGTAGGGTCATATATAAAAAAAAAGGCATGAACCAACCTGTAGATGGTAAAATCTCTCAATAAAGATAATAGTTGTAATGTATTCAGGCACAGCAAGTATGTGTACATCACAAAAGACAAAACAAAACAAAACTCTTAATGGTCCCCTTTGGAAGGTGTTAGTGAAATAACTTTTTATTTTGAAAGAAGCAAATAAAGGGAAAGAAGCATTTTCTTGCTTTTCCTGCATGAAATATTCCTCAAGGTCACTGCAGAGCTAATGAAGGGAAACTTCTCTTTATGGAAGTGCTTCTGCTAATGATCATGGAAGGAACAGTAAGATTAACATACCACCATCTTGCAACCCCAAGTGAATTAATGGATCTAAGCACTGGTTGTTAGGAGCTAGCATCACAGAAAGAGACGTCCAGGGGCACCTGGGTGCCTCAGACAGTTCAGTGCCTGCCTTCGGCTCAGGTCATTGTCTCAGGGTCCTGGAATCAAGCCCTGTGTCAGGCTCTCTGTTCAGTGGAGAGTCTGTTTCTCCCCCTCCCTCTCCCTCTGGGATCTCTCTAGCTCTCGTTCTCTCTCAAATAAATACATAAAATCTTAAAAACAAACAAACAAACAACCAGACAGTCAAACATATATGCACCACTACCTCTGAAGCATCCTTGCGAAACACTGAAGCTGGAGCCAAGTAAACTGATTTCCCTGATTTTGGATGAAGAGGAGATACAAAGGACAGAGAGACATGGCAGAGGATGCTATAGGGATGCAATCAGCAAAATACAGACTACGGGGAAATCTACATAAAAGCAACTGGTTCTTCAGTAAAAAAGGGAAAGAAAAGAGATCGATGGAGGAAGGACCTGTAAATTAGGAGAGGCTAAAAAATGATGTTCACTGATCACAAGGTAGAGATTTTATTTGGATCCCGTTTAAATATTTTATTTATTTTTTGAGAGAGAGAGGGAGAGAGCGCTCGTGAGAGACAGCATGTGAGAGTGGAGGGAGAGGCAGAGGGGGCAGGAGAGGGAGAAGGAAAGAATCCAAAGCAGACTCTGCAACGAGCCAGGAGCCTGGGAGGGGCTCGATCTCACAACCCTGAGATCATGACCTGAGCCAAACCCAGAGTCCCCGTGTAACTGACTGAGACACCCAGGCACCCCTGGATCCTGTTTAAAACATCAGTGAAATAATCAGGGAAATTTTAACTCTGACTGGATATCTGCCAGTATCGAGGAATTAGCATTAATATTTTTAGATGTGATAATGATACTGTGGTTTAGCTTTTTAAGAGTCCTTAGATACATCCTGAAATATTTACGGTTGAAATAACATGATGTTTGGAATTTGCTTCAAAGACAACTGGAGCGGATGGAAGAAGGGAGCTCACATACAGATGAAGCGAGACGGCTAATTAATGAAACTGGGTGATTTTCTTCTATTAAACTAGACTCCACTTTCGTATATGCCTGACATGCTTTTTAAAAGCGTATAAAAACAAATACCACTGACTCTATGTTAAACAGGAAATCAGGAGCTGCCTGGTTTCAGGTAGGCAAGGCAGACTGAAAAGCAGCTTTGTGGTACGACAGGATGGCCCTGGTGGGAGGTCAGGGGAGTTGGCTTCTACACCTGGTTTTATCACTAGCCAGTTGGTGAAACTAGACAAGTCACTTCACTTCTATGGGCCAAGGTTTCTACATCTGTCAAAGGAGAGTTTAGATTATTGAATTTCTAACATTCTTTCCAGCTTTGGTGGGGCAGGAGAGGACAGAGTGACGTTGAGTATGTGATATGCCCGGTCTCATATCATTCTTGCATTTTCTTAACTATTTGCTTTTCCAACCATACAATCCCTTTGGCCTTTGGAATAAACGTACTTGCTTCTCATTGGAACCTAACTGAACTCCCTAGGCTCTTAGATGGTTCTCAGCTGCTTCCCCCGCCCAGCTCTTGGGGCTCCCCAGCACTGTCCTCTTCTTTCCCTGCATGGACATTTCACAAGTCCTATCACAGTTAAGGAAGGGTGTTAGAAACGGGAACGAAAAATTAAACAAATAGTAATCAACTGTAGTTTTTGTCCTTGAGAATTTATGGTTCTTAAGCGAGAGTTACATGAGCATAATTGCCATACGGTGAGTTGAAGGAGGTATATGTATAACGGACGGACATTTGGATCAGTGCGAATGGAGCTGAGGTTTGTCAATAGAGAAACGTGAAGATCATGTCTGTATATTTGAAATATTTACGGTGGTGTCAAGTGATACAGGTTTAGAGAGGCAGCCCGGTGTGGTAGTAAAGAAAACGGACTCTTGAATGCTAACCTACTTTCATGCTTGAGGGGCGCCTGGGGGGCTCTGGCGGTTAAGCATCTGCCTTCAACTCGGGTCATGATCTCAGGGTCCTGGGATCAAGTCCCACATGGGGAGTCTGCTTCTCCCTCTCCCTCTGCCCCTCCCCCCTGCTGTGCTCTCTCCCACGCTCTCTCTCAAATAAATAAATAAAACTTAACAAACGAACTATGTTTGTGCTTGAAAGCCAGCTCTGCTGCGATGACCTGGCGACTGGGCAGTTAGTCTCTCTCTGCTTCAGATCTCTCACCTGTAAAGTGGAGATTATTACCCTACCTTT
The DNA here is from genome assembly GCF_024610735.1 of Ursus americanus. Taxonomy (NCBI): domain Eukaryota; kingdom Metazoa; phylum Chordata; class Mammalia; order Carnivora; family Ursidae; genus Ursus; species Ursus americanus. Next base: position 86,295,649 of record NC_142128.1, on the reverse strand, counting down.
TCAGAGGGTCGCTTTCAGGATTAAATGATCTAATAAGTGTGAAGCACTTACAGTGCCTATCAAACACTGTGTAACACTGGATATGAAGGTGAACACTATTTTATACAATATATGGTAATAATTTACTCTGATTATTCACCTACTTCATGGCACAAAAATACCTCACCGAGTGCCAATTTTGAGGAGACTCACATTCCTGAAGATGATAATCAGGTTGTCGTAATTCTGCTACATAGGACACAAAGTTCTAGAAGGGAGCATACACTATACCTTCCTCACTTATGAAGAAGTATAAAATAGGGAGAATGTGCACAGCAAATCATTCCAAGGGAAAAAATGAAACAAATGTAGACAATTATAAAAATGTGTCTGGAGGGAATTCACATTAGTTTGAAAATTATGGTGAGTAATTTAATTTGACATCTTTTAATCAAATGTCCTGAATTAGAAGTCACAGCTAAATATGCCCATGAGGAAATCTTGTCAGCTGCAAACACACAGAAATATATTATAATAGAGAAAAATTCATTTTTCTTTATTTTAAAAACAGATGTCCTGAGGTTTTGAAATTTTTATTTGTGCCCAAATATCACTTGAGAGTATTAAAATCACCCCTTCCTTAGATGAATGGAACTCTGTTTCACTAGAAGAATAGTGGCTTCACTGGTTCATGTCTGGAAGGGTATTCTCAGATGGTCAGATCTTAAAAACATGAGCCAAATCTTCTTTTAGGAGGTTTTGAGATGGAGAGATTATGTACTTCTGGGGGACCCGGAAGTCACAGAAGAAGCCTTTTAGAGGAAAGCAAATGTTCTTTGGCTCTATTGGATGACTGAAGCCTTAACTATACCACATAAATCAGTGGCTGGGTTGGTGGTGGTGGTGGAAACTGTTAGTGGCTGGTCTTACACTTAGAGGTTGCTTTTCTTTCAGGGCAACATCTCTTATATAGAGACATATAATTAACTTCTTAAAGGATGACGATAAAAAAACATGTAGCCACCTGTTTGTGGAGGTGAAGTGAATGTAAAGGGAGAGGCCATTCCCCTGGTTCATCCTTGGTTGCTTTACTGACCTATTCTTGAAACTGTGTGCTTCTTTCCCCTCTTCTCTTCTTTCTCTTCTCTTCTCTTCTCTTCTCTTCTCTTCTCTTCTCTTCTCTTCTCTTCTCTTCTCTTCTCTTCCCTTCTCCTCTCCTCTCCTCTCCTCTCCTCTCCTCTCCTCTCCTCTCCTCTCCTCTCCTCTTCTTTCTCTTCTCTTCTCTCCCTCTCTCTCTTTTTTTCATGAAGCATAGGGAATATTAAGTCAGGATTTTATTGACATTTGGAACAGAGAGTTTGATCACCAAGGGTTTTCTTATTCGTATATGGTTTCTTAAAGATTGGAATTTTTTTTTTAAGATTTTATTTATTTATTTGACAGAGACAGAGACAGCCAGCGAGAGAGGGAACACAAGCAGGGGGAGTGGGAGAGGGAGAAGCAGGCTCATAGCGGAGGAGCCTGATGTGGGGCTCGATCCCATAACGCCGGGATCACGCCCTGAGCCGAAGGCAGACGCTTAACCGCTGTGCCACCCAGGCGCCCCTAAAGATTGGAATTTTAATGGCTTGTTTTGTGAAAATTCAGGATCCCTCCCCTTCCTCCCTCCCTGATTTCTAGAGTCATCCAGCAGACTCTAGCACACTGGGGAACATCTTGTGCTTTATTACTGAGGAGGAAGACGATTTAAAAATTACACATGAACTTATACCCTGTGATGTCTTTTGCCAAACAGCAAGACGCCTACAGAGCCCACAGAACGTGGTGTGATTGAGGGGTGTGAGGGAAGTGCCTGGGTCACGGCGGAGGTTCATTCCTTTAATAGAATCCCCCGTTAAAATGCACATACTGCACAAAGAATGAGTAGAGTTATGGATTGGCCCTTCGGTGTGCAATAAAATAGTTACGCACATAGGACCCCAGGAAGGGATGGGGGGGCAGGTGCCGGATTCAGAGGAGGAGGGAGTTAAAAATGTAAGTGGAATGCCATGGTTTAAGGGCCCGACTGATTTTCTATGCGTATTCTTTTCTACTTCTTGTCTGCTTCCTTTTTGCCTTCTCCATGTGGATGGCAACCCACTTACTGTTCCAATCCATCACACATATTGACCCACATGAGCCTTTCAATGTGAATCGGGGGCAGCTGCTGCTGTTCTTTCATCTGGTGTCCACATCCTCCTAAGCCTGGGATTATACAGTCCATGCTAATGACACCTGAGCGTGTGACCCGTCTTCTAGGAATTGACCATTTCCTCTGATTTCTGCTTCTTTTCTTTAAATTTACTTATTTACTTTAGAGAGAGAAAGAGAGAGTGAGAGTGTGCAGAGGGGCAGAGGGAGAGGGAGAGAGAAACTTTAGCAGATTCCACACTGAGCACAGAACATGACATCATACTCTATCCCACTGGCCCCAAGATCGTGACCTGAGCCGAAATCAAGAGTTGGATGCTTAACTGATTGAGCCACCCAGGGGCCCCCTTCTGATTTCTTCTTAAGCCATATGGGCTCCCTGACCCAGAAACCTAGGAGACAGATAACCTTTGCACAGAGACGCTCAACGAAGATGATGACGGGGCGCCTGGGTGGCTCCGTCCGTTAAGCGTCTGCCTTCAGCTCAGATCATGATCCCAGGGTCTTGGGTTGGGCTCCACATTGGGCTCCCTGCTCAGCGGGGAGTCCGCTTCTCTCTCTGCCAGGCCCCCCTGCTTGTGCTCTCTCACCCTCTGACAAATACATAAATAAAATTTTTTGAGAAATTATGATGATGATGATAATTAACTGATTGCTAATGAGGACTTCGTGTCAGGCATTCTATGAAGTGATTTAGTTGTCCTAATGTTTAAATCTCACTATCGGTCTTACAACTTAGGAGCTATGTTTATTCCCATTTTACAGATCAGGGAATTGAGACCCCTTTAGCTCAAGTAACTTGCCCAGCACTACACAAGAGGTAACTCAGGCTGTGTGGTGCTGGAACTCATGGTTTTAATTCATTCCCTTGAGTTAGTATGACTTTCACTTACAGGTACTCAGCTCAAATAACTAAAGAATTTCAGTATCACAGGTTACTGACTGTTTTGTGTGACTGAGATGAGAATAGCCCGTTTCTGCCTTTTTCATCTGTTTGCCCTTCTGGGGAAATTCTCAAGATCATTTACCGGTCATCAGTGGCCCTTAATGAGGGCCTGGTTTTCTGTTGGCAAGAACCATCCATACTTCTTCTGCTCTTGTGTGCGCCCTTGGCCTGAGGAGTCGTTTCCCTGAGGCGCCTTCGCCTGTGTATCTCCTCGGTAGGAACGGCCCAGCCAACCCTGAAGCGAGAGTGTGTCAGAGATCAGAGATGCGACGCCTCCCCGGTGAGTCACACCCCGTCTCCCTCTGAGCTCCTCTTGTCCTGCGTCTGTCTGCTCCTCATCAACCCTGTTTCTCCACCAGGAGTGACTCAGCTCTGTTGTCCTTTCAACTGACTCGAAAATGGGTGGCTGTCTTGTCCCAGTAGGATGGTTTGGCTGCCTTGAATCTTCTTTAATTCTGTCCGTACAGTGCTGAGGTACTTCATACACGCCAACAACACGCATATACAGCCAACAACCCTTCCTTGTAATTGTCATGGCTTGTCCATGTACTCCCCACACGCCTTCGGCCATGCAGACCTGTGTACACGCTTCTGTTTCTCTAAGTAGCAGCAAGTGCTGGGCGCCAGAGGCATCTCCACCACTAGAATAGGGCAGGACAGAACTCACCTTGGAATAGTTGGGGACAGCCCTCTTCGTTCGGAGGAGAGGGCGGAATTAACCCTGTTGTACTATGAGTGCTTAGAAAATTGGTAATTCAACTCTGAAGGTAGCAGACATTAGATCGACTGCTGAGCAGTTCCGGAGGGAAGTGTTGGGGAGACGGCTGTGTAGGTGAACTGTCCAAGTGAACTTATCGATAGGGGCTACATCAATAGTCAATATTCAGATCCAGCATAGAGACAGTCTGTGATACTAGAGATTTTCTTTTTTTTTTTTTAAGATAAATTCATTTATTTTTAGAGAGAGAGTGAGTGCATGAGCACGGGGGAGGTGGCGAGGGGTAGAGAGAGCGGAAGAGAGAGAGTCTTAAGCAGACTCCACACCCAGTGTGGAGCCCAATGTGGAGCTCAATCTCATCGCCCTGAGGTCATGACCTGAGTGGAAACCAAGAGTTAGATGCTTAACTGACTGTACCACCCAGGGCCCCATTAGAGATAATCTTTTTCCAATGTGCTGTTGGTACCCATAGGAGCAAGGATTTGTAGCAGAGGATTTTGTCTTTACCCCAGAGATCTAGATCCAACATATGAATGGCCATCTGGGCATGTAGAATGTTTTTCTTCCCAGCATCTTCCAACCTGAGATTCATTCTGGATCACGTTGTGTTCTGCCAAAGTGACTTCACTAGTGTTATGCAGCCTGGTTCTACTGCAGCCCAGATTTCCGCAATGTCACACCAGCAAGGAAACTGGTGATTGAAAGAACTTCCATCAGGGGGACCCTGGCCGTTCTGGCTGGGTGCTCCTCCCCTGAGCATAGCACTGGGGTGTGGGCAGCCCACCATAAACAGATTGGTTTTTCTGGAGAACTATGCTGCTTTGCTGGCTGTGACTTTTATTAGAATTAGGGCTTGTGCACAACTTTCTAAACTTTAAGACATGATTCGCCAAGGCTAATTTCTAATCAGAAGCAGAGACTCTCTGCCATAATTGCACAATTCAAGAGAGGTCTGGGATGGACCGGTCTCTCTCTTCCAGACCTTTTGAAGCATAAGGAGACTGTCTGGATTTAGGAGCCTAGAGGATGATAGATAATCTGTTGTTGCCTCAGGCCCTAGCATTTGCACTTTGGGAATATATAAGGGGAAGCTAGTATGAACAAACACCTCAGATATCATATGTTTATGGCCACACATATGTATGTGGCTGGGGACATATTTATGCATGAGGCGGGGGTGGGAAGGAGAACGTATACCTTGGCTGTTACTATATATCACTGGGAAAATAAATACTAGACTGAAGTTAAAAAGTGTATATATGATTTCTTTTCTATAAATGCAGAATGGCTATCTGTCTTGGAGATAAATTCAAACTACTAGTTAAACTATAACTCATAAATCATCTTGTGTAGACACATCAGTATCATGATTTAATAAAAAAACAAAGAGTGGAACAAGATTTCAGACATACCGAGCAGTTATAAGGATTCACATGTCTCTGTCCTGACTTTCTTCCAAATTACTAAATACGGAACACCACCATCCATCCTGACATGTTGGTACCCCAGTCAAAGTAACACATAAGCTGCTTTACCAAATAAATCTCCAAATTTCAGCGGCTTATCATAATGAAAGCTTCTGTCTAGCTTACGTAACATACTAATGCAGATGCTCCTGATTGGTCAAAGTGACTACTGTCCTGGTTTGCCGAGAATGGAGAAGGACCCGGAAATGTGAGATTTTCAGCCTTAAAACGGGGCAAACTCTGGGCAAACCAGACAAGTTGGTCACTCTACTGGTAGCCAGCTCTTCCTGAAAGAGGTGATCAGGGTTCCTGGGCTTCTTCCACGTTATGGTTTCCATATCTTTATCACTTGACTTCCAAGTTTGCCCTGAGAGCTATCTGCATTCCCATCCAGCCGGAAAAGGGAAAGAACATGAAAGATGCCATGGGAAATTTTGTGAACCGTTTCCAGAAGTGGCATACCTATCTTCTGCTCTCATCCCATTGGCAAGACTCAGTCATACAGCAATGCTTAACCACAAGGGCAACTGGGAAATGGAGTCTGTCTGTGTTTCCAGTAAAATCTTATTTAGCGATCAACCGGCAGTCTCTGGCACACATAGGTTGTGTTGAGTATGTAAGTATATGCATAGATCCCAGCCAGCGATGTGGTAACCTACAACACGTTTCCTCCAAAGATTTTTTTTCTCTGACCATTCCTTTAAATATTTGCTTGGATGATCTTAAGAATTCTCTCTATTGCCATTTAACCTTTTATTTTTCTGTTTCTTTTATTGAATCTGTCCCATCAGAAATAACTTTTTTTTTTTTTTTAGATAGGGAACACTCAGTCTGTATCAGGCAGTAGAGTTCTGATCCAGTGCTTGTTAGGGAAGAAGTTCAGCGTAATGGAGCGTTCCACTTGTTGAGGGCACCCCATCAGGAAGGTCAGGGAGCCTGTTCTGGGGATGTGTGTGGCAGTTTCTAGCCGTTGGGTAGACCTTAGTCCTTCAACCCAGACCAGAACAGGAAGATGGAATGCTCTTGGGAAGATGTCTCTCAGAAAAAGGATCAGAATAGAATACCACAGATGATGGAACTTTGGAAAGAACTGAAGATTACTCTCAGGAACATATTACGAGAGAAACAAGACAATGAACATATCAAAAAAAAAAAGCCGTATAAAAAATAAATGTGGTCTGGGCGCCTGGGTGGCTCAGTCGTTAAGCGTCTGCCTTCGGCCCAGGGCGTGATCCCAGAGTCCTGGGATCGAGTCCCACATCAGGCCCCTCTGCTGGGAGCCTGCTTCTTCCTCTTCCACTCCCCCTGCTTGTGTTCCTTCTCTCTCTGGCTGTCTCTATCTCTGTCAAATAAATAAATAAAAAATTTTTTAAAAATGTGGTCATAAGATGCTTCTTGGTTCTTAGATGGACCACACATCTATAACTATACTAATATAAACACCGATGATGAAATTACATTAGAATAAGTGGCAAGAGGAGGTTGGGCTTGATGTAAAAAGGGTCATATCCTCATCTTATCACAACAGAAAATATATAGATAATATCAAAATTTGATTAATCAGGATAAATCTGGATAAGCATATCATTTAGCTATATGAGTTAATTACTGTACCATTTAGTCAAGAGTTAAAAGTATTTCAAACGGGACACGTTCTAGGGGTAGGGAAGGTGGGACTGCGGACAACTGTTTCTTATTATAATCCTTCTGATGCTTTAAAAAAGTAACTATATATGTGTATAAGGCACTGTGAAGACCAGGACCTGGGATCACGACCTGAGCTGAAGTCAAACACTTGACCGACTGAACCACCCAGACGCCCCAAGATAAAGTTTTATTTTTTTAAAAACAGTGCACCGTCTGTGGGTCTCAGCCTACTGATAGTGTTGTCCTCAGCTCAGAATGCCTGAGGCACTCACTGGGGTCAATGTTGTGGCTGGATTGGCCATTGTGGTTCTTATTATGATCGTAGGACGCACCTCGGCTGAAGGACAGGGTTTATTACCTACCAGTCCTGGAGGGTACAGGACACAGCAATGGAGAAAAAGAAAGGGAGGGAGCTTTGACTTGAGGCTCTGCCTTCATTAGAATTGAGGGTGGGGTGCCTAGGGTCTCATGGGTTCACTGTTTTGGGGGGACTTTAAAGCATAAGAGCAGGAATTAGGGTGTGGGAAAGGAAAAGCAGGGTAACCCTTTCCAAAAGGGGAACTTGATGGGTGGGGGCAGCCTGGCTCTTTATTTCTTTGTTTTACTAGCAGCTGTGTCAAACAGCTGGTAATACGCGTATTCCAGATGGATGTTTTTGAAATGCGTGCTCCGCGATCAAAAGCTCAATGTCAGGCCCTCACATTACCATCAAAAACTTAAATGTCAGGCGTTTACACTGTAATCCCAAAGCTTATTGTGAGATACAATATATGCATCCTTGTGGATTCTTATAAGTATCATGACAAAGGACAGAGAATATAACCGAGGTGCCACAATATTAGGACATTAAACTTAGTTGCTCTTCTTTGAACACAGGAATGAAATAAAACAAAACGTAGAGATCATCAAGAATGTTTCTGGATGTTACACAGAGTAAGTAGATTAGGTTGCCTAGTATTGGGGGCATAGATGAAATTGTATATTTACAAATCAGTACGTGTAACGTGAGATCTGTAGATTCTGAGCTCAACCAAGGTGTGTTTCTTTTTTCTGCATTACTAACTACTGAGTTGGTAGAGACAAACGGTAGGAAAATGCTACAGACATATAACTGTATAATTAGATAGAAAGTAGAAAATGGAATTAATGTGGACAAAACTCAAGATAATGCAGTGAGAGAAAAATGAAAAGATGTAAATTTTAGATTAGTGGAAGTACGTTATTCAAATCAGGGAAGGAATTTTGTGTTTGCTATACATTATATTTTAAAGGAAAACTGCAAAATCTCTATTTTACTTAGGTTCTTTCAGGCTTTAAGGGAAAGACGTGGCAAGATTAATCTGCATGATGGCAGTTTATGTCCGTGTGGCAGGAGAAGTCACTGAAATTTTGTCTGTTAGTTTTTCCTGATGGTGTTCTTCTCACCCTCTCTCCCAAGAAAGTAAACCTTGCAATTTTAGGATAAAATGCAGCAGTTGCTACACTTCAGGAAGTTAACTCTTCTTTCCCTTCCTAGCATTGCTTCATAAAACTTAGATTTGGGGTTCCAGGGTCCTTCCATCCCTTGGCTCTGCTATCGTCAATATGGGGCTTCTAAGGTAGCCTAGCCATCCACATCCGGCCAGTATGAGGGGAAAGAACATGGAGGGTCCTGTGCAGATGGGTTTCGTCAGCGAATCCTGACAGCGATCTATATTACTTCCACTTAGCTGTGTCGTGGCCGTATGGCTACTTTAACAGGGTCAGGAGGAAAATAATCTATTTGTCTTTCCAGGATGAAAAAGAGAACAGCTAGCCAATCTTTGCCATACCTAAGGAGTCTGGACCCCAGCAGCCAGGGTTTCAACCTCAATAAAAATTCTGGTGCATAAATTTGGCATAAGCAGCAGAGAAATCACCTCCCTTTGGGGAACCATGCTTTCATGGACAACTATTTACTAGCAGTGACTTGTGTGGACTAATAACCAGAGGAGTTCCCCTAATGCTCTAGTCCCTTATGTAAGACACCTGTGATCTTCGTGAAGGTGACATCAGTATGAATTGTTTGGCTTTTCCTCCATTCAGGGAGAAGGAAGATTACATCTGATTCAAAGGATGTGTTAGCTATGGCTTCATAGCTAACAACCACAAAATGTCAGTGGCTCATTGCAACTAGCTTTTCCACTACATGTTGGTGGGTGGGCTGAAATGTATCTGATTCAGGCTGGGCTCGGCCCTATGCTGCGGGTTGTACGCAGGTCTGCTCAATGTGTCTCTCATTCTTCTTGGGCTGGCAGCATGTTCTCCTCATGGAAAAAGGCAGAAATGCAAAAGGAGTGAGCAGAAACATAGAATTCTGCTTAAGCCTTAAATTCAGACCTGGCCCCCTGTCACTTCTCTCCTATTTCCTTCATACTTCATTGGTCACAGCAAGTCCTAGGACCAACTTCAGCATCCACGGAGTAAGGAAGGATACTCCACCCCTGGAGATGGGGAAAGGAAAGAGTGACTATCTACTTATTAATAACTTTCTTAATAGCTTTCTAGGCATTAGGCAATAAGGTATGATGTCATTGTGCATGTATAAATAGCTTTTTATCAATTCTATCAGTTTATTGCATTGTAATCTTAGTGAAATTGCTTATATTGGTAGCACAATCTGTGGTTTGAATTTTAATTTTATTTATTTATTTGATCGAAAGAGATCACAAGCAGGGGAAGTGGCAGGCAGAGGGAGAGGGAGAAGCAGGCTTCCTGTTGAGCAAGGAGCCCAATACAGGGCTTGATCCCAGGACCTTGGGATCATGACCTGAGCCGAAGGGAGACGCTTAACCAACTGAGCCACCCAGGCGCCCTGTGAATTTTAATTTAAATCCTGAATTTTTACTTGAAATTTAAAAAATCCTTACCTATGGTGAATATTAAAATAAGAAAGTATTATATATCAAAATATTTAATTATTGAAAGTAGGAACTACTAAATCTCCCAGAATAGATTTTGGATTACATCAGATCAGGAAGATTTGTTGGGACCAATTGACATACACTGAAGAACCATCATTGAGGTGCTCATATTTATTGAAATCTTCCAACTTACTTTCAATAGGAACTTTTAAATTCATGTGATATATTTAATTCATTAAAAAAGAGAAAATTATGAATTTAGCTAGTAGGAAATGCACATAACAACCTGTTCTTTGATAAGCCTTAAACTTATAATGTCATCCCTAAATATACTGATGAAGGAGAGATCATAAACTCAAACCATGGAAACAGTGTCACTCTGACGAGATGCCTGACTACCGGTTACTGAAGGTGATTTAGTTATTTTTTAAAATATATATATGTATTTATTTGAGAGAGAGAGAAAGGAAGAAAGCATGGATGCATACAAGCAGGGGGAAGAGCAGAGAGAGAGAATCTTAAGCAGGCTCCACGCCCAGCACAGAAACCTATGGGGGCTCGATCTCACGACCCTGGGATCATGACCTGAGCTGAAATCAAGAGTCAGAAGCTCAACAGACTGAGGCACCCCTATCAAGGGTGATTTAGAAGAAACTTTAAACTCAAAATTGACAGGAGCATCAGAAAAGGCTAGTAGGAAGGGATGACACCTGAATGAACATTAAGGATGAACAGCAGTTAGCTAAAGAAATGCAAGAGCAAGGGCATTCCCCGCAGGGGCGATTTAAAGCTCTGTGTCAGCGAGTGAAGTGATCATATCCGGTTTCAGAAAGGTTGCTCAGGAAAGACTGTGGATAATGGATCAGGCTAGACCTTTCGCGCTCTAGAGGGGGCCTGGAGGTAAAAGGCCCAGTTAGGAAATGATACACGAGGGCCTAACCCAGGACAATGATGGGAATGGAATGGAAGGTACACATCTGAGGAATATGAAGGAGACAGTGTGACTAGCATGTGCTGATGAGATGGCAGGTAGGGAAGGCTCCAGAATAGTGTGGGTAGATGGGTGGATGGTGATGCCATTCCCCCAAACTAGGAGGAAAAGGAGATAGAGATGATGAGCTCGGGTGCAGACCTACATGAGGTGTCTAGAGGACATCCAAGGTAACAAAAACATAAGAGTGTGTTATTCCGGTGCGTTACAAAACCACAGCCACACTTGGCATATTTCAATTCTATTGTCTTCTCCCCTATGTACCTCACACCAAAAAATGCGTTTTTCTGAGGAGGTCTAGAGACAGACTATGACAAAAAGATCAGGTGTTAGGCACCCGGAATTTTCCACATGAACATAATTGGAACTTCATTATGAAAATATGGAAAAACAGATAGCCCAAACCTAGAGTGTTTTAATGAAACTAGATGAGGCAAATTTTGACTTTCTAATCAGAATTCCATATGATAGTTCTAGGGGAACTGAGATTTCAAAAATTGCAAAAAGTAGGCTTTAAATGAAAAGACCAGGGACACCTGGGTGGCTCAGTCGGTTAACTGTCTGCCATCAGCTCAGGTCATGACCCCAGGTCCTGGGATTGAGCCCCTCATTGGACTTCCTGCTCAGTGGGGAGTCTGCTTCTCCCTCTGCTTTTGCTCTCTCTCTCTCTCAAATAGATAAATAAAATCTTTAAAAAAAAATGAAAAGACTAAATTATTCTTGTCCTCGGAGATAGTCCATTTATTGATCTAGGTTTACAAAGGTAAAATACGGGATGTTAAGTGAATTTCAGATATAAAAAAATGAATGTTTTTCGTATGTCCCAAATATTGCACAGAACATACTTACATTAAAAAATTACATGTGGTTCATCCGAAATTTAAATTTAACGGTGCATTTTGTATTTTTATTTGCTAAATTTGACAAACCTATAATAGGCATTCATTTTATGATGAAAATATAAAACCTAGTAGCTGTTAGTTTCCTATTGGTGTTGTAACAAATTACCACAAATGTTGTGCTTGAAACAACACAAGTTTATTATCTTACAGTTCTGGAGGTCAGAATTTTGAAATGGGTTTCACTGGGCTAAAATCAAGGTGTCCTCAGGCCTCCATTGGTTCTGGAGGCTACAGGAGAATTCATTCTCTTGTCTTTTCAAGTTCCTATAAGCTTCTTACCTTCCTTAGCTTTCAGCCTCTTCCTCCATCTTCAAAGTCGTCAATGTCGCATGTTCTCATCTCTATTTCTGACTCTTCTGCTTCCATCTTATAAAGACTCTGTGTGTACGGTGAGCCCACCAGGATAATCCAGGATCGTCTCCCCAATTTGTGATCCTTAGATTAATTGCATCTTCAAAGTTCCTTTTGCCATATAAGGCAAGATTTTAACAAATTCCAGGGATTAAGACATGGACTTCATTAGGGCCATTATTCTGCCTAAAACAGCAGCTTTCTAAAAATATTAGACTGATGGATGTCAAGTCTACAGTAGGGTAACTTTTTGCATCCTGCGTGATATGCCATCTCCGGGTTTCTGAGATTTTTCATCGGTTTTGTCTGCCGGCCCTGGGACCGGAGTCTCTAAAGTATAGTGTGGAGCTATAGGAGCACAGCAGTAACATACTTCCCTCCTCCTGGGCTGGGTGTGAGGATAGCCGACTCTGCTAGGGTAGAGGATGGTCTTGAGTTATAACGGAGGGGATGAGCTGAGGGGTGGGGTTGATTATTTTAAAGAGATCCCCGAGCTCCCTTTTGGATGTTGCCAAAGCTATGACATTAGATGTGACTGGAAGGAATTTTGATGAGTAATTCTCCTGGTTTTGCTTAACCTTTTCTTTAAAGAAGCATCAGAGAAGAATGTGGACAAAGTAATTGAAAGGCTGGTGACTTAGTCCATGTGGGCTGCAACAACAAATGACCACGACATTCAGTTCTCAGGAGGCTGGAAGTCCAAGGTCAGGGTGCCACGGTGACTGAGGGAGGGTTCTCTTCTGGGTCTCAGACTTCTCACTGTGTCCTCACATGGTGGGAGGGGCTAGGGCTCTGTGGGTGGGGGAAGGGGGGTCTCTTTTATAAAGCACTAATCCCATTCATGGCGGCTCCAACCTTACAACCTATTCACCTCCCACGGGCCCCACCTCCTGATACCACCACCCTGGGGACCAAGATTTCAACAGAAGAATTGAGGTGGGGTGGGGTGGGACGCCGACATCCAAAGATTAGCAGCTGGGGCAGAAAGACGCCAAAGCAGCCGAGGAATCTGACCACTTCAGTCAGCTGGAGAATTTCCCCAGCTAGTTGAAAATACATCCAATATCGTTGGGTGTCAGATAGATAGTAAAAGAAAAAAAAATAGTTATTTGCTCTTGCTTTATTGTGGATTATGACCACATATCCTGGATTATCCTGGTGGGTTCTGTTAAATACCTGTTATATGATAGGTGTTATGCTAGATAAATTTCACCTACGTGATTTTCTTTATTCATCATAACTATCAGGGTAGATAGTATATTCATAGGTTTACACCAGCAGAGCTGAGGGGCAGTGAGATTAGCCTGCTTGTCCAGGGTGCAAACAAGCTTAATGTCAGAGTCAGATTTAGCTGCTGGTGTGTTCTTACCCCAGGCCACTTTTATCCACTGTGTCATGTTTCTAGGATGTTGTCACACATTGTTTTAAAACCTGTTAGAGGGGCGCCTGGGTGGCTCAGTCGTTAAGTGTCTGCCTTCGGCTCAGGGCGTGATCCCGGCATTATGGGATCAAACCCCACATCAGACTCCTCCGCTGTGAGCCTGCTTCTTCCTCTCCCACTCCCCCTGCTTGTGTTCCCTCTCTCGCTGGCTCTCCCTCTCTCTGTCAAATAAATAAATAAATAAAATCTTTAAAAAAAAATTAAAAAATAAAAAATAAAAATAAATAAATAAATAAAACCTGTTAGAAGGAGGGGCACCTGGGCGGCACAGTCGTTAAGCGTCTGCCTTTGGCTCAGGGCGTGATCCCTGCATTCTGAGATCGAGTACCACATCAGGCTTCTCTGCTAGGAGCCTGCTTCTTCCTCTCCCACTCCCCCTGCTTGTGTTCCCTCTCTCTCTGGTTGTCTCTGTCAAATAAATAAATAAAATCTTTAAAAAAAAAAACCTGTTAGAAGGAGCAAAGAAGGGGGTGCCTGGGTGGCTCAGTCGGTGAAGTGTCTGTCTCTGGCTCAGGTCATGATCTCGGGGTCCTGGATTGAGCCCCAAGTGGGGGTCCCTGTTCAGCAGAGAGTCTGCTTGTCTCTCTCCCTCTGTCATCCCACCCCCCCAACCCCTGCTCATTCTCTTGTTCTCATTCGCTCTCTCTCAAATTAAAAAAAAAAAAAAAGGAGCAAAGAAATACCAATTAGGGGTGTTGTAATTGGGAGAAGGTCCCCTTGGTCACTTACAAATTTCCTTCAGCTACATGAAAACAGCCACATAGCATTTACTTAACAAGGATAATTATGTCCCTCTCTAGAAGAGTACAGCACCTTGTTTTCCATTTTCTTCACAGCCCATCCTTCCCTTTCCTCATGTAGCTGAGTATCTGTTCCACAAGATTATACTGAGGTAATACATTGTAAATGTTAAGGCATATTTTAGTTTTTTCTGGAAGAGACATGAATTTCTGGCTCTCCTTCGTGTTTCTCTTTTGTTCTTTGTACAGTGAAGCTCCAGGAGAGTTTTCTCTTTTTTTCCACCACGATTTCACTGTCCTGAGGCACTCAGGGTTTGGAAATCCCAAACGCCAGTGAGCCATGAAAGGCGTTGGCCCATGGTCAGGCCCAACCCAATGACATCAACCGAGACAATCTCGCTCTGCTGCAAATATGTTTTTCTGAACACACCCAAATCCCAAAGATTTTCATCTTCTCCAAGCTCCCTAACATCTGCTTTGTCAAAAAAAAACAAGCTATTATAGAGAAACAAACCCAGTCTAGATTCCCAGAGACTCCTCTTGGGGACAACGTTCCTCCTTCTAACAGATTATCAAGAGGCGATGGGTCTCAAGATCATTCCTGGGCATTCTATTTGTTGAAGATTTTCAAAGTCATTGGTTTCTGTGGAAGAATCTGGAGAAGGATAACCAGGTACCAGCTCTCCTAGTTTGGCACATGAGGGATCCATTAGACGCAAATGACCCAGAAATAACATGGAACATTTTGAAATAAACTCAGTAGGGCGCCTGGTTGGCTCAGTATGTTAAGCATCTGCCTTTGGCTCAGGTCATGGTCCTGGGGTCCTGGGATCGAGCCCTGAGTCAGGCTCCCTGTCTGCTGGTTCTGAGAAGATCCTGCTTCTCCCTCTCTCCCTCTCCTTGCCTCCCTGCTGCCACCGCTCATGCTCTCCCGTGCTGTCTCTTTCTCTCTCTCTCAAATAAATAAATAAATAAAGTTAAAAAAAAAAAAGAAACAAACAGTGATTTCTTTTCCATTCTTGACTTTCAGTTTTCTTTTCTAAGTAGCTGCACCATCTGCAGGGACCGCAGGTCGGACCTCGGCGGCCTATCAGCACGGAGACAGCACCAGGTGGTGTCATGCATGCCTGGGGTTCCGTCCCAGCGCTGTCCCTCACTGGCAGTGTCACCCCAGGTAGATGACTGGGCTTCACAAATCTCCCGATCTCTCAATAGTACTCTTCTTGGGATGCTAATATGAGGATATAACAAAACAACATGCGAAGTGCCTGGTATGTAAACTGTACCCCCATAAGCAGTAGCTACTCTTATTTGTTTTCTTTTTTCCTCCTCGGCACCTTGAACGTAGTTTTAGCCTTTAATCAATTTTGGATGCAAGGCAGGAAAGAAGGGAAGAAGGAAGACGATGCCTAGAGTCACCGAAGCATCTTTCTCTTCCTCAAGGTGCCTTCTCCCTCCCAAGCAATCCCTGAACTCTTCACTTTCTCCGCCTTGCTTTGCCCATGCTGACGCTGTTTGCCGTCCACCAGATTTTTACCTCTTGATCACGAGGAGTTCACAAATGTTCCTTGACTCCTTTGCCCCAACAGCTCAGCCAGGTCTTGCAGAGAGTATAAAAATAAATAGGATGGAGTCCCTCTCTTCCCGTCACTTACTGCTTACTGCTCAAGAGAAGATACAAGACACAGAACTGTAATATAAGGGAGGGAAAAAACCATGTCATGTAAGAATCTGCTCACGTGCTACGGGAGAGAGAGGGAGAAGGGCTTCAGACGGGCCACAGTGTTTGTGCTGATCTTGAGTGGCATTTTTTAAAAAATATTTTCTTTATTCATTTGAGAGAGAGGGAGAGAAAGAGCACAGAGAGGCAGAGGGAGAGGGAGAAGCAGTCTCCCTGCTGAGTTGGGAGCCTGATGTGGGGCTCGATCCCAGGACCCTGGGATCATGACCTGAGCCACCCAGGTTCCTCTTAAGTGGCACTTGAACTTGCAGAAAAGAAGCCCAGTGACATCCGGGAAAGTAATCAGCAAAAGCAAATGCACGCTGAGTGAAGAGGCTGACACAAATACCAGTCACATACCAACCCCTCGCACTTACTATGCGTCGGATAGAGCTCCATTCTAAGTGCATCACATGGACGATTTCATTTCATTATGAAAACGAACTGTGGTGATAAATGCTTATGGGCTCAAAATATCTTTGTTTCAGTCTTGATTGAAATTAATATGCACCCGGAGGGCACAGGCTCCAACAGAGGGAACCTGGAGCCCATGTGTTAGAACATTGGCGCTGTTACCACGGTACCTTGAGAACACAGAGTGCTAAATAATCTTACCTTCTTTTATTTTCATATAATAAATATAAAAAAGACAAGAACATTGACCAGTCAGGTAGTTTCAATATATAAACACAGGGCCTGAAGAGATGAAAAAAATTTCCTATAAAATCTATACTAATCCTGCATTTTGTCATTACAAAACTGGGTGGCTTGTTTATAAGAAGTTCCCGGTGCGAAAAATCTGCTCTAACTGTAATAATCCTGACCTTTGAGTCTATGGTGCTTGTTTTAATTAAGAAATTATATTCATTGTTTGTTAGAGAACACTGAATTTACTTACGAATTTTGTAATAACAACTGATTTTCTTCACTTAACCTGTGTAAGAGGCAGTCCTATTCTCTTGGGTTTAGGAAAAATGGATTTTTTTTCGTGCAAAATTATACAAGTGAAAACTCAGTGGTGATTATAGTAGAATTATCTTCAACAGGCAAGGCTGCTATCTAGTAGTACGTTACCCCATGTTAAGGACAAGAGGACTGAGATTGAGTGAAATTCGAGGTGGGAGCCCCTAGAATATGTCTGGCAGAATGCCAGCCCACTCCAGCTTTGCTTTACACCCGCTTCTGCCATTGCTCGCACGGAGGCCGGGCATCTCAGCAGCTGCTCCCAGCCAGGACCGAGCCGCGGGCGTCCTCAGGCAGACCCATTCCTGGGGGACACAGCGCTCCTCTGACATCCGGCTTTGGCTTGAGGGTGCCTGGTGGCCTTCCGGAACTTTCCTTACATTCCCTGAATGTAATTCCCTTCCCTCTGTCCATCGGTCACTAAAGGGTCAGGTTTGCGTTGTGTTCTAATGGCTCTTCCAGTCTTCCCCACTTTCTCTTGCAGAAGCTTTCATGATACAATCTTTGCTTACTTAATCCTTTGGTGGCATCTGCTGCTCCGGGGACCTGGGCTGACGCCTTGAGTGACTTACCCATAGTCACACGGTAATAAAGTGGCCAATCTGGGGCTCACGCCCAGGGAGGTGCCAGAATGGGGGTGTGAGTAGTAGGACAGAAAGCCAGAGGACTGGTTACTAGTAACACAAATTCTATATAAATCTTCTTGGTGGAAAAATTAGATTGCTGTCAGAAACTCTTTAAGGACCTTATTTTAGAGACAGGAGAGAGAAGCACTGTTTTGGATAGACTGTTGTTATGAGTTCCCTTTTGGAAGGTAAACGCCAGTTGGCAGTTCTTGAATTCTCTCACAGCATTCAGGGAACACTAGCTGATGAGTAGGTGTGATCGAACCTGTGCTGTAATTGGTTAGAGACTGGACACGCGGGGGCTGGAAGTCTGGATACCCAGAGGGTAAGGATCAGGCCTGATAGAACTTCTCAAAAAGAAGGGGAGAGGGTCTTCCCTGCACCTTCGTGCCTCAAGCAAGCCAGACGAGCCTTCACAACCGCCGGGAACGGAGTCCTGCAGAAGCACTAAGGGTTTAGGAGTGGGAAGTTCTGTTATAAAGCATTAGGGCTCCTTAAGTAGGCTTAGAGTCTAAAAATGGAGGCCAGGACTTCAAGTTATAGTTAAAGGAGAATGCACGCTGGTTACCCCGAGAATTGCAAAACTGACACCAGTCTGCTTTGGGCAAGAACATGAGGTTGGTGCTTAAGTGGGCTCTTCGTGACTTTCTGGGCTCCTTCTAACTGGTGCTGATACACTGACTTGCAGTCAGAAGCTGTGTGACCCTAAGAAATATGCCGAACCTTTCTGAATCTCGGGTTTCTTCCCGCACATAAAGTGGGTGATTGTGAGGATTAAAAGAAATAACGCAGAGAGCCCCCTGGGTGGCTCTGTCTGTTAAGGATCTGGCTCTTAATTTCAGCTCAGGTCATGATCTCAGGTCGTGAGATCAAGCCCTGTGCTGGGCTTCTCTCTCTCTCTGCCCCTCCTCCCTGCTTGAGTGCATGTGCTCTCTCTTTCAAAATAACCAAACAAATAAATAAAGAAGGCAGAAATACAAAAGAAGAAAAGAGAAAATAAATGCTTTTGTTCTCCTGACAACTTTTTTTTTTTTTAAGATTTTATTTATTTATTTGACAGAGAGACAGCAACAGAGGGAACACAAGCAGGGACAGAGGGAGAGGGAGAAGCAGGCTTCCCGCTGAAGAGGGAGCCTAATGCGGGGCTCGATCCCAGGACCCTGGGATCATGACCTGAGCTGAAGGCAGACGCTTAATGACTGAGCCACCTAGGTGCCCATCTACTGACCCCTCTTTCTCCATTTCCCTCTCTCTCTGTCTGCTCCAGCCCACGCTGGTCTTCCTGCTCTTCCTCAAATTGCTCTGTCCATTGGTACCACAGGGCCTTTACACATGCCTGTTACTTTGCACAGAATATTCTTCTCTGTATCTTTACATGGATTCCTCCTCCCCATCATGCAGTTCTCTTTTACAGTTTCTCCTTGAAGTGGTCTGCTTGGACTTTACTATCTAAAATAGGGATCATTCATTAACCACTGTCTCCTTCTTTAGCCTAATTTCATTTTCTTCATAACTGTCATCATGAAAAGAAATTTTACATAATTCTTGTGTTTATATACTTACTTGACTAGCTCTCCCATTAGCTGGAATCTCCAAGGGGTTGGGTGTTTTTTTGTTGTTTCTGCTATTGTTCACAGCTGAATCCCCCTGGCATAGGAGAGCACTGGGCACACGGGAGATGTCATTAAAAATTGTTGCATGAATGAACAAATGACTGAGTAAAATGAATGTGCTTCGCTCCATGTAGATTTTGTGAAAATACTAGCTCTTTCCAGTCTGTTGTCCCATTAAAGGGTAGCAAGAGTTTTTAATTCAGCAGTTTTCCAGGCATATGTGCATTTCAAAGGGGGTGTCTAAGAGGCAATGTCAAATATCATAACCCAGTAGAATGACTGTTAAATGCTAGCAGTTCGGAGCTGGTGCCGAATAGACGTTTTTGAGCAGGGATAATAACCCTTGTCTTCACCCACCAGCTAATGGTTCGTTCAGCTGTGTCAACACTAAACATGATACAAGATGACAATTTGAATTTTAACTGATCCTAGAAAACAGGGAAAGTTCAGAAATCTCTCTTCCCTTTGTGTTCTGGAAAATGGCTTACTGCAAAAACCATCTTTCCTCCTATGACTTAGATAAGACTCACGGATGTCTGTCCCCCTGTTTACTGATGTCAAGGCCAGACACAGTCCTTTCAAATTCCCATTCTTGGCCTCATAAATAGTTAGCTATACAACTTGTCCCCATTGGTCCGTAGACAGAAAATGCTTGTTGCTTTGATCGTGTGCTTCTCTCCTTTCCCCACGTGCCTGAGCTTTGCCCTCGTTGTTATCCTCCTGAGAATAAGCCGGCTCTGGGGAAAACTTTCTGTGACCTGCTGTTGGATCCTGCAAGCCCTTCACCCCACGTTCGCACACTTGGTTCTTTCCAGCCCCGTTTCTGCCTCTCTATAGAAAGCCCCCCTTAGCCTCGTTCCTGAGACCCGCACGTCTCAGGATCACAGCGCTCTCCTTACTGCAATATTCTCCCCTTCCCCCTCAGGAAGAGTTGTGCCCCCCCGCCCCCCAGCAATAATCCTTTCTGAATGAACTTTCTCCTTACTGAGTCTAGATTTGTCATTTTTTTTAACAAAGAATAAAAATATTGCTTTTTGATAATGGGCTGTGGGGGGAAGGGCTTTGGTCAAACACGTTAGCTCAGACAGTGGGGGGAAGGGCTTTGGTCAAACATGTTAGCTCAGACAGTACGGTGCCTTATTATGATGCCACTCACCTTTTAGATTCCTTCACTACGTTTTTTTAAAATACCAGCTTCCACCAGTCTCCATGCCAGACCGTTTTAATTTTTTTATTTTTAAAGATTTATTTATTTATTTATTTATTTATTTATTTATTTATTTGAGAGAGAGAGAGTGAGCAAGCAGGAGGTGGGGCAGAGGGAGAGAGAATCCTGAAGCAGACTCCCCACTGAGCGTGGAGCCCCAAGCAGGGGCTCCTTCCCGGACTCGAGACCATGGCCTGAGCCGAAATCAAGAGTCGGCCACTTAACCCACCGAGCCACCCAGGCGCCCCTAGATTTTTTAGTTACTTTAATGGTATCTATATCCCAGGGTTGCTGCGACAATTCAAGATCTAAGCAAGGAGCGTCACTGACACTACTTCTCTGACTCCCACCAGGCCATAATGATGTCCTTGGGTTTGACCTTTGGAGTGTGTTCGCGATCCCTCATCTCTGCTGCTGCTACTCATTGTAACCCATCGCCATCTACCTGCTCTCGCCCGGGTCACCGTGCTCCCCGATGCCCTCAGATGTGTTTTTGCTCCACTCTAGTCTGTGGGCCGCACCCAGAGCAACGCTCCTAGCAGCAAATGCGAGTGGGTCACTGTACTGTGCTCGGTACTTCCGGGGCAGTATAAACTTTCATGAGTATGACTTTTTTTTCCCCTTAGAAATTTTTTCTTTTCTCCATTTGAGGAGGGAGGTAGCTCTGGGTTTCCTGGCTTCAGAAGAGGTTTGTGGTGTGGCTCCCTGTATTTTTGGTTTTTTGTTTTTCCAAACTCGCATAGAAGAGATCCTGTGACCTATTCTGGTAGATTCGAGGACAGAGGGAGTGTCTGTGAGGAAAACTTGGTGAGGGATCCCCTCCCACTCCCACCTTGGACAAAGGAGAATATAATAAAAGACTCTGGAAATGGAGCACGTGGGTGGCTCAGTCGATTGAGTGTCTGCCTTCAGCTCAGGTTGTGATCCCAGAGCCCTGGGATCGAGCCCCAGAATGGGTTCCCTGCTCAGCAGGGAGCCTGCTTCTCCCTCTCCCTCTGCCCCTTCCTCCTGCTTGTGCTCTCTTTCTTGTTCTGCTTTCTCTCACTCTCAAGAAAAAAAAAAAAAAAAAAGACCCTCGAAGAGGTGATAGGGGTTCGGGGATCCCAAAATCCCCAGGGCACCTGAGCTGAGCTCTACAGGCGAGAGCTGTACCCAAGGGCTCGTTCGCCCAAGGAGCACCCGAGCAAAGCCACGGCCAGCGGGCGGTGCAGCATTGCTGGTCAAGAACAAAATGGTGCCTTGCAAGGAGTATGTGGATCTGGAGTCAGAACAACTCGGATTTCAGGGAAGCTGTTTCACTTATTACCTCTAAAATATTATTTCGCCTCTATGAACTTCAACTTCTCCACAGGTAAATAGAAATAATGGTAAAAAAGAAAGTAATGTTATAGGAGATTTATCAGAAAAAGACACAACCTGGTATGTGGCATAGACTAGGCACATAATAAATATGAATTTCCATTCCTCTCTCAAGGATGTAAAATGTGGTTTAAATAAACGTGAACCTGACTGTGTTCCACTGAGTGTATCAGAGGATAGTCCTGTTGTTATAAATCTTTTCTGGGGCGCCTGGGTGGCACAGCGGTTAAGCATCTGCCTTCAGCTCAGGGCGTGATCCCGGCGTTCTGGGATCGAGCCCCGCATCAGGCTCCTCTGCTAGGAGCCTGCTTCTTCCTCTCCCACTCCCCCTGCTTGTGTTCCCTCTTTCGCTGACTGTCTCTCTCTGTCAAATAAATAAATAAAATCTTAAAAAAAAAAAAATAAATCTTTTTCAGCAAAGAAAAGCAATAAGGCCTTATTAGATCTGTGCCATCGGTGAGCAATGTTGCATTCGGTCTTCCAAGTGGAGACGGAGGCGTCCACCAGGTAAACGAGTCCACAAGGACACCTGCACCTTACACATGGAGGCCTCTGGATGTGGACTCTCCCACAGCTCCTCTCTCCTATCACCCATTCCTTGGGATTGGGTGTCCATTTGTGTTAGGCCTTTATTATTCGCTGAGTCCCTGAATTTTTAATGCCTTTTAGACATGGAGGCATAAGTTTTGAGTGATGCTTTAGCATTATTCATGCAATATGGTTTCTTTTTATTCTGATTTCAATTGGAAGGCTGCTCTATTTGTTTGTCATGCAAGCACGGATTCGCACGGAAATTTCTGTTGGCCAAATGCAGCAATGCCTTGTATTTTCATGCTCAGCATTTTGGTATTTCATAATCGCTTCATACTCAACTTCTTATGCTATGTGGTTTTACTTTTGAGAATTCCTTTTCTACCAGTAGTGGTTTTCACTATGGAATGTCAAATATTGATTTGCTTAATCTCACACATTGTGTATATATTCTATACTTGTAGTCTAAAAATAATTTAAACTCAATACTTTGATCAGATCCCAAAGTAATCATAATTAGCTCATAAGTGTTGAGTTTCCAGAGTGTCTCAACTTGGAGTATGCAAGAGGCGACTATGCCCTCAGCCTAATTAAATCATGATTCACCAACATGGGGCAGGTTTCAATATATATGATGAAATTTAGTAAAGCTTTTCCTTGCTGCTCATAGGTCTATCCACTTAAGTGTAGACTCCTGAAGAATATGATATCTGGCTGCTTTAAATAGTCACATGGAGACAGTATTTTTTGATCTGTCATATGTGCTTTATTCTGACAGGTGACATTACAAATGGAATATAATTGAAAGAATAGAACAGAATAAGGGGAACCCAGATTTTTAAAGTCTACTGAGAGACTAGAAGACTATAGCTAGTACTTAATTCAATGCTAACACATTCAAGTTGTACATGGATTATTTTTATTAGAATTAAGCTGCTTTTGGGGGCACCTGGGTGGCTCAGTCGATCAAGCATCTGACTCTTGATTTCAGCTCAGGTCATGATCTCAGGGTGGTGAAATTGCATGTCAGGCTCTGCACTCAGTGGGGAGTGTGCTCGAGATTCTCTCTCTCCCTTTCCAAATAAATAAATAAATAAATAAATAAAATGATTGAAATATTTAAAAGATTTTTTAGAAAGAATTAAACTGCTTTTGATTAATCAATTATGAGTTGCTGTTCAATCCATCATATCTGTGAAGAGTTTTTAGAAATAATTGAACATGAAAGAATCCATTGTAACCACCAGAGACACGGTCCATTGGGGTCCTGTCTTCAATGAAACACTGTTGAGGAGTGTCTCCTCGAAGAACCTCTAGGATTACTTGCTCTGGTTACTCCTTCAGTAACGCCAAAGTGGGGTGGGTGGGAAGCCCTGTGTGTGGCATACGTGTGGACAGAATCATGCTATGCATGATAGGAGGGTGTAGCCTTGGATTCCGGCTTCATAAAATCATGAGCACATGGAAGCTTATGATGGAAATGGTTGTATTCAAAAAGCTTAGGCCTGCAGCCGCCTAACTTAAATCATACATGCTTCCGGGGATGATCGCAGAGAAGGAAGTCAAATGGATTTGCAATTACTATCATTATTAAAGATTTATTTATTTATTTGACAGAGAGAGAGCGAGCATGGGAGTGGGGGGGGATGGAAGGAGAGGGAGAGAGAGAAGCAGACTCCCGGCTGAACGCGGAGCCTGCGCAGGGCTCGATCTCCTGACCCTGAGATCATGATCCGTGTAGAAATGGAGAGTTGGAGACTCAGCTATCAGAAAGAACGAGTTCTTAACATTTGCTGCAACATGGACGGCACTGGAGGAGATAATGCTAAGTGAAGTAAGTCAAGCAGAGAAAGACAATTATCATATGGTTTCTCTCATCTATGGAACATAAGAACTAGGAAGATCGGTAGGAGAAGAAAGGGATAAAGAAAGGGGGGTAATCAGAAGGGGGAATGAAACATGAGAGACTATGGACTCTGAGAAACAAACTGAGGGCTTCAGAGGGGAGGGGGGTGGGGGAATGGGATAGGCTGGTGATGGGTAGTAAGGAGGGCACGTATTGCATGGTGCACTGGGTGTTATACGCAACTAATGAATCATGGAACTTTACATCAGAAACCAGGGATGTACTGTATGGTGACTAACATAATATAATAAAAAAACGTTAAAAAAAAAAAAAGAAATGGAGAGTTGGACACTCAACCGACTGAATCACCCAGGTGCCCCCAGGGGGATTTGAGATTATTGAAGAATTCTGGGTTTTCGCAGAAGGCATAGGGCTTTTGTGTCCATTTCCTGTTTCCCTTTTCCCTACGAGACACCTTCATTAGGTGAAACAAAGTGTTTATTCTGTTTCTTCCTCGTGACTGAGAGACTATTTTCTTAGTTATTATCTGGCCGTTCGATTGGAATTGATGTATGAATTTAGCTAAATAAGCCACGGATTGGCCTTAGCAATGATTTAGAGAGAGAAATAACTCATATTTAAATAAAACATGGTGCAAAGTATCTCGGCTCGTGTATCGTATTTTGCTTTATCTTATGTCAACTTGTCTAAGCGGGAACTGTGTTTCCCAGGACTCCCTTCACTGCGTGGTTCCAGGCTAGTGCGGGTTGCAGAGCCGTGTTGTGCATGATTTGGAAGATGGAAATCAGCGACGATGGATAGTTTTTACACCTAGATGATTGGTGCAGTTTCCAGCCACGTTCCTGGACCCGCCGGCTCATCTTCTCTGCCTGGGACCACGGCTGGACTTCTCCAGCTCCTGCCAGCCTCGCCCTCAGACTCATCCTTCAGCTTCTCCTGGACCAAGCACATGGTTAGCTCTGTAGGGAAGACTGCCAGCTCCTCCTATAGGTTACTGGCATCACTGAAGTTGGAGGCTTGTCACCTGGAAAAGATCAACACGGGTCCCAGCTTTTCCTATGAGTTCCATTTGTCAGTGCTCTCCCTCTCCCTTACTTTACAACTCTCTTTCCTTCCTGTCTGTCTGTCCTGCTGACCACAGGTCCAGCAAGAGCTGCGGAATAACAGCAGAAAGTAAATTGCTTGCCCAGCTCATGTAGTTGTGAGGTCAAATCTCTCCCATAATTTCCTATTACGTGCAGAACATCCTAGTGGTTTTGCTTCCCTGATCAAACCATGACAAAGTCAGGGTTTGTTTTGGTGACCACAGAGGTGCAAGGCATTATCTCTTTTCCTAGGCCACAAGAAGTTACAAACAAGAAACTATATTGTTACAACAATCTGCTGATAGGAAAGCTGGTGGGAAATTTAACAAGAATCTGAATGTAAAGAAGAATGTGGTTTACCAATTTTGATAACTTTCAAGATTTCTTTTTCTACATATTTGTAATCTTGTATGTCTGCTGGTAGTTTCATAGGGGAAAATTCTATAGGAATGGAAATTCTTGACTCAATCTGTGATATCCTTTTCAAACACAAGACAGGCTAGAGAACAGTATGCATCACCTTTGCTCTACAAGTGAAGCCAAGGGATTGAATTGGACTTTGGAATCAAGCCAAATTGTAATCAGACATTCATTGTTGTGTAACTGGGGCAGGTCACTTGACCTTAGGTTTGCTATATGTAACATTCTTTTTTAAAAAAATATTTTATTTATTTATTTGAGAGAGAAAGAGAGAGAGAGAAAGAGCATGAGAGGGGGGAAGGTCAGAGGGAGAAGCAGACTCCCCACTGAGCAGGGAGCCCGATGCGGGACTTGACCTGAGACTCCAGGATCATGACCTGAGACGAAGGCAGACGCTTAACCAGCTGAGCCACCCAGGCGCCCTATATGTAACATTCTGCTTATTCTGGAATTGTTGGGAGAGCGAAAGGAAATAATGTATCAAGACGAAGCAAGTGCACAGACCACAGCAGGATTTGCCACGTCCTATGCTTGGTGCACATGTCTCATCTCACTCTCTTTTCTGAAAGATTTATTCATTCATTTTGGAGAGAGGGA
Organism: Ursus americanus; assembly: GCF_024610735.1. Taxonomy (NCBI): domain Eukaryota; kingdom Metazoa; phylum Chordata; class Mammalia; order Carnivora; family Ursidae; genus Ursus; species Ursus americanus. Next base: position 86,269,408 of record NC_142128.1, on the reverse strand, counting down.
AAGCATGTCAAGCAGGCTTCCTGCTGAGCCTGGAGCCCAATGTGGGGCTAATCTCACAACCTTGAGCTCAGAACCTGAGCTGAAATCAAGAGTTGGACGCTTAACCCACTGAGCCACCCAGATGCCCCTATCATCTCTTTTTTTTTTAATTTGAAAATACCTTGAGGCACGACTGCATCTTTTTCATCACTGTGCCTAGTACGGTGTGAGGCACCGCTAACGGGCATGGAGTTCACTCGCCATCTTATTCGTGCTACAAAGGAACTCAGGTCCAGACACACATCTTTTCGTGGATGCAGCATATCTAGACCTGGTGTTTATTAGATCTTCCTTTGTAAGATTCAAAGTAGGTAAGACTGGTCACTGTGTTTAGAAATTCAGGAGTATTGCATGAATGAACGTCTGACCATCACGACACCCAGTATAAGGTCCAAGTTAAGGATTTCTCGTTTGCAGATCTTAGAAGGCCGGTCACATGCAGTTTTGACTGTGCACCAGTGGATGTCACCCTTGGAACACACAAATGTGCTCTCGGGCCCTCCGGAAAGGCAAGGCAGACACTGCGCAGATGTTTGTTTCTTTCTCCGGAGCGTGGGAAGTGATGTTGGTCTCCAGATGTCACCCATCATCATGGAGCCCTCCACGCTGAATCTTCATCCAAGGGTAGAGAGAGGGATTGTGGAATGTTCTGCGAAGCATGCTTTTATCTATAGGAATGGTGTTCATTGATTGATGGAATTTGGGGAATGCTTTTTAGTGAATTGATATCATTTAAAAATGTCATTTGGCTGTAATGGTAGTTGCCTCTTGGAAGGAAAGTAGGCAATTCAGGCACAGAAAAATGGGAAAGAGATTGACTTTTCACTTTTGTATCTGATGCTTGTGATTTTGTTTGTACTTTGTTAATAAAAATGAAAGAGTAATAAAATAATATTTGGCAAAATCTTGATAGTGTCCTGTTTCTTGTTGGAATTGTTTGTCCTATTACTGACTAAAAAAATTTCTATTTTGAAAAAAAAAACGCTGATAATGTTCTCTGCAATGTTATTGATTTCCATTCAAATTGGTCTCTTGTTCAGACATTAATTCATAGTCATTTATTTACATTTTTATTATACACTACCTATCTGTTGTTTCTTACACAGGTGCTGAGGTGCACTGGCAAATAAAAAAATATAAGTTTTTAGGGGCGCTTGGGTGGCTCAGTCAGTTAAGCATCTGCCTTCAGCTCAGGTCATGATCTCAGGGTCCTGGGATCGAGCCCCATGTTGGGCTCTCTGCTCAGCGGGGAACCTGCTTCTCCCTTTCCCTGTGCTCTGCTCCTGCTCTCTCTCTCTCAGTTTCTCTCTTTCTCAAATAAATAAATAAATAAATATCTTTTAAAAAGACATAAGTTTATAAAAGAGAACTCTAACGAAGATTAAAGAAATGTGTCACCTTCAAAATGATCCTTAACTGGTTTATACTTTATAGGTAGATTTACAGAGGCGAGTTTACTATAAAATGTGCATATTTTGTAAGAGTACAATATAGTATGAACTTGATAAAATCAAGTGTTTTCTACCTGGGAATCCAAATTGATACAATGCCTGTTCTCAGAGCAATTTGGTGATCTCTCTCAGAAATGTCAGGAATTATCATAATTTTTGACCCAGGAATTCTGCTTCTAGAAATCATTTTTTTAAAAAGCTTTTATTTATTTACTTGAGAGAGAGCGAGCAAGCATGAGTTGGGGGTGGCAGAGGGAGAGGGAGAAGCAGACTCCCAGCTGAGCAGTGAGCCCCACTCGGGACTCGATCCCAGGACCCTGAGATCATGATCTGAGTTGAAGGCAAGTGCTTAACTGACTGAACCACCCAGGTGCCCATAGAAATCATTTTTTAAGTTATTTATTTATATATTTATTTGACAGAAAGTGCTCGAGCGAATGCCAGTGGGGGAGGGGCAGAGAGAGAGGGAGGGAATCCTCAAGCAGACTCCCTGCTGAGCTGGACTCCATCCCGGGTCCCTGAGATCCCGACCTGAGCGGAAATCAAGAGTTGGCCGCTGAGCCAACGGAGTCACCCAGGCGCCACTAGAAATCATTCTTAAGTGACAAAGATGTGCTTTAGAAGTAGGTATAAGAAGCAACTACCTATGTTGAAGAAAAGTAAGAAGAAAGAAGTAATCAGGCCTTAGCAGAACCATGTAGCCAGGGTGTAGCAGTTGACAACAGGTAAGTACAAAGATGCCTTGAATACTCCCAGAGTCCCTTCCCCTTTGGGTTGCTTTGTATCCCTTGTGCCGTATGCAAAGTCCCAGGCAGGAGGATGGTAAAAGGTGAGTTCTCTTTACTTCGACTTTTGTCTGTGGGGGCGACTAGATAAGGCGCTGTGAGGACCAGCGCACGTACCCCACTGTGTAGGCTGAGCGATGCATCTTAGGTAAAAAACTGACCTACTCTAATGACCTCATTTTAACTTCGTTGCATTTGCAAAGACCCTATTGCCAAATAAGGTCATTTTCACGTGTACTAGGGGTTAGGACTTCCACACATCTTTTGGGGGACAAAATTCAACCTATAACTAATACTCTCTTCTCTCTATCCTTTCATTATCTTACTCTGTTCCATATTCTATAGTCGATTCCTTATTCCACTCCATACCATACGTCCACACCCACCACTCTCACCACCTCCAAACACTTTCTTACATTTATTTTCATTAGGATTATTTCCATTATCCACACTCAGGTGACCAAAGTAAAATTTGAAATATCTAAGTCTGATGAAAAATGGAAAGATTGTGAAATGCTCTTTTGAGGGGCATCCAGCCTCAGGTGGGACCCAAACACTCGATTTGACCTTACCCATACTCTTCATCCTTTCTGGACCTCAGCTTCCTCATGGGTAAAATGACCTTCAACTTCTCAGCCTGAAAAGTAATAGTACGAGTGAACAAACTAGGGCAGCCAACATTTCTGAAACAGAGGTCTCTGATGAGGGGCGGAGATTAAGACAGCCTAAAACAACCCTACTGTTTGGCACGCTGGAGTCTCCAGATACACTGTGGTGCGTCCTCAATTCTCTATTGGAGCAGACATATCAACAATCTCTCTCTCCCTGAGTTTGGCTCACACTTCAAGGTTTCCTCCAACCCAACATCTGAAGCAACCTCTAAAGAATGGAGGAACTCTGGAAGCTGCGTTGGAAAGAGCCTACCAGGCCAACAGTCAAGTTCCATCTGTAGGTCTGGTCATCGTTTCTGTTGCATATCAAAGCATGCCTATTTTTCATCTCCATACCATGTTGCCAAAGAGGTAATCAGGACAAAGTGTTATGCTGCAAAGGAACAGCCCTACATCAAATGCGTGTCCTTCTTTCATCCAACCGAGCCAGATGATAGCTATTTTACTGTCAAGAGAGCAATGACAAAAGGCCAGCCAATGCTGCAGCATTTTAGCTGGGTGTGTGTCAATTGAGGACAGATGCATGTGTCTGTTCTAACTGAGGGGAAGAGAGCTCAGTTTCATTTGTTCGCAATCCAGATGTAGCAACTGGTACTCAACAACCAGTTTATGGGAAGGAAGCTCCTGAGGTGTGAGAAAGATTAAAGTGTCTCCATTTTTTAAAAATCTTGAGTCTGTGGGATAATACTCTGAAGACAGGAAGCTGAGAGGATGGATGGGGCATTCCTTCTTATTTATCCTCATCTGCTTTGAATGAAAGTGAGTTTTGGTGCTACCTGGGGAAAAGCACACATGTTCTCTTTCTCTTTGTGTGTGTCTTTATATATGTATATATTTCCTTTATATATGACATATAAATATATATTTCTTTTTTTAAGGAACATTTTCCTAGAGTCATTCACATAATTTGAATTCTGGGGTTTCTTTCAAAGGGAAATACAAAATTGCAAGCAAGATGGTTTGGTGACGTCAATTTAGTAAATGTCATCCTTGCATTCGCTCTTGCTTGATAACAAGGAGTTAGGAATTTTGCCACCTATTGTAATGGCTTTCCAAATGCTCCTAGGTGCTCTATTTCCTTCCACGATTCTTCTGTGATTGTTGGTAACTTTGTCCTCAGCCCAGGAATGAAAATTAACATGGAGACAAAACACCCCATAGATGAGCTGCAGTAAGGGCGCTGTTTGTCTTCTAGTGATGACTCGGGCTTTGCCGGAGAAGCAATGGCTGGCGACTTCACATCTTTGAGGCGGTCATGTTTCTGAGATAGATAGTCCTGGTTTTCTGGTGCCCAGAAGTCCACCTCTAAATCCCTGGACTCTTTGCCAGGTGTCTAGTACATTCTTATTTAAGACAGATGAGACTAAAATTCATTTGACTTCGCCACCCAGAATAAGAGCCTTCACTCATTTTACTTCATAAAAGATAAATGAACATTAGCAAACTACAGAACAATCCATTTCTAAATTTCCTGTAACATTCCTCAGTTTGGGATGAGGACCAACTTCCCAGGGTTGTTCTCGTGAAGCCTGGCCCTTATGCGTCCCTCAGAACAATTCTGTTTCACATTACTCTGGATATAGAGCCGAAACTCCTTTAAAGGATTTATGGGACCCTTCATGCTTTGGCATCTGCTTACTTCTCCAGCCTCTCAGCCGCCCTGAACTACTAACTCACCTCTGGCTTCTACGAAACCGATGACCTCTTTAGAGAATGGCCTTAACTACGGATTCTTTGTCCCTGTCCTTCTCCTTCCTTGCCGCCTGGGGGACTCTTGGTCATCCCTCGCACAGTGAAGCACAGAGAAGCCGAAGATAACCTGGTTTTATATCCTGGCTCTGCCACTTATTAACCAGATTAGGTTTGGGCAGGTTACCTCACTTTTTATGCCTCTGTTTCTTCACCATAAGCTAGGGGTAAATTACGGTGTCTCCCTCAGGGCATGGTTGAAGTATTCACTAAGGAATTTAGGTAATACATGTTAAGTGTGTAGAGCTGCGTCTGGCTCAGTAAGGGTTAGTAATATTATTGTGATTCAGATTTTAGTTTATCTCTGACATTCCTAGGGGACCCCTTTATCCTGGTTTAGGGACCCTACCTACGCCCTAATTGTACCTTGTGTTTGTCCTTATCATACCACTTACGACGCAGTGCTGTAACACGGGAAAGGAGTCTACACGGAGATGAGCCACCGCAGTCCTGTTTATAGGTATTTAATACTGTCACCACAGAGTGATTAGACTTTGTCTCTTTTCACTCTCCCCTGTATGGTATATTCAAGTCACTTAAAGAATGCCCCTTAAATTCCCAAGCCAATAACCCTCAAAGACACCACATGAAAAAGTTTAGTTTTCAAAGGAGGACAAGATGAAAACCATGTCTGTGAACCATTCCTTCTTTCCCTGCTGGGCCCACAGAACTTCTTTTCCCATGTTAATTCAGGACAGTGAGTCTGGAGAGCTGAGTCCGTCCATGGGCACATTACACATTCTACCATTTGTCTGTCCCGAAAGGAGGATGCCTTGCGTTAGGACGGAATGCTACCTCGCTCCTCCTGCTCGGCCTCACACGTGGTCGTAGATACCCAGCTGTGTGCGGTGCCCACGTGGGCACCTACGTCTCACCGCACATCTTTTACTATTGCCTCTAAAACGATTGTCCACATCCTGGAATGTCATAGGATACACACAAAACCTTGCCCAGCTATGATCATTTGGCACTAGTAAATCAGTGTGTTTCAGGTCCTGAACATACTGGGAGTCAAGGGTATGGAAGCTTGACTGCCTGAACACATGAGAGAAACCCAGGAGGAAGATGAAGCATGGAGCCACTCTTCTGAATGCTTTCACATATTGGGGAATGTGTGGACCACACATCTGGGGAAATGGACTGAATTTTTCATTTGCCATCCAGATGTTTCTATATATTGCGCCTAATTTCTTTCATCTCCTTTTGTCTCCTTGATATTAAAACAGCTGATCCATTTAGTAGCCACTCTTCTCGACCTCTCACTAAAGTTTTCATTTGGTCTTACCCTGTACTGCCAAGCTTTTGCCCGTGTTCTGCTTAACTGTTAACTCTTTTAACAGTTCTGATACCAGGGTCCACAGGCAAGTGAGCCTGAGCATCGCCTGAAGATAACATAGCATGGCAGAAAATTGGTAGTTTTAAATCTCATTATCTTTATTTTGGAGACAAAGATACCATCAAGAAGAGCTTCTGAGAAACATTCAAGGGCCTTTAAGTTAATACTCAACAGAGAAGGCTTTTTCCTTCCACCTAAAGCTAGGCACATCCATAAAAGTCTCTCCACTAACCACAACTATGTTAGGCACATGTATATTCACTCATACATTCATCCAGCATTCCTTCAAGGCCATTGTATGCCAGGCACTGTGCTAAGTGCAGAAGATAGTTTATTAACAGATGGATTGGTATGGACTTAGAAGAATCATGTAAACAGATAATTACCACATCCTATCATTATGGATAAATTGTGTCCCTTCCACAGCTCATCTATTAAAGCACAGCACTGACTGTGTTTGGAGAGATGACCTTTAGAAAGGAGTTTAAGTTAAAATGAGGTCAGTAGGGCAGGCCTTAATCCAATCTGATTGGTATTCTTGGAAGAAGAGGAATTTTGGACACACAAAGAGACACCAGGGCCACGTGTGCACAGAAAGATACCCTGTGAAGAAGTTAGGATGTTAATTTTTTAACATTAAAAAATGTATACTTTACTAAGTATAAAGGATGTAAACAACTCGGTAAGTTTGTGGAGAAGTTGACCAAGATACATTGAGATACAAGTGTCCATCTACATTTTCTATATTACCGAATGTTTATTAAAGTTGTTTCATGTACAATTTCTCATTTGCCGTTGTGGAAGTTCTTTATTGTAAAGACAATTCTTTTGTCTGATGGCAAGCAGCAGTCTTACTGTCAGTGATTATTCTGAATCTCCTGTTGGTGCTAAGAAGTGAAGCCTTTAATGGAATGAACAGAAGGGTTACAAGCTGGGGATTCTATTTGGTGTGTTCTCTTCCTTTGAGCTTCCTCCCTTGAGTTCCACAATCTCTCCTGATTTCTATAATCATTCTCTCACGCAACTATGAAAGTCCCAGAAACAAGAAGCCAATGTCCCTTCGTCTGATTTTGGTGAGGGCCTTGGCCCTACTCATAGTGCGAGTGGAAGGTGTCCCAGCTCAAGAGCAGTCCGTATTGTTGTCTTAACTTTGCTTATCTCTGCAAACCAGTTGTGACTGGGCGGCAGACGGTGGAGGATCTTGGTTGCTGGCTTGATATCATCTCTACATCACTTGCGAGTATTACTGCGGGTCCCAAGATGGAGAGAGACAAATCCTGAGAGAACACGATTCTGCTACGGAGTGCAGGCTGACCTGAACTGAGGGACAACTGACAAAGATGGGAGACGATGCAGTGGAGATGCGTCATGGCCCGCGTGAGGGTTGAGGTGGTGCAAATGGGGAGGGAGGAGCTCATCCAGAAACCACTGAAGAACTTCCAAATTCCCAGGCGGTTCCTCTGAGAATAGAGAATTTGAAACAGAATCTTGGCAGAGGACGAGGATTGGGAAAGTACAATCTGTCTGACCAGTTACATGCTCTACTGCTGCTCCGGCTTGGCGGTGAGCTTTCTGACTCAGTGCAGAGAGAAGTGATTGCATACTGAAAACTTGGCCTCAGCTTGTCCCCTCCAAGGACCCCTGGCACACTGCAGTTAATCAGCAGACCGGTCATCAAGGGTCGCTTGACATTTTGAAAATGTGTTTTAGATACCTGGGCAAGTCTGTTGATACATTCTTTCAGTCTCCCTACAGAGTTGGAACAACGTGTGGCCAACGGGACATGTCAGGCGCTGCCTCCACACATGGAACCATTTTATTTGGGAGCCGGGGCCAGAGCACAACGAGCTTGTCTCTATCCTGCTGTCTGACTCAGAGGTGGAGGAAACTGGAAACATCAAGACGATGTGGATTACAAGCCTGAGAATCGGACATGCTGGGAACCTGAAAACCAGTAGGACAACAACAATGTGGCTCAGTGCACAAGGACAGCCTCTTAGTGCCAGAAAAATCATGTAACAACTAAAGACTTTCTGTTTGTCCCATTGGGTCAAAGTGCATTATTGTCATTAGGAACATTCTTAGGGTAGCTAGAACACAGGGCTTCTCCCTGGGCTTGAGTCAACGTCCCCTTAACACACACACATCCACCTAGGGGCACATTACTCTGTGAAATCAATTAAAAATGGACATAAGCTTGGAAGAGAAAAACAGGTCTCAACAGGAGAGGAAGACAAAAGAATAAGGCTTTCTTTACCAATTTTTCGTGATGCATGGTGAGTAGGTGTTTGTGTGTTGGTTGAATGAATGCAAAACCATGGGACTGTAAAACCATTTTTCTTTTTTAGAGGCTGCTGGTGGAGCTATTATTTTTTCCCTTTCACATGTCTTCCCACTAAGATTCATTCTCCCTGTCCCCCATCAACACCAATGCTATCTTCTTACACTCCTACCCAAAAAGCAACAAAAACACAGAACCCAGGGCAATCCCAGTCTTTAAGAGACTTGTTCAACTTGTAACTCTTTACCTCTAGTGCCTACATACTTCCTGGCAGAATAAGAAATGACAGTATGGTAACAATAGCTATTAAGGAGCACTGTGCTAAGGGCTCCAGAGAAAATGTATCTTTTGATTCTAAAGAAGTAGAAGCAGGTATTGTTAATACCCCCATTTTAAAGATACAGAAACTGAGGTTTAGAGATTAACTTGCCCAAGATTATGCTGTAGGAAATGAAGCTGACTGTTCATCTGACTCCAGAATCTATGTTTGCAACCATTTGTCTATGATTCAGGAAGAGTTTTTATCCCCCCAACTTGATCTACAGATTCAAGTATAATCTCTGTCAAAATCTCAAGGCTCTTTTCCAGAAATTGACAAGCGGATCCTAAAATTTATATGGAAATGTAAGAAACCCAAGATAGTCAAAATAATCTTGAAAAGGAAAAAAAAAAGAGGACTTCCATTCCTAGTTTACAAAACTTACTATAAAGCCGTAGTAATTATTTTTTAGTCAATTGATTTTTTTTCTTTTTAATGTCTTTTTATTACATTATGTTAGTCACCATACAGTACGTCCCTGGTTTCTGATGCAAGTTTCGATGATTCATTAGTTGCGTATAACACCCAGTGCACCATGCAATACGTGCCCTCCTTACTACCCATTGATTTTTGACAATGATGCCAAGACAATTCAATGAGAAGGTTAGCCTTTTCAAAAATGGTGCTAGGACAACTTGATGTCCATAGGCAACACAATGAATTTAGACCTTTATCTCTTATCATACACAAAAATTAAATCAATGTATTATAAATCTAAATAGAAGAGCTAAAACTCTAAAAGCTTTAGAAGAATATAGGAGAAAAATCTTTGTGACCTTAATGTAGACAAAGACTTCTTCGCTACAACATCAAATGCATAATCCATTGAAAAATCTATAAATCAGACTTAATGAAAATCAAAATTTTTGTATTTCAAAAGAAACTATTAAGAAAATGGAAAGATAAACCACAGACTGGAAAAAATATTTTCAAATCAGATATTTGACAGAGAACTTATATCTAGAACATATAAAAAAACTCTTACAACACAAGAGTTAGAAGGCAAATAGCCCAACTCAAAATGGATAACATATTTGAATAGATACCTTGTCAAAAAAGATATCCAAATCATCAATTAGCTTATGAAAAAAAAATGTTCAACATCATTAGTCAGTAGGGAAATGCAAATTACAATGCTCACTAGAATAGATAATAACTTGTGTTGGTGAGGAAATGGAGAAACTAGAATCCTCATATATTACTGACAAGAATATAAATGGTACAATCACTTTGAAAAATAGTCTGACAATTTCTTTCAAATTTAAACATAAATTTACATCTAAGTCTTTAATGTGGACATCTCTTGAATAGACACCTAGGCGTAAAATTACTAGGTTCTTGGGAATGCAAGGTATCTATGCAAGGGAAATGGAAACCTATGTCCACACAAAGGTATACATGTAAATTCTTATGGCATTATGATTCGTAATAGTCCCAAACTGGAAACTGAGAAATAGATGAATAAAAGTGGTGCATTCACACAACGGAATACTATTCAGCAATAAAGAGGAACGAAATACTGGTAATATGGGTGAACCTCAAGAAGATTATGCTAAGGGGAAAGAGCCAAATGTAAAGGACCACATATTATATAATTCCATTTATATGAACGATCTAGAAAAGGTAAATCGATAGAGACAGAAAATAAATGACTGGTTGGTTGTCTAGGGCCAATTGCACTTTGAACAGACTTTTATTATAATTATTATATTGAATTATAGTTCATTTTTCCATGTGAATTCTCACTGGGCTCTATGTATCTTCAAATTTTTTGTATTCCTCGTGTTTATCAGTAAGCCCAGTACATATTAAACATCTGACATACACCTTTTTCCCCCATAGATTTTATTTATTTATTTGAGAGAGAGATAGAGAGAGAGCATGAACAGGGGGAGGGGCAGAGGGAGAAGCAGGCTCTCTGCTGAGCAGGGAGCCCAACACTGGGCTGGATCCTAGGCTTAACCACTTAACTGACTGAGCCACGCAGGTGCCCCAGCGACATATACTTTTTGAATGAATAAATAAATATATGAATGATTTCTATGGATAGCTTTGAATTTAATTGTAAACCTTGGGCCACTTTTATATAAATTTAGCCAATCCATCTGTCATCCTTGTATATTGTGAGAACAAAAATATTTCAGGTCCTGACAACTTTCAGATAAATAACCAGTTAAATGTTCAGTCTTTTTGATTTTAGTTGACCTAATCATGATTTTAAAACCTCAGTCTCCAGGGCAGGAAAGCTAGAGTGCTGAATTTTTAAAGTGGCATGAAATCTCATTCTTTCCGGTTCATGGGGGGAGTCAATTAGTGTTACTCAAATGTCAAGTCAGAGCCCCGGAATGCTAATAGCTGAATTCCCATTGATGATTTTCAGGGATGAGTGATAACTGCAGCTACACTGATGTCCAGAGATGAGGTCCCGGGTTAGTGGCGGCTGGGAAGCTATTTTGTCAAAGCGGCAACCTGGGGAGTTGCGGTGCGTGTTCACGCTGCGATTATAATGCTTGGATGTAAGCAGACGTTTCTGAAGAGGCTGAGAGGAGTTTCCTTATTGAAAATATTGACAAGTGGTATGGCTTCGTAGTTAGTGGGCCTGGATCCGAACCCTAGCTCTCCATTCCCCACCAGTGATTGGCTCTGCAGCAACTTATTTCATTTTTTTGAACTTAAGCATTCTTCTCTGCGAAGCAAGAGGTTATAATTTTTGTTCTGGGTATCCTGCAGTGCTTCTCAAACTACTTGTGGTAAAGGACCAGGTTAAAAAAATCTGTTGTAGGTGGTTACTTTAAAAAATACAGTAAATAGGAATTACCAAAAAAAAACCCAAAATACAAGCTGCATTTTTGTTTTGTTATTGAATTCTAAAGACATAGATCTGGTTATAGATCTAGAAGCAATGAAAAGTGAGAAGGGTTGGTCCTGAGAAGGTTCAGAGTCTCTTGCGAGGGCTTCACAAGAGGCCATTACAGGTTGTTTAGACGAAGAAGACTAACTTCCTCAGACAGAGAGGAAGGGCTGTTTCTGTTGGCAGAGAAAACACATCAGAGTTGGAGTTCAAGGTTTCCAGCTTCATCAGAATCTGCTCCTATGTCTGTTTCCCAGATTATGGGGGCATACTTCCTTTTCTTCCTTTTTTTTTTTTTTTTAAGATTTATTTATTTGACAGAGAGGGAGAGCAGGAGAGACAGCAGCAGAGGGAGAGGGAGAAGCAGACTCCCGCGGAACAGGGAGCCCGATGTGGGACTTGATCCCAGGACCCCAGGATCATGACCTGAGCAGAAGGCAGATGCTTCATTGACTGAGCCCCCCAGGTGCCCCATCATACTTCCTTTTCAATCAGTGCTCAAACTTGAACACCAGAGAACCTGTGAGATTAGGAACTAAATTTGTATTGTCATCCAGTCACTGTCAGAATTAGACCTTTGGTTTTCAGAAAACTTGGCACTGCAGTTCTAGGAAATAAGGGTTTCCTTCAGATCAGCATTCAACTTTATATCCTTTTTGCAGAACTTCAGTAGAGAATTTAAAGCCCTCAACTCATTATTTTCTTTCTCCATGTTCTCCAGTGTACTTACAAGCAAGCAACTATTTCTTGCTCAGAAATGCCCACTGGTGAGAATGTAAGCACATTCTGGCACTGCAGCCCATGAACAATCAGAGTTCACTTTACCACTTGAGACAGGTTATTAATACCATTAAATCTAACTATATCGCAGAACCAATTAAAGTTAGCCCAGATCCAGTTCAGAGAATCCATTTGAAGTCTGTTTCAGTCAGGCTACGTATGTACAATATAAGCAGATAAGTGTGTGTATGTGTGACTATAAATCTTAACACTCAGCATAGCTATAAGGAAACAAATTTTAAATTTTCAAAAAGGTTAAGAAAAGGGATGTGAAAATTTTATTCAGGCTGGTTTGACGGTAACATTGGTTTTTGTTTTATAAAATAATTTTATATAAGAGTCCATCAAGATATTATATAGAAAATACACCAAGGTAATATATATACATTTCATAAAAATAGAATACATCTTGGCAATTGCTTCCAGAGTCTGTTACCACCATGTACAGTGTATTGACGTTCAATATTTATGCTAATTTGAACATATAAGATTTTTAAGAAAAACAAAGAAAACTATTCCATTGGTATTTGTAAAAGTTGCTTCCACTTGACTGGAAAATAAAATGCTGGAGTGTAAAAGTTACGGAGCTAACCGGAAGGAAGGTTATATCAAAGATCCATGCCATGAACAATCATCTGAGGACGAAGCAGTATTTTTTTTCTATTATCATAAGTGGTTCAGCTCATTTCACAAAATCACTGAAAATAATATCCTTATTTTAGATGGTCAGTCCACGTGAACACTATTTGGTATCAAAGAAACATTCTAGAAGCCGTACTATATTTCTAAACTGACTGGTGTTTCTTTTTTCCCTTAAGGTGAAAATAGGTGTAGAAGTCCCATTATAAAGTATCAATACTTAAAAAAAAAAAAGCATCTTAATAAGTTACTGAATAAGCTTTGATCAAAACACATAGCAACCAGTTTTATTATTCTAAAAATGGCCAGATGGTCAAATATCCACTTGGCTTCGAGTGAATTATTTTTGTTTTCATTTTTTTTTTAAGATAAGTGATCTTAGCTACTATGCTACCATAAAACATCACTGATATGTCCTCCTGTGAGATGTTCAGAATAATCTTTGGAAAGTAACTGCTCCAGTGTAATAAATAAAGAAAAATAATAAGTGACTTTTCTAGACCTTACCCAAAGATACGACCATGGTGGGATCATGAAAATACCTCAGGAGTACCAAGGAAGGCACACAAAACAGAGCATAGCACCATTTTCAAGTTGCCAAGATTGCAACTGTTCAGGAGATGGTAATCGGGAAGGGGACTTGATTCCCATGATTAATGCAGTTTAAATATGTGGATTAGGCTCTGGAGAGCTTCTTAGTATGGATAGGCAGACACAGCGATATATACTATGAATGTGGTCTGATACTCAATGGTCCCATTGGCACTGTAGGATGAGGCTCGAACCCTCATGCGGTAGGTCTCTGGTTCTCGCAATGGTCGTGTTGTGTACACCACTCCTTTCAGGTTTTCATCCCTTAAGGCAAAAGGAACAGTCTGTTCCTCATCTACCATGAGGAAAGTTGTCCTGGGATGCATCACTCCATCCTGCGTGTATGCTACCAGCCGGATTAAATCTTGATTGGCAGCTATTCCAAATGGGAGGGAGACAAGTTTGTATTCCAAGGCATATGGGCTCAAGGCACATTCCAAATCATTGGGTGGACAGTTCTTGAGGCAGAACCTAAGGACAAAATAAACACATGAAGTGCATATTATTATCTGGCTTGGAAGCAGGAGAGGGCATGAGGCAGGTGACCATCATCCATGACAACTTTTAGGCATTAAAGGCAGTAGACAGTCTGACTGTGAGAGCAATAGGCCCACCCCATGTGCTATGCCACTAACTCAAACCAGATGCCAGGTGCCTATGAGAGCATGCTGGTCTAGAGTCAAATATCTATCTCTCGGTTGCAGTAAGATCAGAAGTTTCTGAACCACTGAAGTAAGTACAAGTACCACAAGAGTATCTTTAAAATGAAAAGTTAGTTTTGGAAATAGAAGCATCTGTACATATACTGGAAACAAGTAGTTTTTAAAGAGATGAATATGAACTATTTTTAAATTATAACATCTGTCGTAAGACTGAAAGCTGAGTAGAATTCATTGATATTTGGTTTATTTTCCTAAAAAGAATAAAAGGTCAACTAAAATTCCTGGGGGGAAAATGTTCTTCCTTTTGTATTTGTTTTCCACATTATTTTAGATTAAAAATACTATATTTTCTTTTTTCAGAGCCCACATTGGCTGTTTTTGAAGCATCATGACTTTTAAGTTGTCTGCTAGAAATCACTAGTAATGGAGAGTAAAAATTTTAAAAAATGCACAAAGGAGCATTTTCTGCAGATATGGATTCTTCAGTCATAGCATTTTTGGATGTGTCTTAAGTCAATATTTTTAAGTTTCTCCCTCCCCTTCCTACTCCCTTCCTATTCCGCCTAAAGCAATTATGAATAGGTTTTTGCTGGATCCAGGGCAGTCCACACTTGATCATGTCACAGTAATGTGGTAGTCACTGCTGAGAGGACAAACAAAGTGTGAGCTCCAACCAGCATTCGGTTTCAGAACCACCTTCTTATTAGCAGGTTCTATTCATAATCACCATTATCTCTGTTTTCGAGCACCCCGCTGACTTGGTACCTGAACAGGGTATGACATTTCTGTAAGAGGAGGGAAAAAATAGAAGAGTAGTTTATTCAGAACCCAGAAAAGATAGTGTTTCAGACAGCAGGGAATGTAAGCAAGACCATATACAAGCAGGCAGACTGTTGACTCATCCTTGCTCATCTCCATTCTCTCACGGAGTCATGGTGAGTCATCACGATTACAGCCAAGGTACTTCTTGGAATGCTCTAAGTGCTGAGAACCCTTAAAGCCCTGAGGCAACACAAACGGAAACCAGGAAATGTCAAAGGGGGTCAGGTTCTATCACCCCATAAAATGCTCACTTGCTGAGGCAGAATTCTAGATGTGGCATGGTGGATTACATACTGGGGAGACGCTCCGGGAAAACCTTGGCAGCCCACAGTGATAGTTTAGGCTACAGTGGCTGCTGCAGGATGAGCTCATTTCATACCCGTTCATTGAGGAAGGAACACACTGCAACGCCATATACCCCTGGGGTTATTGACTTCCTGTGAGTTACATGCAACAACAGAGTTTGTTGGTTGAGGAGAGAAAGCTTTTCAAAAGTATTTCTGAGAAGAGAAGGTAAGACATACCCTGAAACAGGATCCCGTTGGTAGTTGGGTGGACAGGGGGTATCGATGCACTGGTAGCTTCCTCTCATGTTGAAGCACATGCGATTCGGTCCACAGCGCACACTCTGCTCCAGACACTCATCAACATCTAGCGACAGCACAAGGAACACGCAGTGTCAGCAACTCGGGTCAGAGCGGCCACGAGAGCAGGTGTTGTGGATATTTGACGGGAATAGCAAATCCCCATGAATGAATCTGGCAGCCATACCTAAGCTTCTTCAACCACAAAATGGGGATCCTGATACCTGGTGTGCTATTTCCCATATTGCTTTGAGGATAATTTTTAACATTTGTGAAAGGACATCGAAAAATAAAAGCTATGAAGATAGAAGGGAAGCTATTAAGAACTCTGGTGTTTTTTATATTTGGAAAATAGAGTGCATTGGCGTTTTGTAAAGCAAATAATACTTTAAATTCATGAGAAACAAGCTAAAAATTTAAAGGACACTTGTAAACCTTTCTGTAAAGTGAAGAACCTCTTTAAAATGTGAGTGATCCTTCCTGGTATTTTGTTTCATAAGTTCAAAATGTTGAGTGACAGGTAGGGTAGTGGAAATTAAAGGAGTCAAGTTATAAATTCAAGTCAGTCAGATCTTGTGGAGAGAGACAGAATCTAGGAAAAAAACCAAACAAACCAGGATGAAATGAGCGACCCAAGAACCATAATCCAAGTTTAATCAAATCTAAACTGTGGAGAATCCATCCTCAGGGGTTATGGGGGTGGGATGTGCTCTCCAGGGTCATAGCTCCCCCTTGGTTACTGGGGGGAAAAGCAAATGAAATGCTGTTTATTTTGTTGTTTTCTATACAAAGTTGTTAAATAAAAACACACTTAAATCACTATAATTAAGAAACATCAAGATGGAGCTAAAAGAAACTTTTTCCGAGCTTTCTGAAAATGAATGTTTTTCAGATTTTAAACTTAGGGTCCATATTCGAGCATCAGGGGATTTTTAAATGAAAATCTTTTTGTGTGTGCATGTATGAGTGTGTGTGTGTGTGTGTGTGTGTGTGTGTGTGTGTGTGTGTGATAGAGACAGACAGGGACAGAGACAAATGGGGAGACAGAGAGCACAACACTGAGATGAAGGATTTTCTGGAAAGAGGATCCATAGAATTCTACAAAATTTTTAAGGGATTTTGAGATCCTAACATTAAGAACCGTATTTTAGAGCAATCATTTCCAACTGTGGTACCTTTATTCCCTTGGTGATGCATGGAAGCTTTCCAGCAGTATGACAGCAGGCAAATATTTCATGGAATCATTTTCATCCAGAAACTTATTTCCCATAAGTTCTCCTTCCTATAAGCACTCTGCCTGAGAACTTCCTGTGGCCTGGAGTTCTCCTGTCCCCATTCCCATTTTATATCCTTCTGCTTTACAAAAGAAAGGTTTCCACTAATCCCTAGAATCTTTATGATACTTGGGTGCAAAATGCTTCAAGGAACATATGAAGGGTGAGAAAACTGGTTATTTGTATTGATGGTGGCAGGCCTTATTTTATCATGGCTACAAACCAATGGTCTGAGCTCTCTATTTTAAATTAGATTGCAGAAGTGAGCTGGTTGTGATGGGAACACTTACTAACACTTTTACTTGAACAGAACAATGACCTTAGACTTTTTCTGACAGTCAAGTTGGTTGGTGTAACAACCACTACAAACTTTTAAATTATATAGTGATCATTCCCCATTTTAACAGGGTTATCTACAGCTCCAAAGTATTGATGAAAATATATTTAAAGCACAGGTACATCAAAGCCAGAATTCATAACCTTTACAACAATTCAAATACGGTAAGAAACTTTAGAAGTCAGTTTTAAAAAGTATGAATGAAGTATAAGGTTTCAAATTCTTTTGGAGTAGGCAAGCAAAAAATTGAAGACTATTTATTTTAAAGTCTTAAGCCAATTGGCTGCATATAGGCACTTGTAATACTCCTCATTCTTTAGTATTTGAATAAACATAGGTCCTGATGCACAGGAGGGAACAATTACAACTAATTGGGCCCAAATCAGTTCTCTGCAGAGGTAGGACCTAAAGGTCAAATGGACTTTCATCATGGAATCAGTGCTGAGACCAATGGGCAAGTGAAACTATTGTATCATTTCATAGTAGTAAGTAATTTGGTATCTGCATAATGCTATGTATGTTGGACTTGGGTTAAAGTTGTAGGTTCTTCTGTGAATTCTTATGTAACTTGAAATATTGCTATCGAAAAAAGAGAAAGGAGAGAAGCAGTTCCAAGAGACAGTATATTAATGATGGACAATAAATGTTAAATTTTATTTCTGAATTATTTATCATTTCTGTCTCAAAAATGAGCATTTTAGATTTGGTTCCAAATATATTCTATTTTCTAAGGAAATAACAGTGTAATTATTTACTTTAAAGTTGCTAATAGTTTGCACAAAGTAAAAAGACATTAAGCTAGAGGGATAAAGACTAAATCACTTACTTGACTTTTTACTTACTTAAATGTGCTGATAATAACATAACGTGCTTTCTAGGACTAGTTTTCTATTAGGACTAATTTTCCTACAGGAATACAACATAGTGTGACACAAATTTATATTTCAGTTAAATTTTGCCTATTGTCTCCGTGAACCAAGTTCTAATTATGATTTTATCTGTCAGAGGGGCGTTATCTACTTGGCAAAATGAGATTGTCTCAGAATGAAGTGAAAAGACCTTTAGGAAAATGTGAAAGAAATTCACTTAGCCTTATTTTTTTTTCTCATAAAAAACATTCCCTCACACTTATCCACCAATTTTCATTTTAGCTCTAATTTTTATGGTGAATTCCTGCAGGCCCATTTAGGCCAGTGGGCTGCAGGGGCCCATGGAAATGGTGGCATGGAGACCAGAATCTGGACACATGCATAATAGGAGTAGCTATCTTATCACAGATTTCCAATGGCTGAATATGAGTCTACAAAAATATATCAAAATCTAATACTCAAAGTTTTGCCTTTAGTTCCATAATAATAAACACTTACCACTGAAAAGCTTTCTTAAATATTTGAGCTTCTGGAAGGTGGCCTTCCTTCTGTCTGTAACTATCTCCTCAGGCTTAAGCACCCTATAAGCATTCACTCTACTCATTTAGTCTACTGCATGGTCTTAAAAAGAGAAGCCAGAAAAGATGGAGAAATCATGCTGTCTTCTGTTAGCTGACAATGTGAGGATGTCTGGTTTTTATTAAATATTATAAGAAAATCACTATGGTAGAAATTAAAGGATAGGCATTTTATAATCTAAATATTCTACAAGAAAAGATTACCAAGATGAGCTGAAAAACTTTTATATTAATAGCTTTAGAACATATGAATGCATTTAACCAAGTGCTTCTGGATACATTAACAATAATTTAGGATAAACATACTTGAAACATTTGTCTTATAGAGAGAATAATTTAGATTCTTGATAACATTATGGATTACTTTTTAAAAACTTGGATAGATTAGAACACTCATTTCAAATGCAATGCCAATAAAGTGTTTCTAAATATTCAGAATTAGATTGGGGGAGTGCTTACAATTAGCATACAGATCTTTTAGTTTCTCCTCTCCACTTCTTGGGCAAATCAAGATCGGTCATGTTTTTTGTTTTTCATTTTGTAGTCTGCTGACTTCCACTTTTGACAAGAGTCTCTGTCCTTGTTCAATGTCAAATTCACTTAAATTTCCTTTTTGTCACTGACATTTTTATCATTAATGTATAAAGCTTCAAAAATGCACATGTAAATGAAAAATCAACTTTTTTTCCTCTCATAAATGCCCAAAACACTTCCTAAAGCTATAAAAAGATTCCAAGTTATTCTTCAGATTAAAGACTGCTTTAAAAGATGTAATTGTTTTCTCTCAAGTCTTCTTTAAAAACCACAAAAATATGTAACTCATTTAAATTGCAAACATTTCAAGTGACACCTGTTTCTGATTTGTCCACATTATTTTTCACTCTCTGAAGCACAACTTAAAGTTGAAAAACGTTTGAACCGAATGAGCGGCAAGGGCAATCAAGGAACAAACTGGCATCATTTAGAAAAAAAGAAAAATCCTCTAATGAGGATATGACATCATATAACACTTAAAAATCTGGCTAAGGGGTTTTGTAGTTCGGTTGGTTGTTCCAAATGCTTCCTTCCTTGGTGCCTGGTGCACTCACAGGAAGTGTAGTGTTAATGTTGGGCATTGCCACCTCTTGAGAGGATTCTTGGGATGATCACCTGAAGAAAGTTATAAAGTGTGGACAGTGTAAATGCCCTCACCTCACACTATACTGCCACAGTACAATGACCCTGGTGTTCACAGCGTGACAGGAGACACAAAGGACCACTCAAGACATTATGAGATCTGTGATCAAGTCCTACCCTTGTTCTTGATTGTTCTAGAACATTCATGCTCACATCATCACTCCAAGAATTAGTTTTTTTTATCTATAGTGCTTTATTATTTGTAGTCTATTATCTGTATTGCTGATTAAAATGAGTTAATAATTGCTTTGGAAAAACATGACTATAACGTCAGCGTATTATTCTCATACTTCAAATCTCAGTAGAAAGTTCTGCATAGGGTAAGTTCTTAACACGCATTTGTGACGGATGGCTGGGAGTAAAGGTTATTATGGTGTTCACTTTACTTTTCCAGTTCAGATGGTCCGGTGAGGGCTCTCAGGGAGGGATCAGGTAAGTGGGTGTGGGACAGGTAGAAGCTCATGGAACTCAGGTGACCCCATCCCCCTTCCAGGTCTTGCTTCCTGGAGTGCCCTTTCCGTGACCTGCATCCTAGCAAGTCTTCTGTGAATCTCCCAGAGAGGGCAAATTTAATCTAAAGTTGATTGCTACTGATAAAGCACTCTTTTGAAGATTTTATTTGATATGCTTTAGAAAAGGATACAGGTTGTACGTGACAGAAATTAATAAAATTCAGAGGCTTGTTAATGCCTGTATAACTTCTGATTTTGACCACAAAATTGAGGAGGATTCTTGAGAGATTTTCAAGATTTATATAAGTTCTTACTTCTTTTTGATCTAAGTATGCATTGCAACATAATATACCTTATCAAAGCAAAATACCCCTTTCACATTTTTGTGTAAAGAGGTTAATATTGAGTTGATAGTTTTTTTCTTTCTACTGTTACTACACAGTCCAAAACTCTGTTGTAGTACCTACAACCCTGTATATTATGCTTTTATTTACATGTCTGTTTCCATTGGACTAAGATATCAAAGGGAAGAGACTATATTATTCATTTGTTTAAATCTTTTGCATTCTGCAATGCTAGCCCGTGACTGTTTCACATTATTTGCAGATTGAAAGAATAGATCATTTAATCATTTACCCACGGTTGGTCAAGACAAAAAATAAAATAATGCCTAATACTGGAGTAAATGTACTGATCTCTCTTCCTATTTCATCTTCCACCTTGGCTGAATTTTGAAAAGACATTTGAAGAGGTCTATTCCCACTTAGTTTTAAAAATATATAACATGAACTAGTTTAGACATTCTTGCTCCTTCTATAAGACTACACCAAAAATGATTCTCAACTATTTCCCTCTGCCTAACTGCTTTCTCTCCAGTTCTCCTACTTACAAAAGCAATGATAAATATGACCAATGGAAATGAGAAGGAAGAGAAAGCAACTAGGAGAATATTAAAAAAAAAAAAGAAGACATTTAATTTCTCCTACTCTCCTACGTTGGTTTTAAGTCAGGTCGCAGCAATAAACATCCCAACATTTTCTCACCTTGACAAGTCTTTCCATTGAGCATGAGTTGATAGCCAGGCGGACAGATACACTGATAGCTCCCAAAGGTATTTTTACACTCGTGCTGGCAAACGTCTCTATTTTCACATTCATCGATATCTGTGCAGAAAGAAAGCAGGGTGTATAACCATGCAAAACAAAGGCAGAAACGATGACAGAACCAATTACACACAAGTTGTTGATATGCGATAGAAAAACTTCTTGGTGATTTTACACTCACGTGTTTAAACGTGCTCAGAACTGTTTTATATCAGGATCTGTTTTTAATGGAGTCCAATGTTAACTGTACTATTTTATAAAATATGAACATCTCTTCTGTGTGTGACTGCATATGAGCTGAAGCCCCAAACTGGCCAATTTCTATATTAGTTAAGCAAGCCTGGGATGGCAGATGAAACAGATTTGTACAAGATCCTAAATCACCAAAGTACTAAACTCTTGACAGAAGAGTAGAATTTACCAAAAAGACAAAGTTTCTATTGAGGTTAGTTGCAACAAGGAATGTTAGATTTTATTTTATTTAAATTCTAGTCACCTCTCTCTCTCTCCCTGCACCTGCTCCCAACATCCATGCATTGCTTTCCCATACAGAGATATCAAGTGGAGGTGTTTTTAATTTTGTGATAAGAATATTCATCAAACTTCATATTGTAAAGTACCAATGGCAACTATGTATCTATAGTTGCTGTGACACCTTGGGCAGGCCACTATACTTCTCAAGATCTCAGTCAATTCTTTTGTCACAAGGACTCAATTCGATCTCTCTACTGCAGAGATTTGTTGGAAGGTTCATACATTGTAATACATGGGAAAGCATTTTACAATAAAGAGCTACCTATCTGCTATTAAACAAAGCCAAGAAAGTAGCAATAAAACGGAGAGGAGAATGGGTGATAAATAAAAATTAATTGCTATTTGCTTTCAGGATAAAGGATGTGATTTGGGGTGCTTCAGATCTCTTATCCCAGTTGTGTTTTGCTCAGACTAATGTTAGAATTAGTGCAGAGTCCCATGAATCAGTGGAAGAATAAAGAGAGAATGTGATGTGAAGTGGGAGCAGGAGTGCTATAGGCTGGGGGTCAAGAGAAGACAAGGTGAAAACTGGTGGGTGACTCAGAGCAAAGGGATGTGTTCATGGTGTTTTGCATATGCTCAGAATATAATTGCGAAGATTCAAAATCCGTTCATGATGAACACTCATCAAATATTTGTTACTGTTTTTGCCCCACTGTGAACCAAAGCATTTATTCCACAACTTGTGTGTTATTTTTACTTTTTCCCTTTACAATCTGCTTCCACCCCAAATCATCACAGAAATGTCAATGATGTGGAACTCCAAGAAGTCAGTTCACTCTTCCCAGAGTATGAATTTCAAAGTGGACCCATGTGTGATTTCTGCATTCAGAGGCAATGCAATGTTCATTTCTCCTGTTAAGCTTTGGAATCATTTCCTTAAAAAGCCCAATTTTAGCCCAAGTCTAACAAGATTGCATAGTGTTAACTTGAATCTTTTGTGAGTTGTCTACCCCAGATGGTTAATTAAGGCGTTCGGTGTTTATTGCAAGTTGGTCGTTAACATAATTCCAAAGCTGTCTGCAACCTTGGTGTAAATTTCTTTATTAGTATGAACACCATAAAATACTCTCCATATTTTAAGAAATACTTCTAAAAGCCTATAACTGCCCCTAGGTAAAACTCAAACACCCAGTAATTGACTAGATATGGAAGTTCACTTCAGATTCTCCAAGACTGGTCCTCTGAAATAGTACCTGCCTCAGCCAATGGTTTGGGGAAGATAATTCTTATAAACATAATATTAGTGTAATATAAACACGAGGACACAGAAAACATTTATGAGGCTCTACTGTGAAACTGCAGAGCTTAGATAGCGATGAAGAAATAGAGAATGGGGTTATTAATCAGGGATGCTTTCTTAAAATGACTGGGACATTCAGATGATTTAAAAGAAATCAGCTGGATGGTGTACAGTGTGAGGGGTATGGTTTAATTCATGTGTCACAGCATAAACAAGGGTTTGGGGCAGGAGAGTACAGGTAGAAGAGACGAGCTTGTCTAAGATGAAGTCAGAGAGTGGGATGATAAGTGGAGATGAAACCCCTTAGTGGGAATGACTGTTTGGAAGAAACTTTGAAAGATAACATGTCAAATTTAAATTAATTAATTAAATTTAATTTAATTTTCACCAATTAAAAATGGTAAAAGTTTTAACTAACAAAGAGGTCAAAATCGTGGGCATGAAAAATTACCAATGTTCAGAATGGTCTGGAGCAAGCTGAGAGTCATATTTGACATCCTTGCAAGGATTGTGGAGTCCACAGGGTTAGAAATTAAGTAGCGTCTGACCATATGGACTCAGGATAGAGAATTGGTAATGAATGCATTAATGTTTGAAGTTCAAGGAGTAAAAGGAACTAGCATTGTTGACGGCTTTAAGACACTGATCACAGGGAGAAGGTTCTATGTGCCTCTTATTAACCTTCAGGTACATCAAGACACCTAGACAGAAAAGTTCTAGGAAAATACGGACTGAAAGAGAAAAGTTTAAAGTTTAAGTATCCAGTGGTCTGGGCTCCAGCCGATATGGGAGGCTGGGTCCACAGAAGAGTGACATAGGAAGCACTCTGGGAAGATAATGATGCAGGAACAGGGCTTGGGGTGAAGGGTAGAAAAAAAATGACAAAAACTGAAGTCAGAAGAAGACATTTTAAAAATGTTTATAAGAAATGTGTAACCAAAAGTATATTTAGGCAAGAATAAGTGTAGTGTAGAATACTTAAGAAAAATGCAAGAAAATGAAGTTGGCATAGGGGTCTTTAAATTTAAATAAAATTCCTTTCTTCCCCCTTCCTCTCTCTCTTCCTTGCTTTCTTCTGTCATCTACCCAATAGGGGGGCTAATTCGTGTTTGCTAATTTCTCTTGGCACATAGCTCAATGGCATGCAAACTGTGGACACTCAAGAGAAAATTGAATTAAATGAATGACAGATGGTAATGTTTGCAACTTAACTGAAAACAAAGTCTCAATTACTGAGTTGGAAATTATACTTCATTTTTGCAAACAAATTAAATTGTAGATGAGTCTAGATAAAGATATTGAAAGCACATATTTTACAGCAATGAAAGCAACTTAATTTTGTCCTGGCTCACATTATCTTTTCAGTGATTTACATACATACAAAATAATCAAACTGAGAAATTCCACGGGGAGTGTGGGACAACAGTCAACACTGTTTTGGTTGTCCTAGAGAACAAACAGTTGACCGAGTCACTGAAAGTTTCACTTTTAACCCACTGCTTTGGCATCACCCAGGTACGGCCATAATCTGATGGTATTATGTGGCAATACGCATATTCTCTTATTTAAAAAAAAACCATATTCTGAATGCCACTGAAATTTATTTCTACAAAGCATTAAATTTAATAACACTTTCAGGAGTGATCAAAGAGAGAAACTGTCACTATAAAACACTTCATTATCAGAATGTACACATGTAAATACATCATTTCCTTGAATAAATTTTGTAGTAGTTTTAGGTGCCAGAGTCAATGTCTTGGAACTTTGGGTCATCCCAGAGTTGAGATCTGATGTCGTTCACGGCACCCAAACGACCACAGGTGCTGTGCATATGTTTAGCCTCTGGCCCGTACGTGAGCCCACAGAAAGGAAATGTAAGACAGCTGACATTTACCTACACATGTGTCACGGCTCGCCTCGGAGCCTTCAGGGCAAGTTTTCCTAATAGTCCTTCTAGTCCTGGAGAGAGATGTTCTGCTGTTTCTATACTCTGAGTAGGAGCTGTAGAGATGTGAGTACTGTCTGTAATGCTGTTGAGGTTGATAGTTGTTTCTCACGGGGGAGAACCGTGCAAGGTTATAGCTACTGTGCTGGGTGCCAGAATGAGGCAGCCTCTCCAATCCAGCGCAAGATTTCCCGTCCCCTAATAAAAGTTGTCCTGGGGGACAGATACACTTGAAGCTGCCGGGGGTGTTGGAGCACTGATATGCACAAGGCTTAGGCACCTGCTCACATTCATTAATGTCTGCTCATGTGCCATGATACATAAAAAAGAGAAAAAAAAACACACATACACACAAAACACAGGAATCAAGAATCAGTCTCTGGAACAAACGGAAGACATTATGTTACCCTCCAAAGCTACGAATACAGTAAATTCTCAGTTGTGAACTTTAGAGAAAGCTTGAATCATTCATTTATGAATACATAGAAAGGTTCTAGATTTTTCCTGAAGATTGCTTCACGTGTACAGTAGAAACATAAAGGGTCATATGGGAAAATGTGGTCTCGAACCCAGAAAAACTAGAGCTCAGAGCTAATGCAGACCTTAATTCTGTGGGTGGAGGGAAGGACTCAATCACATTTCTAGTTTGTGTTTTATTACAACATTCTCACTGGAACCTCCAACGTTTCATACAATTACAATCTTCAGATGTGATAATATTGGTACAACTACTAACATTTTTCTTTTATTTCTTTTGAATCAAAATTATTATTTAGCAATCAAGCCAAGCACATTTCTTTACAAAAATTTAAAAAGAAGGAAATTAAGACAGAATTATTTCTTACTAAGATACAAACTCAAAAGTCCAAAAAATTTTTTTAAAAAAGCTACTTTTCTTCCTATTCCTAGGTCAACATACACTATATGGTGCCAACTTTTCCTGTAAATTGGAAAAGCAAATGAAAACCAGAGAACAAAAACAAATTCTTTAATTCATTATCACAGCGGCATGAAAGACAGCAACATGAATAAGCAGAATAAAAGTAGTAAATTTTGTTTTAAAAATTATTTTCGTAGGCAAAGGTTAAAATTAACATTTTAAATCTCTTTAAGGCAATGGCTCTACCTTGTTCTTTGATTTATTTCCCAGTGCTAGGCCTGACATTCAACTTCAGGTCAAATTAGTGAACAAATAAACATAATTCATTCTGCTAGGTCGTTGCTATGACTAATCAAGATGTTAAGTTATATATAGATTACAATATCTAAACAGAAGACTAAAATGATATGTTATGTACTTCTGCTATTAGAGAGTGTTTATTTTGAAAGTGTTTCTAGTAATTGTATTACTTTCAACATTTGCTCTGTGCAAAGTACGAGGCTAGGGACTGCATAAAGACAGAACTAAGTCTTCATGAGAGAATTTGCTGTAAGTCATTAAGTAGACAATCAAGGCAACCAATTTTAAAAGCGTAGTATGCAAACCAGAAGTCAGTATTTAAAGCCCACACCTTTTTTTTTTTTTTTTTTGCTGTACTTGAATATTCCAAGAGGAATATAATTTCATAGGTCGGTTTTCAGTTTTTGATTATAAGTGCATTAATTAAAAAGAAGCATATGGTTACCTTCTTACAGATCTCTTCTATTGTCTGTTACCTGCCTTATTTACATTCAGTTATAATTAAGATAGAAATAAACAGGCAACTGGGAGAACTGAGTGAGATTCTTAGCACAGGAAATGACACATAGTAAGCACTAAATATATGGTAAACTAATAATTATCAATTTACTTAAATTGTGTATTCACATTTTAATCCCTCATGCCTAAACCTATGTATTACATTCAATTATGCTTCATATTCAACTAGAATGTATTTGTGCAAACATTTATGCCATGTGCATACAGAGATCAATGAGATAACCTTCACGATTAAGTTGTCATGGTAACTATATTGGAACATCATTCTGATATGTGTAGTGTATAGTAAGCACTCTAAATGGTGATTGTTATCACTGTAAATGTCAGTGCAAATTGAACTCAATATGAAATCTTAAAGAAGTAATTCAAATTATGTTATAAATTATTTAAACCAACTTACACATTTCCTAATTGTCCCAAGAAAATATTTGAGATGAGAGAGTTGGTAAGGCTAAGTAATTATGTTAGTAGCTTTATTACTCAGTAAGAGTTCCTGGTAACTTACCCATACAGGGTCTTCCAACTCCTTGAGACCGGAAACCTCTGGGACATACACAGCGATAGCTGCCTCTTGTATTCTCACATATCTGGTTATATCTGCACTGATGGGTCCCATCTTTACATTCATCAATATCTACAGACACAGAGGCAATAAAAAGTATAATAGTTCCTCTTTCAAAACCTAAAGTCATTGTATTTAAAATGAACACTCTATAGAATTGTCAACGGTTGCATTTCTCACCAAGTAGCTGAGACCTGGGTTCAAGTTCTAGCTCCGCCACTTATTAACTGGCTCTTTTTCCTTCTCTTGCTTCCTACTGTGGAAAGGGTTTGGTTCTCAGCTTTGTAGCCCTCTTCTCTCTACTCCCTCCACCTTCGGCTGTCTTATTTATACTAGCGACTCTAGTAAGCTTGTTGGTGTAGACTTACAGCAATAGCACTACATTGTGTCTTATCTACAGCCCCACATTCCCAGCTGCTGACTGGTCCTCTCCACGTCCATCTTTTACCAGTACTTCAAACCCCACATGTCCTCAGTGTTGGTTTTTTTTTTTTTTAAGATTTTATTTATTTATTTGAGAAAGAGAGTACAGAGTGAGAAAGAGAGAAAGAATGAGCAGGGGGAGAGACAGAGGGAAATGGAGAAGCAGGCTCTCCACTGAGCAGGGAGCCCAATCCGGGGCTTGATTCCAGGACCCTGGGATCATGACCTGAGCTGAAGGCAGATGCTTAACCCACTGAGCCACCCAGGCACCCAGGAAGGATGAATTTTAATCTGTTTTCTCCAAGCCTAGCCCTTTTCTCTTTCTACAGGACTCTCCCTTTGATCCACCATGTCCATCTATTATTACCATTCCATTCAAGGCGATATTTAAATGTGACTACTGCCATCACATCTATTAGATATGATCATTCTTTCAAGTACTCTCAAACAATCTTATTTGTACCTCTTTTATGGCATTTCATTCTCCCTTGCACTATAGTATTTTTTTTTCTTTTGGTGAGGAAAGTGGAATTAGCCAATCTATTCCAGTAGATCGTAGGGATATGAAAGCAGGAATACTATCTGTTTCATCTTTGTTTTATAGTTCTGCTAATTAAGGCAGACTGGCACAGAAAGAATAAACTTAGGGAGAATATAATTTATTTGTCTGGTCATTGATTTGACATTGAAAGCATCTTTAGTTCTAAAATAAAATATTTTGAACTTTAAATAGATCTGTATAAGCTTTTCTTCACTACCTGTAAAATTCTAAACATATAGACAATGAATTTCATAGACATAATGTGAGATAATATTAATTTATGTGGATATTAAACTGTAAAGCAAATGTGTAATAATTGATGGGAGCTCAAAATGGTAAGCTTCCACGGTTTTAGTATAGAGCCTGGGATCCCACAGCTCAAACACACTAGAACCTGGGAGTAAAAAACCTGTGAGAAAAGAAAAATTTCCTTGTGAGATTAAATTTACTTTTATCATTAATTTTAAAAATGGACGCCTTACTTGGCATGTCAATGGCAAGTGGATCTCAGTCGTTCAAACAGCCATACACTCACCGATGCAGGTTCCATTTTCGGCCTTGGTCATTCCATTGGGACAAAGATCAATGCACTTATAGCCCCCACGGGTGTTCCTACAGTGCTGATCTGGTCTGCATACATTCTGCCTACATTCATTCACATCTTCATAAAAGAACAAAGGTAATGAAGATTGAGAAAATGATTTCTTCTGCTTTCTTACAGACATCATACCTTTGGATTTTAAGGATAAAGATGCTAATTATATAATCAATGTGTATGGGTAAAGTGTTTAAATCCATCAAAGTGAGTAACAGATTACTTTAAAAGAGAAGGATAAAAATTAAAAAAAAAAATTAGTCCACATACCTGGTAGCCATACCAACCACTACTACTTCTTAGAAAAATAAATAAATAAATAAATTATACATACATACATATATGTGTGTATATAT
Source organism: Ursus americanus (assembly GCF_024610735.1). NCBI lineage: Eukaryota > Metazoa > Chordata > Mammalia > Carnivora > Ursidae > Ursus > Ursus americanus. The sequence goes on along the minus strand of NC_142128.1, from coordinate 86,240,161 downwards.
ATAAATATAAAACTCTAAATATGTAACCATATATATTATGCTTCTGTGAAAAAATTTAGTAAATACAATAGGGAAATGCTAAAAAATGGTTATGTAATTGGAAAATGAAACCTGTAAAGGACACAATTTGGTTCCATTTTGTTTTTGCATGGATTACATACACGATGGATACAGAAGTATCCTATGTATGAATCCAGCCCGGGACACAGCATACAGGTTAGACCGAATACCTAGAAGTTACAAAGATGTCATTGCTTTGAATCTTAAGCCCTTTTCTTACCTATGCATTTTCTGCCTTTGAGCTGATACCCAGGTTCACATCCACAATGAAAACTTCCTATGGCATTGAAACAGCGGTGGTGACAGGGGCTAGATTCTTGACATTCATTAATATCTGTTAAATAAAACAAAACTTTCATTATATGCTGTTAGGAAACTTGGGTTAATTTATTTCAGATGTCTAATATTTTAATGATCTTTTATCATTATCATGTTTAAGATCTTTCCTAAAATGAATCCAATACAATTGTTCTCATATGATCTGCCAGATAACTGATTGAGTTAACTGCTGGAGACCATATCTCTCTTCAAAGGTAGACATTTGCTAGTGACTTGGACCTATGTGGATGTAAGACTCCTCTACTTTAACTGTCCTACCAGATGGCTCCCACGTCTGTTCCTAGGAAATTTCAGCCCGCAATGTTGCTGACAGACTAGAATACTGAAGATAGGGTTTGAAAAAAAAAAAGCCAAGGTCTTCCGCAGTATCTTTTGCAACTGGCTTCTCTTCCCCATTTTTGCTGCTGTTAGCCTGATGCATATCTTGACCACATTGTGCCTGACAGCAGCAACGTTAGCATTTCTCCTCGTCCACAGTCATTGCCAAATTAATCTTCCCAACACCATGAGGGGGCATAGTATAAAAAAATTGCAGGCATGAATTCCCCAAATTCGTGTGCAATTGTCTATTTTATGTACCTTTTCTGAAACTCTCCTTCCTTCTAGTTTCAGAGGAAGAGAAATTTTCTCCCATGTAAGAAAACTCCCTCTATTTGAGTGTTTGAGCTCTGCAGCCCATCTCCTCCTTCCTCACAGAGATGAGGACTGGGGTCCATTGATCACTCTTTCCTTATGTGCATTTTTAAAGTCCTTCCTCCTTATGGTCATCTTTCCCATAACGCAATGGACATAAACAAATTTTTCCTACCCTAACGTAATCCCTCTCTCAGGTCTATACTAATCTCAAGTTCCTTCTACTTCTCTACTGTTCTATTCCTTCTGTTCAAACCTTTTTCAAAGGAACAATCACCATATTTAGGCTCTTTATGTCCCTCTCTTACATTCCCAAGTTTAAGATTGCCTGTGTCTTATTTTGTACTTGTTTTCTACTGGAGCTCTTTTATTATTTTTATTATTTTGAAAAAAATTTATAAGTTTTTATTTAAATTCCAGTTAGTTAGCAAACTGTGTAATATTAGTTTCAGGTGTATGAGCTCTTCTAATCTTTCAAAATCTGCATGTTAATAAAAATGCATAAATGTGATCATATACTTCAAAAATATTTTCTTAGTGTAGCTTTTTCTTCTTTCTTTTTTCTTGGCTTCCTTTATCGCTTTTTACCTTCTTGCCCACCAAAGCCAATCTGCATTGACAATCTAGTATAAATAATAACATATCTCTTCTATGTACACATCTATATCTGTATAAATATATACATCCATTTCCTTTATCTTTAGTTATTGTTTTCTAGCCACATAATCTTTTCTACACAAGTTACGGAGACTTTTCTACTTCTTGGTGTTCTCACTCAACAACTCACCATGGAAACAGTGAACTGCATTCCATTCTTTATAATGGCTGCACAATGGTTCATGGTGTGGATATACTGTATTTCATTCGCTTTTCTAATATTGACAGGCACTCAGTTTTGTATCCACTATTTTTGCCTCCATGAAAAAACCCTGATAGAAGCTTTATTCATAATTGTTAAAACCTGGAAGCACCAGGATATCCTTCAGTAGCTGAATGTATTAATAAACTATAGTACACTAATACAATGGAATATTATTCAACACCGAAAAGAAAAGAGTTATCAACCCATGAAAAGACACGGAGGGAACTTAAATGCGTATTATTAAGTGAAAAAAGACAATCTGAAGAGGCTACATGCTATATGACATTCTGGAAAAATTAAAACTATGGAAACAATAAAAAAACTCAATGGTTGCCAGAGGTTGGGGGAAGTGAGGGATGGATAGGCAAAGCACAAAGGATTTTTAGGGTAGGGAAGCTATTTCTATGATACCATAATATATGTTATTATTTTTCAAAATCCATAGAGTGTACAACACCAAGAGTGCATCCTAATATAAACGATGAACTTTGGATGATAATGATGTGTCAATGTGGGTTCACCCTTGGTAAGAATTTTGCCAGTCTGGTGCAGGATGTTGATAGTAGGAGATGCTATGCATGAGTGGGTGCAGTGGGGCCACTCCATTTTGCTGTGAACCTAAAACCTCTAAAAAATAAAGTCTATTAAAAATCCTGCAATAGGGCTGGGTGGCTCAGGTCCTGATTTCTGGGTCCTGGGATCGAGCCCCACATCAGGCTCCCAGCTCAGCAGGGAGTCTGTTTCTCCCTCTTCCTCTGCCTCTTCCCGCCACTTGTGCTCTCTCTCAAATGAATAAATAAAATCTTTTAAAAAAATCCTGCAATAAATATCTGGTCGTCTTATGCTATGAAGTTTTATGAAATAGAATCTATTAAGATTGTGCTATATAATCTCTTTTCTCAAATGTAATAGGCAAATGTTACTATTCAAAACAACTGTGCTATAAATATTTAAAATAGCCATAGAATATTACGTCCGAAAACCTCATCAAGAAGCTCAATCTATAAAATTGAGTTTACACTAAATGATTCAAAAGGCAGAGGGTTTTAATTCTTAGTATAATGAAGATAAAGCAAGGAACTCCATTTTTATACCTTGGCAACTCAGCCCATCAGAGGTTCTTCTGAAGCCAACTCCACAACGGACCACACAGCGATAGGATCCAATGGTATTGTCACAGTCCTGACCAGCATGGCAGATGTGTCCGCCTAAAGCACACTCATCAATATCTGCAACAAAATGAGTCATTCAGCTAAGGTGGGTTGAAGAAAACCGACCCAAGAACCTGCTATGAAATGGGGATAACAAAAGCAAATGTAAAAGTAAAATGATACTTGAAAATACACGAGAGCAAGAATGCTGAATAATTTGGTTGAATCATGTCAGGTGGGTTAAGTTGATGACAAGCTCATAGGATCATAGTGTGATATCTTTGCAGACTAACTCATCCATTAAACCACTGACAAATTATGTGGCTTTAAAAAAGTTACTTCTTCTATCTGACATCTCAGTTTTCTCATCTGTAAAGTGAGGATAGTATCTGTCTCTCAGCATTCCTTTGAAAATTAAAGTAAATAATGTATACAAGGTGCTCCATTCATACTGGACATTCCAGAAATGTTATTCCTCTCCCCTCCTATACCCTTACTCTCTGTCTCTCTTTTGCATTTAGAAGGGCGTCTCCTCAGACATAGAGGGAGAAATCCTTTCCTTTTTTCATCATTTTAAAATTTACTTATAAACCAGATTCTCACACAATTCTAATTTTGAAGTGTAGCTACAGTCTGGTAAGAAAGTGTTTTTGGGGGTGAGGGAATGGGCAAAATGGATGAAGGGGAGTGGGAGGTGCAGGCCTTCGGTGATGGAATGAATAAGTCATGGGAGTAAAAGGTACAGCATGAGGAACACAATCAGTGATATTGTAATAGTGGTGTATTGGGACCGACGGTAGCTATGCTTGCAGTGAGCACAGCGCAGTGTATAAACTTGTCAAATCACTAAGTTGTACACCTGAAAATAATATAACATCGTGTGTCAACTATACTCAAAAAGAAAGCATTTTTTTAAAATGTTCCCAAAGTGCTACCAGGATTGTGCAATTTGCTTAAATTCTTTATGACTTCCTAGTTTTGTCACTGTAGAAGGAACATAACACGAGTCCTGCCTGTCTCTCCTCATGGTGCTGTGGGGATGAAGTGAGTCGCTACAGGCTTCCCTGCCTAGGCAGTGCCCCACATGCAGGCAGTGTGGGAGCAGTATTCCCTGCTCCTTTCTCAACCGTCTGATCTCTGTTTATTGCTAACATGGGGCAGAAGGACTAGGAAAGAAGAGTATTGTTCTACCACACTTTTCCTAGGCCAGAGCTTTCCATGACCACTGCTTGACTGTGTCTATTAGATTTAGCTTTGTGACTACCTTGACAAGTCCTTCCATCTGCAGCTATGGTGAGGCCTTTTGAGCAGGAGCAATAATAGGTTCCCACGGTATTGTGGCAGATCTGGGAGCAGGGACTCCCCGCTGCACATTCATCTTCATCTGAAACAAGAACCAAAAAGGCCCAGTTAGTATGTAAACCCCCTGCTTTCTAGGAGTTATTAAAATCCATGAAAATAGTTGTTTGTAAAAAAGTTGCTCACGGATGACAATGCTTTGAATCAAATGTAATAGAAAATGCTCTAAGAGCCACAAAATAGAAACACTATATAAAAATTAACTTTGGGTTCCCAGATTATCTTTGGTAGTGACTAGATGTTTAGATTATTTCTAAAAGAACAAGAAGACAGCTAAGATACAATGACCATTTCCTGTGATCTAAACGTTTTATACCCATCTTAATTCATTCCTCATAACATTCCGAGGAGACAGGTATTTTCATTACTATCCTCATTTTGGAAGATAAAATTGAGAAACAAAGAGATTAAGTAAATTGCCCAAGATCACACAGGTCATTATTGGCAGAGCTGAAATTTGAACTTGGACAGTATAGTTTCTAAAGACCACTTTTCTACCAATATATACTACATTATATTGCCTACCAGTGAAAGAAAGGCACTGTGTATGCAAACGTGAGCTACTCCAGCCATTTACTCAGCTGTTACTTATCTGTGACTCTCTTGTACCGGTGCTTGGATGGGATGAGGCTGGCTTAGTCAGTAGTCCTTGGCACATAGTCCTGCCCTATCCTCTAAGCAATTCTAGGGTTAGGTGATTTAGAGTTGGATTATTATTATGTATCATATCTATGGTAATTAAATGACCAGACAGCATCCAGTGTTTTGTCCCTGTGCTCACTCCACCTCTGTACTTGATCATGACCCCTGACACACTTGATTGTGGTCAAATTGAAAGAGTACAGGCTTTGCAGCTACCTTAAATTCAAATCTAACTCTGACACTTGATCGCTGAATGATCTTACGCACCCCACTTAACTTCTTCACGTCTCAACTTCCTCGCCTCTAAAATGGGACATTTATAAGCCTGTTGTGATAATTAAATATCTAGCAAAATGGCAATAGATGTCCATTAAATGGGTTCCATTAACATTTTTTGTAAAAATAAAAATGCATTATTCCCGTTCTTACCAGCACAAAACGGTCCAACTGAGTCTAAGGCAAATCCCGAGGGGCACTGATTACTGCGATCTCCTACCACAGAGAGAAAAGCCAAATTAACTGGCTTGTTAAAATGTTAGCACCTTGTTCTTTCCAGGACAATCTTCCTTGGGAAGCTATGCCAAAGATGGAACACATCACGCAACAAATGCAATAAGTGAAAACAAGCAGGAATGGAAAACTTGTCCTGTTCCCCAACCACGAGCTAAATGAATCATAATCCAGAGATTGTTGGCAAGCAGCTATTGGAAACAGATTTTCTGTTTGTTTACATTAATAAAAAAATGAAATAAAACCATTCTGTGATAATGAAAAAGGATCCAAGATCAATGTGTACGCCAGGCATAACCACAGGCAAAGTCCTATTCCTCTAGACATTACTTACTCTGCCTGTTCTAGAATTAGAAGCACTACTTTCAAGCCACTTTGACTAATTTATGCCAGTGAAAACCAGAAGCTCTAATGAAGAAACCCTCTCCTTCTGTGGATCTCCTCCATCTGCAATGTGAAGCATCTGGGTCAAAATCGCCTATGTGTGACCAAGTGTTTTCCATTCCTATATAGTCCAAGCAAGGGGATAGAACAGGTTTAACTTAGATGTCAGAAACAAACATATTAACATATGAACATTTTTTGTGTGATTAAAATATACAATGAATTTTCCAGGAATGCAATTGTCATATAAATTGATGGTTGATTGTACATTATTTTATTCAATACATTACCACGAATTACTAAATGTTAAAAAAAAAAAATCACACTGGAGATCTATATGTAGGCTCAGCCATTATGAACCCTTCTTTCTCATCTTCCGTTATAGTAATGTCTAAAGATTTTCATATTGAAATTCATAATACTTTGTTATAAACTGTATTCCTTTTATTTATCCTTTATGTTACAAAGTATGCTATTTTGAATTATACTAGTTATGATTTTCCTTTAGACATGGGGGGAATACAAAATATTTGTATTATTACAATGTATAATAATTGTAGAAACTTTGAAAAGTATAAAATTCTCTGTAACTCTGTCACTTGGAACAAACCACCACCACCAATTTGATGTTTTTCCTTCCTGTAAGTATACATTTCAAAAAATTAAGTTAGGATCTCTCACTCTAGAGATTAATAACTGTCAAAGTTAATTGATCATAAAATAGAGCTTATTAAAAGTATAGATCCCTGGGTCTTATCCCAGTCAGGGAATCTGTGTTTTTAACCAGTATAATGGTTTCCTTATAATCACAACGGTGTGGGCAACCCAGATTTGGATCATCCTGTGTACTGCTTTTCAATTATTATTATGCCATGCATATTCTCCTTTGTCACCTGTTTAGTTTTATTGTCAATCCTAGAACAGTGTCTGGTACACAGTAAGCACTCAGCAAGTATTCTGAGCTATATTTAATTCCTTTAAAATTATTTTAATGACTGTTTAAGAGTTTATCATACAGCTGTGCTACCATTTACATATTTACCTCTTGCTTCCAGGATGCTTATTATTGGCCATTTCCATGATTTTCTTAGGGGAGACTCCCAGCATGAGAGAACCACAAAGACGTGAATGTTTGAAAGGCTCCTGATTGATACTGCTTTTCAGAAACGTTACATGAATTAGCAACCCCTAATGGCAGTGAACAAGGGTGTTCATTTCCCCATCCTCCTCCAATGCCGAGTGGTTATCATATTTTTAAATCTCTGAAAATGATAATTGGAAAATGGTACCTCATTGTTTTAGTTTATATTTCTTCATATTGGTGAGGTTAGACAGTTTTTCACATTTATTTTGTCATTACTATTTCCTCCTTTGTGAATCTTCTGTTCATAGCGTTTATGTATTTTTTATTGGGGTGTTGTATCTTTTTCTTACTGATTTTTTTTGACAGTGCTTTTTATTTTTATTTTTTAAAGCAAGATCTACATCCATGCGGGGCTTGAATTCATGACCCCAAGATCAAGAGTCATGTGCTCTACCAACCGAGCCAGCCAGGAGCCCCTTCTTACTGATTTTTAAAAGCCTTGTACATATTAAGGTTAATCATAGTTGTCTATAATATGTACATCAAATATTCAATCTTGGTGTATATTTTACCTTCTCAATTTTGTCTTTGTCTCCCATGAAGAATTTTTAAAAACCTTATTTGTAGTTAAATTTATCTTTCCTTTATTGTTTCTAATGTCTTCTGATTAATTTGTTAAACATATATTTTATAATTATATTTTAAAAATAAATCCATTCTATTTTAAAGATATAAAATTTAAAAAAATTATATTGATTTATGTTTGTGAGGTGACTTGACCAGCAGTCTCCAAATGCCAGTGTGCAGATCAGACACATTAGAATCATATAGGGGCTGTGTTAAAAATAGACTTTCAGGCCCTTCCTTAGACTAGCTAAGCCAAGCCTTTGTGCCTAGAAATATGAACTTTCATGAAGCTCTTTAGCTGATTCTAACTGCGTTGTAACCATAGCTCTAGTCTAGACCCAATATAGAGGAGAAAGAACATGCTGGTTAAGCAACCAAGAATGCAAGCTTGCCCCCTGGTGGTCACTTAAAAAGAAATTGTAAGTACCAGATTCTTGTAATTCACAGGAACCTCAACAAACAAATGTGCACAGATATCAGATGTAATTCATAAAATCATAGTATCTAAGAATAGTAAGGGGTTATAAATGTCCTATAGTGTATTTTTTTCTATTGTGGGATCCAGATTCCCCAACTACACCATTACAGATCTTCAAGCAGTTCAGGCTTAGAGAATTTACATGATTGAGTAAAAAGTGTACATGATTTTTAAAAATAATTTTAATTCTTCTTGTCCCAGATGGTGCAAATTCATTTTTAACCAAAATCTTATGCAATGTTGTCATCTTTTAATTATATGGAGTACTGGAAAAAGTAGAAACAGAGGTTAGACTTGAAAAGTGGGCATTATTGAGGAAGAGAAACGTAACTCTTCATTCCATGGCTCCTTTCCTTTGTCCTAGTGACCTGAACATGCACGACAACAGTAAAATGAGGTGGTGGCCACATGGGAGTGGAGGTGGTGTAGGGCTAGGGGCTCCACTGGCTCTGAGGCTTCATGAATCTGTGATCATCTCAAAAAATGTGAACACGCTCTCCTAGATTACTGTGATCTCAAGTTCAATGACACAGTTCTGAAAGGTGTTGATGAAGAAAACAGTCACGTGCACAAGTGATGAAAACAAGAGTAAATTGAGAAAATGAGTGTTTAGTGTATCTGCTGAGCATGATAAAACAAAATGATGATATTTAAAATCTACCTGGATCTATTTTAGGAAAGCCAGCTCATAGCAAAGGCCAATATGGATTATTTTAACTGTACTCATAGGAGCCTAGAGTTTAGAATTAAAGTCATTCAAATACTTAGTGTCTACAACATAACCACATGCAAGTCTCTCCTAGTGCCAAAACTTCATGGAACACGGGATGCTGATTATTTGGGTGCCTCTTATGACCAGAAAGGGATCTGGGTGTATAGACACATCAAAGAACTACACGGCATAGGAAAACCACTGAGATCAAGGGTGGTAGAACTATGCTCAGAAAATGAAAAGCAGTTGAAAAATTATAATGTCTAGGAGTAAGAAATGACAGTTGGAATCCTGATTATTGCTGCACAATTTTTAAAATCTGCTTTTAAAATATAGAAACTTTTTTTCTTTTCTTTTCTTTCTTTCTTTTTCTTTTTTTTACTAATTTAGGTTGATATATATCTTTACATTTTATTTCAGGAGTTAAAAAAAATTCCTTGACAAATATAAGAGTCAGAACAAGAACAATGGGCTTGAGCACCCAAAGAAAACATCATTCTGACAAAGATATATTTTTTAAACCTTTCTGCATATCTAGAATAACTCCACCATGTTATACAGAGAAGCATATTAGTAATCCAAATGTACTAGAACTCCCGTGGCACTGGCTTTATCACAGGGCTTTACCTCCCACAAAACAGAGACAATATACATGAAAACCTGATATCATTAGGTTCAGTCTGTGCCCTAATATCCTTATTCTGAATGGCACTGATGCAATTCTTTCACCCCCCTTTTTTTTAGGTATTACATACTTTTCCCTAAAACCCCCTAAGTTTTATTTTTAAGTAATCTCTACATCCAGTGTGGGGCTGGAACTCACAACCCCAAGATCAAGAGCCACATGCTGTACCTATGAGCCAGCCAGGCACCCCTCTTTACCCTTTGAGAAAGGACCGGATGGAAAAATGATCTGGGCTTTCCTTTACCCAACGTACCTTTGGAAATTGAAGCATGGATTTTAAAACCCAGTGTCTCTTCGAACTGGTTGTAGTCAGATTCCACGGAGGAAGCATGAAGTGTTTCGACCAAGAAAGGCATTCTTCCCTGTGCCTCATCATAGAAAACAGTGTGGTTCCATGTGTATGGGATGCTGACGCCATCAATGGTGAACAGCCGGGTTGAGTAGGCATACAGCTGCCCAGGACCTGTCTGAATGTAGTCCTCTGTGTAATCCTAAGGAAGACAGATAGATCTGAGGATCAGTATGGCTCATCCTATTATTTTTCCTGAGGGTATGGTGAGATCCAGAATGAGAAAAATAAGGGGCTAAGGGGCTAAACATATATACAGTTGATTCTTGATCAGCATGATTTGAGCTGTGTGGGTCATTGTATATGCTTTTTTTTTTTTTATAAATACAGTATAGTACTATAAGTGTATTTTTTCTTCCTTATGATTTTCTTACATTTTCTTCTCCCTAGCTTACTATATTGTAAGAACACAGTATATAATACATATGACATATAAAATATGTGTTGACTGTTTGTTATTGGCAAGGCTTCTATTAGTATTTAAGTTTTTGGAGTCAAAAGTCATACGTGACTTTTGAATGCCCAAGGGAGTTGGGCCCCAACTCCCACATTGTTCAAGGGTCAATTGTAGCTCTAAATAAAATCGCACTTGTACAGTAGTGCTCAGGGAGTAACTTAAAGTGTGAAGCTTTTAATTGTAACTACATTGATTTGATAATTTCACTGCCAAAAATCATAGTTTAATAAGGGACTCAAAGCTGTAGGTCAAGAGTAAAGAAAGGATGTGAATCATTCTTTAGTTTCTGAAATACTTTTATGGGTGATATACAAAACCTTTTATATAACAGTATTCTTTTTATCTGCAGAATATTTAACAAATGACTTAAATCAACATAGCAGTGATTTTGGTCCTGATAAACAGGACCAGTAATAAACCTGTAAGGATTACTGGTAATAAAACCAGTAAGAGTGTGTAAAGACTTATTCCTGAAGATTTTTATACAAAGACAAACTAGGCATTTCTAAACTTAGTGGTTTATTTATTCCCCTGAGCAAACAAGGGAAACTCTGTAAGGTCTCTGTGATCTATGAATCTTTGATTCCTACTCTTACCATTACTCCAAAAAACAGTGACAGCAAGTTATTCTGACGTTTTACCTTTACAGTGACTTCAGCAGGTGACTGAAGCTGCAGGACATAGCCACTCACAACGATATCTAGGAGCAAAGCACCATCAGAATCCAAGCCACGGGCAATATGAGTCATCCGCAAGATTTCTCCTGGGAATTACAATTCATTTGTTTTAACAGCAAAAAATACATGGTTGTGTAAGCACCGAGCAGATTTACCTTAAATATCGGTTCAGCTATGCTATTTTCCTTCAAACGTCAATAGCATAGACCATAAAGAACTAAATTTGCACTTTGTCCCTGAATTAAAGAGGTAGACTTATTGAATGTTAAGTTCTAAAACTTCTTTTTCTGTGGCAAAAATGTGGCATGTGGTTATGTGAAGGATTCTACACTTTATTTATTTTATTATTATTTTATTTGTTAAGTGGGCTCCATGCCCAATGTGAGGCTTGAACTCATGACCCTGAGATCAAGAGTCACATGCTCTACTGACTAAGCCAACCAGGTGACCCAGATTCCACACTTGAAACTCACAAGCAATAACAAGGCAATTCTGCAAAAATAGACCATCTATGAGAAAGAACAGACAGCTTCACCAGGTGGACTGGCAATAACCACAAGTCTGGCCATAGGGCTTTGTTCTTTCTGATGCTTCAAGAAGCAGCAAAGGGGCGTCAGTTAGTAAGCAGATGACCATGAAAAAACCCACTTGTCTTCCGGGCTGATTAAAGCCCCTTCCTCAGCCTTTCTTCCTCAGAAAGCACTACCATTGAGGCTGTTCACCTTTGAAGAAGCTTGTAATGGAGGTCAATAAAAATATGTATGCACTTGGAAAGGGCCATGAATAGTTCATACATATTCATTAAGACTATGGTTAAAGCAAAAAGCCACAGATTTGCTTATTTTTACTTCTACCTTTTTGATAAAAGATCCCTATAAGGTATCCTAATTGAACTTCAGGTTCATAGGCAAAAGTCTTTACTTAATAGCAATGACTCATTTTCCTGCTCTGTTTTGGCCTTTAAAACTGTCTCTGAGGATTTAAAGAGAAACGATACAGAAAATATGAGAAAAAACTTTTGGCGTATAAAAAAATCACTATACTGTTTGAAAACACATGGCCTCTTATAGATTCATGTCAGTAAAAGTTTACAGGGAAACATGAAATTGCTTTTATATCATTTATAATAAGACTACATCAAAAACTTCAAAATTATTCTCTGGAGGAATATTTTTCTTAACCAGCAACTTTTAAGGCAATCGTATTTTTATAGTAATAAAATGTTAAGTTCAGCTGGCACTAACCAGTCGCAAATTCCACCTGGGTTTCTCTCTTGAAGACTGCGTTGGTGAGGGTAAAGCCATTGACTGCTTCTCCTATTTCCTTTGCTGTCGTCCAGTAAATGGGATTTAGAATAGAAACTATTTTTCTCATTGCTGGACCTAAAGAAGAAAGGATAAATAAGGTGACAAAGAAAGATATTTATAGTCCATTATTATTATTATTATCTTCAGAGCCTATTACTTATAAGGATGAATCCTAAATAATCTTGAATAACAGCAAAACAAGTATCAGTACCTCACCTATCTTTAAGAATTTACTATTGGGGTAGAACTAAGGACTATCATACAGATCATTTAGTAGTAGCATTGTCTAGAAATTTTAAGCAGAAATAAGTGAAGAAGAACATGTGAATTTAAAAAAAAGAGGCTATCGGCAAATTTTATAAGGAAAGAGACTTACCAAGACTGCGAGGTACGTTGGTAATTTTGGCATGTATTATTCTAGTATCAGAGGTAGGACTATCTGTTACTGTGGCGTTAAGGAAAGCAATTCCAAATTCAACATCATTAATATTTCCAATAACACTTCCTCTGGCTCGCTGGGGCCCACCTATTGGGGGAAGAAAAAACATTCTTGGGTAAGGAATTTCATCAATGTTACAGGGGAAAAAAGAAGGCCAGTATTCAAAGATGCTACAAATCTTCTTTCAAACATTTAAAATATCATATGACATCTGAATTTAAGAGTGAAATAAATAAGCTTTCAAAACAGTCTACTTTCACGTAACACTCATCATCCCACATAAATCTAGGGTCCTTACAATCTATGTATATCATGGCATTATTTCACAATCCAAAGAATACAATCAGCACCTAATCCCAGAGCCAAAATAAAGAAGGTGTTTGTTGATGGTGATGAAATGATGATAATAATGAGAGTTTATTGAGCATGTCATGCACTATACTAAGCACTTAATATGAGCTAACTCTTTTAATCCAGTCAAAAATCCTATAAAGTCATTTTAAATGGCCACAGTTTGCAGACTAGGAAAAGTTCAGAGACATAAGTGGTGGAATGAAGATCTGAACACAGATGTGCTTGGTATCAAAACACATATTCCCCTATCTACTGCCTCCTTTGTGAGAACGCAGAGGGAAAGGAGGGATCACCTCAAAACAGCTCCTGAGCCTCATTTCAGGTTACTGTCAACATAGGTGTGGAGTATCTAATAGGTATTGTTCAGTCTTGGGTTTCAGATGGAAGGTTTACCAAGTTTTCCTTAATACCTATATATACTGGAAAATAGCCTGAGAAAAGTTTGAGAAGAGTGTTTTACTTTTAACAGTGCTGCAAAATTCATACAGAGATAATTAGGTTGAAAACAACTACACATTTTTTAAAAAGCATCTCTACAGTAATTTTATGCTTTCTTTCCATTGTTCAACAAAATTATTAGTTACTGACACAAAATAGGTGGTTAATGAATGCTTTTTAAGTGAACTGCATGCTTTAGCAAGAGAAGGAAACATACTGGGAAGAAGATGATAGTGAAATTCATAAATATTCATTACTAAATGACTTTTAATTGTATATATTTAAAAAAATCACTAGGTATTTTAGGTATTGTTATATATTATATACCAGGGAGAAATACAAGTGTATTCAATCTCAGAAAAATCAGTAAGTATAGTATTTTACCACTTTAATTTACATTACTTTGAGTATTTGTGAGAGAATATATTTTTTTTACACTGATTCAGCCTTCATGTTCTGGATTACATTCATTTGTTCATTTATACATAGGATACAATATACAAGGATACAATAATAAGAAAGAAAAAAATAGCCATGAGGCCTGCCTTCATAGAGCTTACATCTGAAAGAGGGAGATAGACATTAATTAGAATTCCACAAATAAATGTAAAATTGAAATGTACTAATGTATGAAATATCTACCCTCTAGGGAAGTCTGAGAAGAAAGTAAAAATAGAGTGGAGATCTGAAGAAAGTTAGGTCTTAACTAAGCCAGAAATGGCAGGACAAGGGCATTCTGCGTAGAGGAAATAGCATGTGTCACCCTTTTGATGTGGTGGCTTGCCATATCTGAGAAACCAAAAGGAGCAAAGGGTGGAGAGTGGTGGGAACCATACTGCAGGATGATGCAGGAAAGTAGACAGTAGGGTCAGTCAGGACCTGGGAGGCCATTTTGGTTCTTATCTTTAGTCCTAAGCAGGAAAGAGTGGTAGAAGGATAACTAATTCATTTAGTTCTCTGGGTCATTTGACCATTTTTTAAAAATAATTTTTATTTTGTTATATTAGTCACCATACAGTACATCCCCAGTTTTTGATGCAATGTTCCATGATTCATTATTTGCGTATAACACCCAGTGCACCATGCAATATGTGCCCTCCTTAATACCTACCACCGGCCTATCCCATTCCCCCACCCCCCTCCCCTCTGAAGCCCTCAGTTTGTTTCCCAGAGTCCACAGTCTCTCATGGTTCATTCCCCCTTCTGTTTACCCCCCCTTCGTTCTTCCCTTCCTTCTCCGACCGATCTTCCTATTTCTTATGTTCCATAAATGAGTGAAACCACATGATCATTGTTTTTCTCTGCTTGACTTATTTCACTTAGCATTAATCTCCTCCAGTCCCATCCATGTTGCTGCAAATGTTGGGTAATCATTCTTTCTGATGGCTGAGTAATATTCCATTGTATATATGGACTACATCTTCTTAATCCAGTCATCTGTTGAAGGGCATCTCAGCTCCTTCCATGATTTAGCTATTATGGATAATGCTGCTATGAACATTGGGGTGCATATGGCCCTTCTCTTCACTACGTCTGTATCCTTGGGGTAAATAGCCAGTAGTGCAATTGCTGGATCATAGGGTAGCTCAATTTTTAACTTTTTAAGGGACCGCCACACTGTTTTCCAAAGTGGCTGTACCAACTTGCATTCCCACCAACAGTGTAAGAGGGATCCCCTTTCTCCATACCCTCTCCAACATTTGTTGTTTCCTGCCTTGTCAATTTTTGCCATTCTAACTGGTGTAAGGTGGTATCTCAAGGTGGTTTTGATTTGAATTTCCCTGGTGGCTAATGATTTTGAACATTTTTTCATGTGTCTGTTAGCCATTTGTATGTCTTCATTGGAAAAGTGTCTGTTCATATCTTCTGCCCATTTTTTGATTTGATTATTTGTTTCCCATGTATTGAGTTTGAGAAGTTCTTTGTAGATCTTGGATACCAGTCTTTTATCTGTAGTGTCATTTGCAAATACCTTCTCCCAGTCTGTGGGCTGCCTCTTAGGTTTCTTTGACTGTTTCCTTGGCTGTGCAGAAGCTTTTTATCTTGATGAAGTCCCACAAGTTCATTTTTTCTTTTGTTACTCTTGCCTTTGGAGATGTGTCATGAAAAAAGTTGCTGTGGCCCATGTCAAAGAGGTTGCAGCCTATGTTCTCCTCTAGGATTTTGATGGATTCCTGTCTCACATCAAGGTCTTTCATCCATTTGGAGTCTATCTTTGTGTATGGTGTGAGAAAGTTGTCAAGTTTCATTCTTTTGCATATAGCTGTCCAATTTTCCCAGGACCATTTATTGAAGAGACTGTCTTTTTTCCACTGGATGTATTTTCCTGCTTTGTCAAAGATTAGTTGCCCATAGAGCCGAGGGTCCATTTCTGGGTTCTCTATTCTGTTCCATTGGTCTATGTGTCTGATTTTGTGCCAGTACCATGCTCTTTGTGATCACAGCTTTGTACTATAGCTTGAAATTCGGCAACGTGATGCCCCCAGCTTTATTTTTCTTTTTCAAAAATTCCTTGGTGATTCGGGGCCTTTTCTGGTCCCATACAAATTTAAGGGCTGTTTGTTCCAGTTCTTTGAAAAATGTCATTGGAATTTTGATTGGGATGGCACTGAAAGTGTAGATTGCTCTGGGCAGCATAGACATTTTAACTATGTTTATTCTTCTGATCCATGAGCATGGAATATTTTTCCATCCTTTTGTGTCTTCTTCAATGTCTTTCAAGAGTGATTTGTAGTTTCTAGAATATATATCCTTTACGTCTCTGGTTAAGTTAATTCTGAGATAATGTATGACTTTTGGTGCTATTGTAAATGGAATGGATTCCCTAATTTCTCTTTCTTCAGTCTCATTGTTCGTGTATAGAAATGCAACTGATTTCTGAGCATTGATTTTGTATCCTGCCACATTACTGAATTGCTCTATAAGTTCTAATAGTTTGGGAGTAGAGTCTTTTGGGTTTTCTATATAGAGTATCATGTCATCTGTGGAGAGAGTTTGACTTCTTCTTTGCCAATTTGGATACCCTTTATCCCTTTTTGTTTTCTGATTGCTGTTGCAAGGACTTCTAGTACTATGTTGAATAATAGTGGCGAGAGTGGGCATCCTTGTCGTGTTCCTGATCTTAAGGGAAAGGCTTTCAGCTTTTCCCCATTGAGAATGATATTCGCTGTAGGCTTTTCATATATGGTTTTTATGAAATTGAGGAATGTACCCTCTATCCCTACACTCTGAAGGGCTTTAATCAGGAAAGGATGCTGTCTTTTGTCAAATGTTTTTTTCTGCATCAGTTGAGAGGATCATATGGTTCTTGACTCTTTTCTTTTTTTTTTTTTTAAAGATTTTATTTATTTATTCGACAGAGATAGAGACAGCCAGCGAGAGAGGGAACACAAGCAGGGGGAGTGGGAGAGGAAGAAGCAGGCTCATAGCAGAAGGGCCTGATGTGGGGCTCGATCCCAGATCGCCGGGATCACGCCCTGAGCCGAAGGCAGACGCTTAACCGCTGTGCCACCCAGGCGCCCCTCTTGACTCTTTTCTTATTGATATGATCTATCACACTGATCGATTTGCAAATGTTGAACCACCCTTGCATCCCAGAGATGAATCCCACTTGGTCTTGATGGATAATTCTTTTAATGTACTGTTGGATCCTATTAGCTAGGATCTTGTTGAGAATTTTGGTGTCCATATTCATCAGGGAAATTGGTTTGTAATTCTCCTTTTTGATGGGGTCTTTGCCTGGTTTGGGGATCAAGGTAATATTGGCCTCATAGAATGAGTTTTGTAGTTTTCCTTCTGTTTCTATTTTTTGAAACAGCTTTAGGAGAATAGGTATTATTTCTTCTTTGAATGTTTGGTAGAATTCCCCAGGGAATCCGTCAGGCCCTGGACTCTTGTTTTTGGGGAGGTTTTTGATCACTGCTTCAATCTCTTCATAATTAATCGGTCTGTTTAAATAATCAATTTCTTCCTGTTTCAGTCTTGGTAGTTTATAGGTTTCCAGGAAGGCATCCATTTCTTCCAGGTTGTTTAATTTATTTGCATAAAGCTGTTGATAAAAGTTTCTAATGATCCTTTCTATTTCATTGGTGTTGGTTGTGACCTCTCCCCTTTCATTCATAATTTTATTAATTTGGGTCCTTTCTCTATTCTTCTGAATAAGACTGGCCAGTGGCTTATCGATCTTATTTATTCTTCCAAAGAACCAGCTTCTAGTTCTGTTGATCTGCTCTACTGTGCTCCTAGTTTCTAATTCATTGATCTCTGCTCTAATCTTGATCACCTGCCTTCTTGTGTGTGGGTTAGGCCTGTTCTTCTGTTCCAGCTCCAGCTTCTTGAGGTGAGAATATAAAAACTGCATTTTAGATTTTTCTATTCTTTTGAGTGAGGCTTGGATGGCTATGTATTTTCCCCTTAAGACCACCTTTGTAGTGTCCCATAGGTTTTGGACTGATGTGTTTTCATTTTCATTGGTCTCCAAAAATTGTTTAAATTGATTTTTAATTCCCTGGTTTACCCAATCATTCCTGAGCAGGATGGTTCTTAGTTTCCAAGTGTTTGAGTTTCTTCCAAAATTTTTCTTGTGATTGAGTTCCAGTTTCAAAGCATTGTGGTCTGAGAATATGCAGGGAATAATCTAAGTCTTTTGGTATTGGTTGAGACCTGTTTTGTGACCCAGTATATGGTCTATTCTGGAGAAAGTTCCATGAAAAGAATGAGTATTCTGTTGTTCTGGGGTGTAGTTTTCTTTCTTTTTTTTTTTTTTTAATTTTTAATACATAAAAATACAAAAATTAAAATTACTCATTACCCTTAACAGCTAATCACTGTTACTATTTTCATTATTTTTCCTGTATTTTGTGTATGTTTGTATGTCTTTTGTGTATGTATTTTTTTTTAATTTTATTTTGTTTTATTTTGGGGTTTTTTTATGTAAAGTTCAATGATTCATTAGTTGCTTATAACACCCAGTGCACCATGAAATACGTGCCCTCCTTACTACACATCACCAGCCTATCCCATTCCCCTACCCCCCTCCCCTCAGAAGCCCTCAGTTTGTTTCTCAGAGTCCATAGTCTCTAATGCTTCATTCCCCCTTCTGATTACCCCCCCTTTCTTTATCCCTTTCTTCTCCTACCGATCTTCCTAGTTCTTATGTTCCATAGATGAGAGAAACCATATGATAATTGTCTTTCTCTGCTTGATTTATTTCACTTAGCATTATCTGGGGTGTAGTGTTCTATATATATCTATGAGGTCCATCTGGTCCAGTATGTCATTCAAAGCTCTTGTTTCTTTGTTGATTTTCTGCTTAGGTGATCTGTCTATTGCTAAGAGTGGAGTGTTGAGGTCCCCTACTATTAACGTATTATTATCTATATGTTTCTTTATTCTGGTTACGAGTTGGCTTGTGTATCTAGCTGCTTCCCTGTTGGGGGCATAGATATTTATAATTGTCATATCCACTTGTTGGATACATCCTTTAAGAATAATATAGTGTCCTTCTGTATTTCTAACAACAGTCTTTAGTTTAAAATCTAATCTGTCTGATATGAGAATTGCTACTCCAGCTTTCTTTTGAGGTCCATTGGTATGAAAAATGGTTTTCCATCCTTTCACTTTCAGTCTGGATGTATCTTTAGGTTCAAAATGAGTCTCTTGTAGACAGTGAATGGATGGGTCATGTCTTTTTGTCCAATCTGCAACCATGTGGCATTTTATGGGAGCATTTAGGCCATTCACATTGAGAGTGATTATTGAAAGATATGATTTTAATGTTGTCATGTTGCCTGTGAAGTCTTTGTTTCTATAGATTGTAAATTTCTGTTCTGTATCACTCTTGGGGCCTTTTTACTTTTATAGAACCCCCCTTAATATCTCATGTAGGGCTGGTTGGTGGTTACAAATTCCTTCAGTTTCTGCTGATCCTGGAAGGTCCTTATCTCTACATCAATTCTGAATGACAGCCTTGCTGGATAAAGGATCCTTGGCTGTATGTTCTTCTCACATAGAGCTTTGAAAATACCCTGCCAACCCTTCCTAGCCTGCCAGGTCTCTGTAGACAGGTCTGACATTATTCTGGTATTTTTCCCTCTGTACGTAAGGATTTTCTTCCCCCTGGCCACTTTCAATACTGTATCCTTGGATCTAATATTTGCGAATTGCACTATGATGTGATGTGGTGTAGGTCTGTTGTCATTGACCTTGGGAGGGGTCCTCTTTGCCTCTTGGACAAGAATGCCTGTTTCCTTTGCCAGATTAGGGAAGTTCTCATCTACAATTTGTTCAAATATCTCTTCTAGACCTCTCTCTCTCTCCACCCCCTCGGGGATGCCGATGATTCTGACATTGGAACGTTTCATTGAGTCAGTAATCTCCTGTAATCTACATTCTTGAGATTGGATTTTTTTAAGCCAAGTTTCTGTTTTAACTTTCTCTTCTACCATCCCATCTTCCAATTCACTAATTAGTTCTTCTGCCTCATTTACCCTGGCCGTCAGAGCATCTAGTTTTGACTGCGTTTGATTCATAGCATTTTTAATTTCTGCCAGTTCACTCTCATTTCCGCCATTAGAGATTCTATATTCTCGTTACTATTTTTGTTAATATTTTTTTCAAGTCTACACATCATCTTGACCATTGTTACTCTGAACTCCATTTCTGACAATTTGGTTATATCCATATCCATCAGTTCTGTGGCAGAGGTCACAGACTCATTATCTTTTCTTTGCTGGGGGCAATTTCTCCTCCTCATCATTCTGATGAGGAGAGGTTGCGGGGATGCTCAGAGCCCAAACTATTGACTAGTAGCCAGGCAGTGTGCACTTGTTTTATAGGGACCTTAGGGATGTGGGCTTCTTGATTTTTCAGCCTGCCTTCTGGGGGGAGGGGCCTGCCGTGCTGATATTCAGGCAACCCTGTTTGGGTAGAGTCACCCTCTCCCCTGCAAGGGGGAGTGGGGGTGAGCATAATGTGAGCTGGTATTTCTGGGCTTTTGTCCTCTGGCGGCTTTCCCTGGCGGTTTGCTGTGACTCTTCCGAGAGTCAGAGCAGCAGTGGCCGTATCCTAGCCTCTGTCTCAGAACAGAGAGATCGAAGTCCGCTCTCCACTGAGCTGTCCTGGCCACTTTAACTCTGTTTCTGTCGGTGCTGCCAAAAACCTTACAGCGTCCCGGGATGTGCACCCCACAGCCGGTGTCCCAGCCCTCACTTCCAGGGCCGGCACGTCTCTGTCCCTTGTGCTTCTAATACCGCTAGCTGCCCCTGCCCGTGCTCCCGAGCTCCGTTTCAGTGTGGTTCACTCGCACTCCAGAGCGCCGGTTTTCAGTCTGGTCGCGCACGCTCTCCCGAGCTCCCGGTATCAGTCCAGTTCCAGTGTGTGCTGTGGAGCTCCAGTTTTCAGACTGGTCGTGCGCATTCCCCGGCTCACGGTCTCAGTCTGCTCTCTCACGGGTGCCAGTCCGTGAGTCCGGCCCACTCCCCAGTGCAAGTGGCTACTGCTTCCCAGCGGCCAAGCGCGGTGGCTCCCTCTCCCTTCGGTTCATCCTCTGATATCTGTGTGCGGATTCATGGCTCCCCACTTCGTACCTCAATATTCAGCACTGGAGATGTTTGTTTGTAGAGATCCAGATGTATCTTCCTGAGTCTCAGGCTGATTCCGTCGGTTTTCAGGATGGTCTGGTAGATATCCAGCTCGACTCAGGGGACCAGCTGAAAAAAGGGTCCCCGGCTCCTCCACCATCTTTTCTCCTCCTTGCAGAAAGTGGTCGCTTTTCTGTTCATAGAGTTTCTGCAACTCTTTTCTTGCATTCATAGGTATTCAGAATGGTTTGGTAGCTCTCTAGCTGAATTCCTGGGACCAGATGAACTTTAGGTCTCCTGCTCCTCCGCCACCTTGGAACGAAACTCTTCATTTGACCATTTTGACCTTGGTTCTCTAGTCTCCAAAGGAGCTTGTGTCCCAGGACTCAAGAGATATCTCCTAGTTCTGGGTAGCTAATTGGGGTCCTTCTGCCACTGGGGTCCTTGTACCCATCACTGAATAACATCCCTTAGATGAACAATACCCCTTGACAGTGACCTGTAGCAAGGCGCAGGAGCTACAAAATGTCTCGATTAAAACTAGAACTGTCACCATGCCTACATGTTAGAACCTCCAAACCCCTGGTAGTCAGTTGACACGTTGACAAGATATGTTGAACAGTTGACTGATAGACACTCATCCTTTTAGCTTGTCTAGATCCTGCAAATCTCTTCATGTAACTCTTCTCTCTCACTCTGCCAAATGAGCCTTCCTGATTTTCAGGGACATTTTATTTCTAAAGCACCCTTAAGGCTTTGGGAAGTTCAGTGGTATCTTAGCACTTTAACAATGTGAAACTGTTCTTTAATTTTCTAATCTGCAGGAAGGCTATAAATAAGCTAACAATGGTTCCACCAAATTCTAACTTAGTTGCTCACCTGGACATGGTTGCATATTGCATCTGGACACCTGAGTAGCATCTCCTGGACAGGGCCTCCCACTTTTAGATGGCACTGGATTGTTGCACAGCCGTCTTCGAGTCTTTTCACCTCCTCCACAAGAGACAGAGCACTGGCCCCAATTATGCCAGTTTCCCCAACTTCCATCCACTGTGAACAAGAATGGAATAGCCAATATTAGCCCACTGGTTTTAAAATCTACAGTTCAGGTAACCTTACCTATACAAGCCTCATTTTACGATCTGAAATGATGGGGCTAGCTACAATGAGCACTAAGTGAAATGCCTTACTTATTCTACTGCCAGGAGTTGGGGGGCTCACCAGGACACATGTCAGTGTTGCACCTCTGGATCTGGGAGTCTGGCCCCCCACAAGCTCTTCCACCGTTGGAGGGATGAGGGTTATCACATGTGCGGTACCGCCGCATCTGTCCCCCGTTGCATGTCCGGCTGCACATTCCCCAGCCACTCCAAGGACTCCAGTTACCATGAGCTACAACAGAGAACCATTGGAGAGGTGCTAAACAATGACATTCATCCAAAAAGTACAGTAAGACTCTTCCCAGGAACTGAAAAGAAATATACAAATCTATGAATAGGCAACTTTTTTTTTAAAGATTTTATTTATTTATTCGACAGATATAGAGACAGCCAGCGAGAGAGGGAACACAAGCAGGGGGAGTGGGAGAGGAAGAAGCAGTCTCCCAGCAGAGGAGCCTGATGTGGGGCTCGATCCCATAACGCCGGGATCACACCCTGAGCCGAAGGCAGATGCTTAACCGCTATGCCATCCAGGCGCCCCTGAATAGGCAACTTCTGAAGGCAGTTGGTTTAGCTGTTATTCTGACTAGAAACTGGGTATACATTCCAGTCATTGAGAAATTCCATTTAATCTACATCTATTGAGTCTCACAGTATTCCAGGAGCTGAAGGATATGAATGACACAAGATCTCTGCTCTTGATGAGTCAAGACTATAAAATCCAGATACAGTGGATTTAGATGCTGTTAAGGTCTTAAAATCTAGCTTGGTGACTGAATTAAGGCAAAGAGCCACCTCCTTGCCTCTGTAAAGATATCAGCAACACCATTAACAGTAGGTATGTAAGGGTGCCCTTGTCCTTGCACGCCGCAGCTAGTCCTAGAGAGGGAATGAAATAGGACACAGCTCTTGCCTATATAAATCAATTACATCTATGGTATACAGACATGATAGCAACTGTACAACACCTTGATATTCTAAACCAAAGGTAGATGAATCAAGTAACAGTATATTATAACTTTAAGGACTTAAGGTCATAACAAAACTTTAAGGAAGTATAATGTTGACTCACTATTTCCAACACTCACTTGGACAAGGGTCATTATTGCAAAAATCACTCTGGACATCACTCCCTTCACATCTGTTGCCTCCGTATTGGGCGAAAGGATCAGAGCACTCCCTTGTTCTCTGTCTGGCACCTCCTCCACAGGACACAGTACAGGCACTCCAACTGGTCCAAGTTGCCCACTTGCCATCAACTGGATTAAGGGAAAACATATGTGCTCTGTTACTATAATACTCTGAGCATTGTTAGGTTGGGTGATATTCTTATTGACATTGATTCTTACTGACATACTACTTGGATAAGAGGTAGATGTCAATTTATTAAGGGTAAAAACATTGAATTTCTCTTACCTGGACAGTGTCTTTCATTACAAACTTGCATCTGTGTTTCTGCCCCATCACAATAGGATCCATCAAATGATGGTGGTGGATTATTGCACAGTCTTGTCCTTATCTGGGTGCCTTTACCACAACTTTCGCTGCATGCACTCCAAGGCTGCCAAGTGCTCCATGCTCCGGGAACTACAAATATCCCAAGAGACAGATTTGCAAGTCACAGAACCACATTTGTTAAATAAACAAAATTATACAAGTAAATTAACTCAGTAATAAGTTAAATTAGCCTGGAATCTAAAATAATTGAAATTGAACCAAAGGAAACATAAATAATGTTCCTTCTTTCTCCTTCTGGTTAGATTTTCATGGGAATTAGTGTTTATAGGAAAATTCAGAAGGCTACCGAATGCCAAAATGAATGCTTACAATTATCCAAAGGGACTATTTTATTAAAATAGAATATAATCAAACTACCATATATAAACATAATCTAAGTTTAAAAATCCTAGATAAGCATTTGTTTGTGTTTTATGCTCTGGGAAAAGTGGAAGGAACCAGAAGCTTAGGAGAAAGGCTGTATAACAGATCTAGATGCAATTATAGACAATACAAATGTTTCCATAATGATAACTTGCACTCTAAACTCAAGACCACATCTTTGAGCCTGAAACAGTTTCATGTTTAAAAATACACTTGGATCCTTCAACAACATGATGATTTGCACAGTTCTAAGTCCTTGAAAAATTGTCTCCATTACATAATGTTCATGAATTAAAAGTTCTGAATAACATACTCACCTGCTTCCTAAACACCAAAAATTTGACCAGTAGTTTCCAAGGAGTGATATTAAGGCCTTCCTTTTGGTAACTAACATATTACACCATCTAACTACAAGACTGAAACAACCTTGTGTTTCCTACCAGGTGCACGGGCTAAGAATCAACATTATGGTTTCTCTCATGTGTAAGTCAGTATCAAGTGATATTTTTGTTTTAAGGGTACTTTCTAGAAATGGGGCTCATAAAATATGTTTTTGTGGTCACCTAGTTAAACCAAGATATGAATCAAAATAGGGCCTTAAGGTCAGTGTCTAAATATTCTCTTAACGCAACCTATCAGACACCAAAAGAATTAGTTGACAACCAAATAATGAAATTATCATTTGGCTGCTTTGTTTAGAAAATAGTTTGGAACACACCTTATATTTTCTTTCAATTAACTATTTTCTAGTTGAGTTTATGACATATCCGTGTAATAGACAAGCACAGTCACACAAATTTATTTTAGAGGACAAGAATTTGGACTAAAAAGCATTTGACTAACCCTAAAAAGAAAAAAAGAAAGAAAGAAAGAAAAAAGAAAGAACAAAGGCTTTAAATAGAAGACAGATATTACTCAAAACTACTTCTTTATTAATTTGGATTACTGATGTATGGACTATGTGATTGAAAAAATAGTCTGCTATTCTAGTTATTTTAATACATCCAATTTTCAAGGCTGTTGGTTAACAAAAACCCACTGATGTGTTTTTTTTAATTGGAGGATTAAAATTGGGTGATGCTTATTCATTTATTATCTGTGTAGTTTCTATTACATATGCATAGAGGTGTTTATCTGAAGACCTTTAATTTTTTTAAAATCAATACAGAACACCTCAACCAGAATTTAATTTAATGACATAATATGTGGTACAGTTAAAATGTTTCTTTTATATGAATGAAATGAAAAGAAAAAAGTTGGAATGATAATATAAACCAGATAAAGCATCAATCATTGTGGTGTATAAATAATACAAAAGAAAACAACTATGGAGGAATCAGTATGTAAGAAAAATGCAAAGTGTAATAGATAAATGTGTTGCTACACTAAGTTACAATTCTGAGTCTAGAGAAGCAACATAGCATTGTGCTTAGGAGGAGGGACTCTGGACCTAAGCAAGAATCTTACTATTGTACTGTACTATTCTTGCAAGTTTTCTGTAAGTTTGACAGTACTAAGAATAAATTCTTTCTAAAAAGAGTCAAATTCTGTGAAGCAAAAACTAATAGAACTACAAAAAAAAAAAAAAAAGCCCAAAACCCAGATGAATCCACTATAATATTTGGAGACACTAACACCCCTTTATCACAAATGCACAGATGTAGCAGGCAGAAAACCAGTAAGGAAATAGTTGAACTCAACATCACCATTAGTCAACCGGATATAATTAAACATTTACAGGCTATGCCATCCAACAACAGCAGAATGCCCATTCTTCTCAAGCTCACCTGCAACATTCACCCAGACAGAACACATTCTGGGTCATAAAAGACATCTTTAACAAATTCAAAAGAATAGAAATCATATATTTGCTCTCAGACTACAGTGGAATTAAGAGAATCAGTAACAGAAAGATAACTGGAAAACCCTTACATACGTAGAGATTAAACAACGCATTTCTAAATGATACATAGGTCAAAGAAGAAATCTCAAGAGAAATTAAAAATATTTTGAACTAAATGGAAATGAAAGCACACTTATCAAAATTTTTGGGATGCAGCAAAAGCAGTGCTAGGAGGAAAATTTATAGCACTGCATGCATATATTAGAAAAGAAAGATCTAAATCAATCACCTAAGTTTACACCTCAGGAAACTAGAAGAAGAAAAAGTTAAATCCAAAGTAGGCAGAAGAAAAAAAAAAAAGAATTAGAGCAGAAATCAGTGAAATTGACAAAAGGAAATCAATAGATAAAATCAA
Organism: Ursus americanus; assembly: GCF_024610735.1. Classification (NCBI taxonomy): domain Eukaryota; kingdom Metazoa; phylum Chordata; class Mammalia; order Carnivora; family Ursidae; genus Ursus; species Ursus americanus. The sequence goes on along the minus strand of NC_142128.1, from coordinate 86,213,735 downwards.
TGAAATCAAATGCTGGCTCTTTGAAAATACCAATAAAGTCAATAAGCATCTAGCCAGAGGAAGAAAAAGAGAAATTGAGGACACAAATTACTAGTATCAGAAATGAAAGAAGGGTATAACTATGGATCCTATGAACATTAAAAAGTTAATAAAATGATACTATGAATACTCTATGCTCAAATTTGATACCCTCGATGATATGGACCAACTCCTTAAAAGATACAATTTGCCAAAACTTGCACAAAAAGAAACAGACATCTGAATAAGCCTGTATCTACTAAAGAAACTGAATCAAAATTAATAACTTTCCAAAACAGAAAGCACTATTTCAGATGGGTTCACTGCTGAATTTTTCCAAACATTTAAGGAAGAAATTATACCAATTCTTTACTATCTCTTTCAGAGGGCAGAACAGGATTACTTTCTAACTTATTCTATGAGGCCAGCATTTCCCTAATACCAAAACCAGACAGACATTGAGAACTATGAAAAGAAAATAAAACTATGGTCAATTTCTCTCATGAACATAGATGAAAAAATCTTCAACAAAATATTAGCAAGTTGATTACAACAATGTATAAAAAGAAAATCCTTCTTATCCCTAAGATTCTGACATACCCCTGGATGAGAAAGGTTTTCTTAGGCTACTTACTCATTTTGCAATGGTATGATGATAAATTTAACAACCACCTCTCAGGAAGTAGGGAGGGAAACTGATTTGTAGCATCATGGTGTAAATGCTTCCAAAAGTGTAAATGGTCCCACTATGGTCTGTGCCCAGCTAGCAATATGATGCCACTAAACTTTCAACTAGAAAGAGATACATGCTTTCATTTCTTGGCCCGAGGATACCACTGACATTATGCCAAAACAATAGTTAAATTCAATTAATTTAGGGACTGGGGAATAACTAGAGAAACAAAGCTGCTCTAATCAGGTGTTCTGTCTCTCTTGACTTTGATATATTATGCTACTATAATCAGCTTTCTAATTCTTTAAGATTAGAACAGTTTTGGCTTTGGCTAATTTTTTTTTAAGATTTCATGACAGTATTTTATTTACATTTACTAATGCAATGTAAGTTCTTTTTTTTTAGCATTCTTTTATTTGTTTATTTATTATTTATTTATTTATTTATTTATTTTAATAATAATTTTTATTATGTTATGTTAGTCACCATACAGTATATCCTTGGTTTTTGATGTAGTGTTCCATGATTCATTATTTGTGTATAACACCTGGTGCACCATGCAATATATTCCCTCCTTAATACCCATCACCAGCCTATCCCAGTCCCCCACCCCCCTCCCATCTGAAGCCCTCAGTTTGTTTCCCAGAGTCCATAGTCTCTCATGGTTCTGGAGGAGATTATGCTAAGTGCAATGTAAGTTCTGAACTGCAAATCAAGATACCCAGGATCTAAGCAAATTCGCTTAGGAATCAGATGGACCTGGATTCAAATGCTTGATTCGCTTTTTACTAGCCATGTGATGTGAGTGAATTATCATCTATTTCTATTTTCTGAATCTTAGTTTCTTCACTTATATGATAGGATGCAATACCCAGTGTACTGAATATCTATTTTATTTTGGTCTGTCAGCATCCCCCTACCCCCTTCTTTTAAACCATTTCAGCTAAGGCGTCTCTCCCAGGTATGCTCTATCACTGCAGCTCTTGGGGTTTGTTCAGTATGCTTATCAATATCCGAATGATATTATCTATTTATCATTCCAACTGGAGCAGTTAAAACAATGCCTTGAGCACAGAGTGGGTGCTCAATAAATATTTGTTGTATAAATGAATGAGTAAATGAGTGAATTAATGAACGACCAGACACTTCTATTCCATATGATTTCTTTCTGGCTGTCAAACAAGAAGCCTGCCCCTCTTGACACATGGTGGGTAGGTAGCTCAAACCAGTTATCCGAGTATCTGGACTTAGCTGAGTTCAGAGGTGAGCATGGGACCCGAACAAAATCAAACAGAGCTCCTTTTCAGAGGTTGATAGGAGTTCTGACAGAGAGAGCAAGACTCTTTTTTTCTGAGTCCTTAGATTATAAGGCCCCTGTGAGCCAGTAGCTGACAGCAGTCATTTTTTCCACTGCATGGAAAGAGTATAAAGGACAATAAAGCCAAAGAGAGGGAAGCAGAGATGAGAGATGGAAAACATGCTAGTAAAAACACTGGCCAAATCCCTGAATTCAATCAGACCTGAAAGTAGAATCTTCTACTTAAGCTTTTAGGTTTGGTTTCTGTTGCCTTAATCTGAAAGAGCCCTAAAATACCTATGTTGTAGAGTTGTTTTACAAAGTAAAAAACAGCATGTACGTAAAGCACCTAGCATGATTCCTAGAACATTACAGGTGTTTAGCGAATCGTTGCTATTATTATCTTAGCCCTCCCAAATTGTGTGTTCTGGGAAAGTTTTTAAATACCTTAGACTTAATTTTTTTTTTTACCTGAAAATGAATAGCTGCATTAGATATTAAGGTCCTTATTACTTCTAAAATTCTATGATTTTGTGAACACTTATGTTTTCTTTACATGATTAAAAATACACCACAGTTTGTGTAACATAAAGATATTCAACTAAATCAGGAATTTTACTTAACATTGATTAATGCCATACTCTTCATAACTTTATCAATAAGACAGAACGAATAACACAGAGGATGAGTATAGTCCAGGGTAGAGGCCATGACATCTTTTTACAGCAAAGAAGAAAAGGTAATTATAACCCCTTTACTGGAGTTAAAAATAGCCAACTTTTGCTCATCAGTGGATTCTCACCTGGGCAGGGCCTAATGTTGCACATGATTATTTCTACTGCATTTCCTTCACATGGTCGCCCACCATATTGAGCTGATGGATTATTGCAAGTTCTGGTCCTGGTTTGGTTGCCACGTCCACAACTCCTTGTGCATTCTTCCCAAGGGCTCCATTCTGACCAGCTACCATCCACTATACAAAGGTGAAACATTACACTGTCAGATACTTTGCAATTTAAAGCATTAACACTGAGACAGTCCATAGTTAGGGAACAGAGATGAATATCTGTTGAACATGTGCCTATCTGTTGACTAAAAAGTATACCTGGACACAGCTTACGTTGACAGTTTTGCATTTCTGAATCTGACCCTTGGCAAGGCTTCCCACCATTGGCTGGAAAGGGGTTGTTGCAAAGACGACTTCTCTTTTGGATGCCTTTTCCACAGGTGACACTGCAGGCTCTCCATGTAGACCACTGGGAATATCCGCCGTGAACTGCAAATAAAACATTGTACTTTGTCTCTGTGTTTGTAAACAACAAAACATAAATTGAATTTCATTCATGCACCAGGTTTAGAACTGAATCTATAATTGCTGAACAACTGCTTGTGGATGCTCTCCTTGACGGTAAAATTAAAATCTATACAGGAAAGAAGAATTTCAAATAGTTAACTACAGTTTCTTCCCGGCTCCAATCTTGACTCACATGGACATGACTGCTGAGAGAGTGAGAGACCCAGAAGTTCAAATACTGCTTATATTTTGGATATGTCATTCTTTAAAGGAAAATAAATGCATTGATTTCTGAGAATAAATTTGACTTAGTTTTGAATCAAAACTTCAGTTTGGGATTTTGAATTATTAGCTTGGTAGTTTAGTGCTCTAATCAGTATTGTTTTATTCTCTCCAGTCTGTAAATAATGTAATTTTTGTTCTATCTCCACAATCTAGAAGTATCTTAAGGGTAAAGGAGACTTAGACTAAGATGCTTAATAATTTTTATGATTCGGGTTGCCCCAGGTGCTATATATTTATTTATTTATTTTTAAAGTTTGTTTATTTATTTTTTTTTAGTAATCTCTACACCCAACATGGGGTTCGAACTCGCAGCCCTGAGATCAAGAGTCACATGCTCTTCCAATTGAGCCAGCCAGAGTAATAGTACCTCCGGGTGCTATTTAATATAAGTATCCCTCTGATCACACTCACCCTGGACTGTGACTGGCACTCTGACAAGGACAGAACCCATCAAGTTTCGAGCAACACATTCATATTCAGACGTATCTTCTTTCTGAGCAGCAGCAATATGTAATGAGTTGTTGGGCAACACATTAACTCGGTCATCCCAGGGGATAGAGTGCCCTTGACGGGACCATGTAATGGTTGGATGAGGCTCTCCAGTTGCCTGACAATTCAGTATGATTTTGTCACCAGCATTAATAACAGTTTCTACTGGCTCAAGAGTGATAATAGGAGGACCTACAGGAAAAAGAACACAGTGCTTCTTAGTTTTTGTAAAGTTATAGAACATTTTTATTAATATTCTAGAGTAACATTATTTTTAAAAAAATTAGGCTGATTTGTTTGTAAAACACTGTAGTTTCTCAACTACTAAGGTTGCAATGGCCACTGGTAGACTTTTCATAGCTCTGTCTTACTTACTAAATGTCCAAAATTTTAAACCCCTAAACGGATTAGCCTACAGCATGGGCTGTGCAGTCATACTTTCCAGGTTCAAGCTCTGCTTCTGTTCCTTAGGACCTCTCTGAGCATTTGTATCCCAGAGAATTCTTGTTAAGACTCCACTAAGATGATGTAAGCCTAACTCCCTGACAGGGGAAGCACATAATATTATTAGTACTATTGTTGTTATAATTGTTTTTGTCTTTTACATGGTGAACATTCACTTCTTTCCTTTACATCACTTTTTGAGGTAAAGAGTCATTATTAACTTTTTCTTTCATAACTGGTCATCATTCATATATTCAATAAACATGTATTGAGAGCCTACTATTTGCCAGGCATTGCGTTAGATGCCAAGGGTACAGAGATAATAGATATAACTTCTATCTCAAGGAGTTCACAGTGTGCTGATAAGACAGGTGAGTGATTAATTATTTAGCTGTTCTATAATATAGTTATAGAATTTAGTAATGGAATAGGTAGAATAATATTTAGTACAGAATAGGTAAATATGTGGTAATACAGAAGCATAAACAATAGTAACTTAATAGATCAAACAGAGGCATTCACTGAAAATGGAGAGCAAAAGGAAGATATTCAAGAATCATTAAGAAAGAAATAACAGAATTTTGTCATTGAATTGAGAGGAACTGACAACTAAAGGATCTGACTTGGACAATATAGTGCAGCTTGAGCAGTTCAGTAGGACATAGGTATCTCCGGGGACATTCATGTAGATATGTCTAGATGATAAGAGAATATCCCTATCTGCAGCTCAGAAGAGATACGGGCTAGAAATATAGATCTGTGAGTCCTTCACAAGTGGATAAGATTGCTTTGGAAGTGATTCTAAAATGAGAGGAAGAGGGCCAAAGACAGAAAATATTACAACATCATTATTTAAGAGATGAACAGAAGACAAGCCCATACAATGATCTTAAGAACCAATCACTGAGGTAGGAAGAAAATCAAGAGAGAATGGTATCCTGGCAATCAAAGGAAGGAGCTTCAAGAAGGGGGGAGAGGTTGACAGTATCTATAGTAGATCATAGCTGCTCAAGTAAAGTTGGAAAAAATGTAAAAGTAGCTGTATATAAACACTGGCAGAATGTTTATCCTGGTCTACAGTGTCAAGAAAGAATATGAGACTTCATGGAGAAGATGAAGCTTGAACTGGATTTTCAAAAATGGGTGATATTATGTATAGAAGAAGGGAGTCTACTTGGAGAGAAGGAAATAGCATGGAGATGGATTTAGCTTTGAACGGATGGTTCACCCCAGACAGCAGCAGCATACAAGGTTTTAAACATTTATTTAATCAGAAATGGGTTCACATTTGAATAGGTAAGCAAAGAGGAGCCTGTATATTCTTGAAAGGTGAAAGCTGTGATATAGGGGGCTTGAACTGAACAGTGGAATGATTTGTTCATGAGAAGTAATGAATATCAGATAATTCAGGGTCATGGCTCCATTTTAGATGGAGAAATATATCTGGAATAATAGAACATAAAAAAAGTAGAAGTAAAATGTGTTTTGTTGTGACATTAATATGCTAGGATTTTATGTAAAGATATGACTGACATGTTGTCTTTTAGAAAAGTAATTATTTCATATGAGGTTTGAACCTCTCAGTATCATTAATGCATTATTCATGTATATGTCCACATCATCTTACACAATACCTTCTTACTTGATGTTTATACTAACTTTACTCTAGGAACTTTCAGGGCTGGGGCTTTTACTTCTCTCCCAGCGTTCAGATTATATTGTGTGTTCAATAAACTGCTGCTGAATAAATTAAATGACTCAGATTAATCATTCAACACGTAAAGATAACATAATGACTAAATGAGCTCATGTTTTCCTTCTACTATGGTCAAAGAAAGTGTCAAATAAAACTCAGAATCTTAACTTCAATACCATATTTGAACATTTCCAATTGCCCATAAGGCTATAAATTAACTCAACAATAAAATTCCATATGTACATCTTTCATGGTTGAATTAATTCTACCAGTCACATAATGATCAGTTAAATATGAGTACTTTATCTAAATGAAAACATTGCTTCTGGTGCTTTAATTATGATTTTAAACAAATTACATTTTGGTTTTTATATGCCTCATGTACTTGAATCAACTTATTGTCAGTACATGTAAATAAACTAATCTAATGCTGCCTTTCATAAACCAGATCAGAGGAACACTCTTCCAGGAGAGATTAATTATTGTGACGCCCTACCTACATTCACCCAACAAAGAGGGGAGGAAAGTTTCATGAAAATAACATTTATTTGGGAAACATGGCATATTATACCCTTCTCTTGCTGAGTTATAACACATCAACATACTAACATTTCAGGAAAGATCTGTGGTAAAGAAACTTGGCAACTAAGCAGGACTTGGCATGTAGTAGGTGCTCTTTATATATTTGATAAATGAATGAACTTGGTTTAATCAATTTTTTCTCAGACTTGTTCAAACATGGAACTCTAATTTTTTCCTAATAACATCTCACAAGGCAATATTGTTTAATAAATATGTACTTTAATAAAACGTTGTCTTAGCAAGATATGGAAACAACCTAAGTGTCTGGTGATGGATGAATGGATAAGGAAAATGAGTATATATATGTATGATGGAATGTTATCCAGCAATAAAAAGGAGGAAATTCTGCCATTTGCTACTGCATGGATGGACCTGGAGGGCATTATGGTAAACTAAGTCAACAGAGATAAATAGGGTATGGTATATCACTTGTATGTGGAATCTAAAAAAAAAAAAAGTTGAATTCAAAAACAGAGTAGATTGGGGTAAATGGGTGATGTTGGTCAAAGGATACAAACTTTCACTTATAAGATGAATAAGTTCTGAGTGTATAAGGTATAGCATGGTGACTACAGTTAATAATACTGTACTGTATCCTTGAAACTTGTAAAGTGAGTAGATCGTAAGTGTTCTCACCAAAACAATCAGAACCAAAAAATGGTAACTGCGAAGTGATGGATGTGTTAATAAACTTGATTGTTGGCAATCATTTCACAGTGTATATGTATATCAAATTTTCATATTGTACACTTTAAATATATACAGTTCTATCAATTACACCTCAATAAAGCTGGGGGGGAAACACTGTCTTGGATATTTACTAAGTATCTATTATTAACTGCTAAATTTTAAAAAGTTAAAGTCTTAGATAATAGTAGTTTAGCAAATAACTGTTAGTAAATGCTAGTCTACAGCTTTTCTCAAAAGTGAATGAAGAAAACATAAATTTTTCCCATTAAATACTGAGCCTATTCACAAAATAAGTCTGTTCACTTAAATTCTCAACCCAATGATGCTATCCTCAGGTCAATCCTGAAGCGGTTCTGGAGACTGTCCTCCTGACTGCTTATACCGAGGTGCCTCATGATGAGCATGACAGTCCTGCCCAGAACACATAATTATTTCATGGACGATTGATAGCAATCAACCTAGAGGACATTTGAATTCATTTACTTTAGTCTTTACTTTTAATACATATTTTTAAAGTGCCACAAAATGATGTTTTTGTAAGCACATTACCAGAACCACGGTAAACTATGTGAAGGGTACTTGATTGAATATATTGCAAACCGACAGAAAGCTCTGCCGCCAAGCAACCACAATCTTGAACTGCATGTGTTAGATAAAACAGAAAAAGTATCTATCCAAAACTGTATCAATCTTGTGCTTTATAAAAAATTGCTCTATCAGCAGAAGAAAACTAAATTACATACACTCTGAAAGCTACTGATAATACACTTGCTATAAAGTTAAAGAAAATGAACATTCCTCATTAGGCAACATTCCTCCAATCAGGTGTTTACATAGAGTTGAATAAAGCAGCTTACTCTGCAGAGTCAGATTCATGCTGCGCTCCACCACCCCAGCGTCATTGGTAGCTACGCATGTATAATCACCAGCATCTTCATTCTATGGAAATAAGCAGTGTTTTATAAAAACGTGAGCCTGCAGAGCAGGGCAAATAACTTTTTTCACTATGAGGCTCCTATAAAATTTCATTTTTGGAAGGGATTTTCATGGAAGTAGACAGAACTACATATATTTAACTTCATAAATAGGTTAAAAAAAAAAAGAAAAAGAAGAAGAAAAAAAATTCCCAGCCTAAATGTTTTCAAAACAGCCTATTATTGCTCTCTGGGAATAATAATTGCTAGGCAACTGAAATAAAAATAACATTTTTTATAATCTTCTATCCAAAATTATCTCACTGAAGAAAAATGCCTATGCTATTCTTCCAGATATCTTTTCTCTTTCTTTTCTTTTCTTTTTTCTTTTCTTCTTTCCTTCTCTTCCTTCCTTCCTTCCTTCCTTCCTTCCTTCCTTCCTTCCTTCCTTCCTTCCTTTTTTAGAGAGAGAGAGGAGGAGGAGAAGGAGAGAGAGAATCTTAAAGCAGACTCCACTCTCAGCATGGAGCCCAACGTGGCACTTGATCTCACAACCCTGAGATCATGACCTGAGCTGAAATCAAGAGTTGGACACAACTGGCTGAGCCACCCAGGGGCCCCCTTATTTCAGATACCTTAAAAAGCATTAAAATAATGAGGACAATTAACAAACACTGAGACCTTTCTAATGGGGGTTATTTAAAAAAAATTAAGGGTGGTCCCTATCTAGACAGCGTGAACTTCAGGAGTGAAAGGAAAAACTAACTTACTGATAATGATAAATCACAGAATATAAGTCACAAATTTATAGATATATGGTATAAAAAATAAGTACTCCGCGAGGTTAGATTTGGTGACTAATTAGAGCCACAAATTTTGCTAAAAGTCTTGTGAATAGGAGAATCCATTAATAGAAACACGAAGTCAGAAAGGAGAACTGACTTGCAGGAAGTAGAGGAGGGTGGGAGAAGAAAGACAGATGTTTAATTGCAGGTGTCAATGTATTATCCAGATGGAAATTTTCAATGAGAAACTGTAAATGGAACTTGGAAGAGTTTCAGGGTTGGAGATAAATATTTAAGAATCTGAAATTGTATGGTAAAAATAATTAGTATTAGTATTAACATTGGTGGTATTAGAAGAAGTACCAAGGACTTCAAAAGTAGTAATACTTGTGTAGAGGAAAAGGGGGAACATGGTAATGAAGAAATCTAAGTCTTATTAATGTTACAGCAGCTAAAGGTAGAAATCATCTCAAAATTTAAAGGACAAGGAACAACATCTCATGGTGAAATAAAACCCAGGAGAATGAAAGATTAAGAGTGATTCACTGGATTAGGTGATTAAATATTGTATTTTAATTATTATTTCAATTAATTCAACAATGTGATAAAAAATTACCCATATGTAATCTAGTTGAGAAATTTTAAGATAAAATATCTCATTCACTTCACCCCAAAATTAGAATAACTTAAAGCAACACTCATTTTCTGAATTACTGAAGCTTTTGGAAAGCCTGAAATTGTTATCGGCTTAGTGGTGAAAGCTGCCCTATTATTTATTTGTAATTGTGTTTATAATTCTTCAATTTCCTTGCTCTAATATAAATTTGAGGAAGTTATCTAATGATGCTAAATAATAATAGATCAATGGGAACAAAGCAGCAGAGTTATTTTGTTGCTTGTATTTCTTTGAAAAGGCTAAAAATAATCAATTTGAACCACTGTTTCAGTTTTTCATAAAAACCCACTGATTCAGATTTTATGATTTTTTAAAAAAGATTTTATTTATTTGTTTCAGAGAGAGAGTGAGCACAAGCAGGGGGAGCAGCAGGTAGAGCAGATAGAGGGAGAAGCAGGCTCCCTGCTCAGCAAGGAGCCCAATGTGGGACTTGATCCCAGCACTGTGGGATCATGACCTGAGCCAAAGGCAGTCACTTAACCAACTGAGACACCCAGGTGTCCCTCAGAATTTATGATTTAATTAGGAATGCAAGAGAAATTTGTTTCATTCATGGTGTCTATAGAGAGGCATTAATTGTGGAGTTTAAAGTGCCCATTAATAATTTCAGTGTGACTTACTACAGTGCCATAAATGGCCAGGGAGCCATTGACCAGTTGACGGATTCTGTGGTTAATTTCAATATCCACCCCCTTCCTGCTCCATTGGATGGTTGGGGCAGGATCTCCTTTCACTTCACAATTCAAGACTGCATTACCACCAAGTGGTTCAATCCAGTTTGAAGGGTAATCACCTTTGAAGACAGGAGGTTCTGGGAAACAGCAACAGATAATTGTAAGTAAAAGGAAGCTCTGATCATTTCTTTGTGATTTTGACCTAATATTTAGAGAGACAATTTAGTGAAAGGAGAAGCCACTTTTGAACCCCATGAATTTTCAGAATCAACTGCTCATGCTAATCAACCAGATAATTTGATTAGTTACAGTCATCTAAGCAGATAATTCTGTTTTATACCAAATGATCTCTTTGCTTACCTACTTTTGAGTTGAACGTTGGTAATTTTTTATTTCTTATGAATTTGCACATCTGTGAAACAGGACTAGATGGATTAATAAACTGAAGTTACAGTGTATTACTACATAATAAGGAAGCAAAATGCAAACTATTCATTATAAATAAATGATAAATTAAAGATAGAGCATGCTTACCTACCTTTCACATAAACAAATCCAATTGCCTTCACAAAACCAACGCTGTTCTCTGCAGTGCACACGTAAGTACCTGAATCCTCTTTTGACACTCTTTCAATAACAAGCTCACTGTGTCCATTAACACTGTCAAAGTGGGCTGAAAGAAACAAGTCAGGAAACGACAAAATTCCTCTCAGTAACTAAGAAAACAATCACAACAGCTCAATATTTTGCAGGTTGGATTTATGAGTTGGTCAGCAATTGAACTAGGGACCTCATCATGATATTGGAGGGGAGAGCCTTTTCCACAGATTTCTTCCCCTGAGCTATTTGCCATGTCTCTAGGCACTTGTTTGAAGAATGAAAAACAGCAGAAGGAACAGGAAAAGAGAATGAAAATAAACATCTTTTAAAATTATTTTAGATTTAAAGTACACCTTTCATCTCAAAGTGTTGCCTAAATCTGGCTCATACTCTCTGGGTTTCAAAAATCTTTCATTCAGATGTATGACATTTTCCAATTCATTTATCTCACCACCTCTTTTCCTCCCAAACAATTTACATAAAAAACATGAAAACCTTTTCAGTTGTAATTCAACGGACTTGGCAAGTCAGAGGGGAAATCATGAAAACATATACTAGTTAGGTAATAATAACAACATGATTAAATTTGTAATAATTTAAATTTCTCCATAAATGGTGATGACATAAATATTTATAAAGGTAGTTATAATATTTGGAATCGAGAATAAGGTAAACATGCTAATCCTCAAACAACTTATACTAAATAAGTTTCTGATTAGACCCGCAAATACCTATTTATGTTAGTGTGTTTACCTAGCATACTTTCCCCCATTCAAATTATTTCAAAAGATTTCATACTGTTGAATATTAAGTGGAAAATCAAGCTTTAAAAATTTAAATAGCTGAATTAGTATTACAGTGTCAGAAAACAGTACTGATTAGATTTTTTAGACTTTATTTTTCCTTGGGGAGGTATATTATTATTACTAAGGTAATACAGTTGATGAATTTCAGTCATTAACATAAATCTTTATAATAGAAGAATTCAAGCTTACTATTTCTTTTCTAGGAAGACATCTATTAAATGCTAATAGTGCAGTATTTCAGAATTCAATTTTGGGTATGACAACTTCTTATTAACTGATAACATCTTTGTGCTGATGACAAAGTCTAACAAATAAGGAGACACGTGTCCTCCCACAGATGAGTGCTTCTGGGTTCCAGGTACTACTTTAACATGTAGTGCACACAGTGACCAAAAATTTTCTACATAATTGACTTACATTATAAGAGAGGTTAATAGATGTTAATTCATACAGTGAGAAGCAGAGCGCTCCTCTGTAAAATTAGGTGAATCTTTACAACAGTAGCCACCTTAATCCATTTATCAGGGAGGATAAGTTTAGGTACCTGTGTATACAATATTGTCTTCTCCTGGGGGAAGGAGATTATTTTAAGGTAAAAATGTCTACGAATATCCTGTCACATATGGTCCTGTGATTAACTTATCCTTCAAAAGAATGAAAAAAAAACCATATATACTGGGTATAGGGTAAAATCCAGGTAAAGGTATACATTTTACAGAACTTAAAGCAATCCATTTTTCACGTAACTTTTTTTTTTAGAGTTTATTTATTTATTTGAGAGAGAGAGAGCGAGCATGGGGGGAGGGTCTGAGGAAGAAGGAGAGAGAGAATCTCTCAAGCAGACTCCCTGCTTAGCATAGAGCCCAGAAGTGGGGCTCTATCCCATACCCTAAGATCATGACCTGAGCTGAAACCAAGAGTCAGATGTTCAACTGATGAGCCACCCGGGTGCCCCACCTCTTCATGTAACTTTTCAATCAATGCCCGCAGCTGAAGCAAATGGAGATTGGTTTAGAGTTCTTTATGGGTATATTTATTTACTTAAAAATTGAATTACCAACCTGGGATAATATTGTTATTGAAAGTCCATGTTAACTTGGGCAATGGAATCCCAGTGGCTTTACAGCCTAATCGTAGCTGTTCTCCTTTATTTAATGACACATCTCCAGGAAGTTCAGTAAAAGTGGGGAGAACATGTACAGTCAGGCTGACCATGTGTGTGTCTTCCCCTGCAGCATTGTTAGCAACACAGGTATAGGTGCCAGAATCCTCCGGCTTAAATAAAGAAAGATCATAGTGTTTAAAATTACATAATTTTACATCATATTCCATAAAATACATAAAATTGCATAGTTTGGTTCCCAAAGGAGCACTCTTATTTAAAGACAGTTTAAATTTCCATCTTGTAGTCTGAGCCAACTGGCCAGCTTTTGGATAACATAATTTAAAATGTATAGGAGTTGAAACAAAAGCTCATACTCTACAGAACTATAGCATTTTATAGTAATAAGATCTCAGAAAACTTTACAAAAGTTCTAAAGTTTACTACACATCAAGTGTACTGCAGCTCCACAATGTACAGATAAAGAGCACATAATTTCAAAGGTTGGTAGCATCTTGACAGCATAGCTGGCTCTCTTGGTAATGTGGACTGAAGACCACCACAATTATCAAAGGAAACGGAGAGTGGATGGGCAATACTACCTGCAATTCTGAAGTTTCACTTGATAAATGCAACGGCCAGTCTTGGCACTCATCTTACTAGATGTACTGGAACGGCATCATTTGACACCCCATCTCTTCAAAACCATGTCTTCACTCGGCTTCCAGGTTACCCCCTTCTCCTTGTTTCCTTCCTACCTCACTGGTTGCTCCATCTCTCTTTCCTGTTTCCCTTCAATATTAACGTCTTGATGTGGGCATGCAAGAGGGCTCAGTCTTTGGTCCTCTTCTCTATCTGCATTTGGTTCCTTAGTGATGTCATCCAGTCTCATGGCTTTAAATACTATCTACATGCTGATGAGTACCAGTATTTGCAGCCCAGATCTTTCTTCCAAACTCCAATTACATCGAACTTCCCATTTTCACCTCTCTGCTTGTATGTCCAAAACACATCTCAAACTCATGTCCAAAACTAAACCCCCAATTTCCCTTTCACCATCTTGTTTCATCTGTAGCCTTCATCATCTCAGTTGATGGCTTTGTCCTTCCAGTTGTTAATGCCTTTTGTTCTCAGGCATCTCAATCATCTGTACTCTTCTTTTTCACACTCCAGTGGCAATCTAGCTAGGAAATCCTAGTTTCAGAGTATATGCAGAATCCAGCCACTTCCCTCCCCTTCTCTGTTAACATAATTTCTCCTCAGACTCCAAACCATCTTCCCAACAGGTCTTTTCTGCTTCTACCCTTGCCTCTGCTCATTACAATAGTCAACATAGTATTGCAAAAACATAAGGCAGGTAACATTGATCCCAGGCTCAACACTTGCAATGGATTCTAATTTTATTTAGAGTAAAAAGCAAAATTATTATAATCTACAAGCTACTACATGATCTGGCTTGCTTTCTTTTTCTTTCTTTCTTTCTTTCTTTCTTTCTTTCTTTCTTTCTTTCTTTCTTTCTTTCTTTCTTTCTTCTTTCTTTTCTTGTTCTTTTTCTTCTTTGCTTTTACTGGTCTCCTCTTCCTTCAATATATTAGGCGTTTCCCACCTTAAGTTCTTTTGTCTAGATATCTGAGAGAAGAACATCCCAGTTTTACCTGCCTGTCATGCTCTTCCCCCAGATATTTGCTTGGTTAACTCAGTTCCTTTAAGTCTTTCTCAAATGTCCCCTTCCCAAAGGAGATTTACCCTGACTATCCTTTTAAAAAATGTAACCAGTACTCCTCCAAATTCTGATCCCCTTTACTCTGTTCTTTTTATTTTCTTCTGACTTATTGTACACATTGTTTATTATTATTGGATATATTATGTATTATTATTTTTTATTGTCTATCTCCCTCCTCCAGAAATAAACTGCATAAAGGCAAGGATCTTTGTCTTTTGTTCCCTCATGTATTACTAGTGCATAAATCAGTGCTGGTCACACAGAAGGTATTCAATAAATATTTGTTGAATTAATGATTGAATGCTTCTGAGTGCATCATGTCCCATTGCAGACTTTTCCTTCTTTTTTAAAAGTTTGAGAATATTTTTTTTTGTAATGAAACATTAAAGAATTGCTTGGAAATGTAGCATAAAAATTGTAATCACTACTAGTAGATATAATCTAAATTTGGTTGGAAGCATACTTTTTTTTAAAGGGCAAACAGGAATAAATTATATTCTCTGTAAAGGTCTCCCCACCTCCAAACCATTTAGCTCTTCTTAAATTCTCAGGTTATAACAATTTAAGCTCAAAATCAAGGATTTTATGAAAGTGAAGCACTTAAAAATCTGGATTATACATATACAAATCACAGGTAGATTTCTACTTATCATTTGAGTCCATCTGGTATTTATAAACTACTTTATTGCTATTTTTTTAAACATATCTGAGTCATTGTCCCACTAAAAGTCTAAACTTTTCTTTCTCATTTAATTCCTTCCGGTCTACAAGTGTAATAAAGGGCCCAAATTCAACATTCCTGAGCCCGGGGGTAATCCCACTAAAGATATTTACTGGCTTAAACGAACAAATTTATCCTTATTTTATCAATTCTAAAATTCATATTTTTAACTTTTAATATCCCTGAAACTGGGATACAACTTAAAAACTGATGGCCTTCTCTAGTTTACTTAACTATACTTTTTCTTTCTTTGTGGTACATAAAATAATGGCACATTTATAACCGATTTGAATAAAGACAATTTCTGCTGGCACATGTGGTTGAGTTAGGGCCCTAGTGACACAGCCAATCACTAGGGTTACCTACCGGATAATCCCAGGAGTCTGGCTAATGGCTGAATTTACACTATTAAAGTGAATGTAATCAATTTTATTATTTTAATTTGTTCAAATTTAATTCCACAAAGATTTTGTAATGAAGTTTAGGTATTCTGAAGGACAAGGAATAGGAATAAGATATGCACGAAAGCTCTGAAAGTGATTCACATTCTAATCACGTTTCGTATCTGGTGCCAAGTATTGATGCTCTCAAACCACACAAGAAATTTTTTTAAAAGTCAGGTAGTATACATAGATACACATTCTTCTCCAGTGGGCTACCACTGAAAAACTGGGATGCTGCTGATAGCTACTATTCTGTAGACTGGGTAAGTACCACCTAAGACTATTCAAAAACCTTAGCTTGCATGGATCCCTAAGACTTTAGTTTCCTTGTTAATGATTAGAAAGGGTTATTCAAAATCCTGGAAAGAATAGAAAAACTGTTTTTCATATCTGCTTAATAACGCATCAGATATTCTTATATCTCCACTCTTCTAATCATTTCCGTACATGGTTACAAGCATGGACTATAACAGAGGTACTTAGAATTTTTCCTGATAAACGAATTTCCACAAAAATAAAATAATTGTAGAAGGAGGCCATTTATGAGTTTCTACTATCTGTTAAATATTATTCTTAGACCTGGGCCATAAAATGAAACGTGTAAAATTCATTTTTTGGCCTGAATTTATAAGAGTATTTTTCTTTCATTATTAAAGAATATATTTCCAGGCTAAGTTACTAAAAGTAAAAGGGTGAATTACCAGTCTGGTTTTAAGTATCTATTCACATCTATTAAACTTACCACAACATTTTCCAGAATAAGTTCTCCATAGGGTTCAATAGTATATTTTCCTAACAAGTTAGCTAAAAGAACATTGTCTCTTTTCCAATTAATTGCTGGTGTGGGGATTCCATCAGCCACGCATGGAAGAACGGCTTCTGAATTCTCATTGACCGTGTAGTGTACTTCCGTACTTCGGATTCTAGGAGGTACTAAGAAGAGTTTTAAAAAAAGATAGTCATTCAGGGTGTTGAGTTCAATAATATCCTTATTCACACAGAATACTGAGACAAAAAAGACTCTTTTGAGGATAAATTCGCTGGAAATAGTAAAATAAAATAAAATAGTAAAATAGCTATAGCAAGAACTCTAATGGATTTGAACTTATTGAATATATTCACTATCAGTTTCTAAGCAAATGATGTAGAACTAGATTAGAAATCTTTAGATTTTATTTGGCTTCTTAACTTTCTCTTACTTAAGTTTCTTATGCTTTATTGCAGTGAAGTAAAACAGACTAGAGCAACAAAATACAAAAATGCTTCTACAGTTGAATAATCACTGGATTTGTATCACACACATATTGTGAGAACAAGCAAATAAAAGTCACCAGTCTACACAACACTCACCCCATATTGAATACCACAACGTGCTACAGAAAAAAAAAAATTATTCCAGTATTTAACGTATAACAACAAATGCAAGTAAAACCAGGTCAAGACATTTAATTCAGCTTTTATACCACCATAGAGGAAATTTTTATAGTGATTTCAGAACTCTACGCAAATACTTTCTGGACTGGAATTTAGGCAATACAGAAAGATCAAATGACTATTTAAATATAATAACAAATACCTTAGTGGACTTGGAACTAAGGTATTTACTTCTAAAGAAAAGGCTGAAAACTGCTAAGAATACTTGGCTCAAAAAGTAAAATACACTCCCCTCCAAAAACTATAACTTTTGGAATTATTCAAACATATCAGTGAGAAATAGATCAATTTAAATGACATTCTGAAAAGTGACAGGACAAAAGTTGTATTCAGCAAAAATTATTTTTTTGATTATATGAGTAATATAAACCATGTATGAATGATTATACACACAGACAGTCAATAGGGAAAACACAAAAATCTATTTTGCTGAATGGTATGTTGTAAATATTTGATTCATTTTTAATTAATTTGTACTGTATTTTTATCATCTTCATTATCCTGGGGGTTGATATTTCAATTTTACCAGTGGTGATGAAGTTGCAACATTAGTACATTTATTTCCTTCTTTTTCAAAATGAAAATTTTAAGGTTATGATTTTACATTTGATTTTAACTTTGGCCCACGCACCACACATTTTGATATATAGTGTCCTTATTTTTATCATTTTCTAAATAGTATGAAAATGAGAACATATTCTTTGACCTACTTGTTAACTAGAATGGTATTTTTAAATTTGCCTGGGGTTGGGTTTTGGCATTAAAAGTTTATTACACATGTTTAGCTTTATTGAATGTGAACAGGAATCGTGGCCTTATTTTTAAATCATATTAATGATTGACTTGTTGTTTAGTATCTGGTTAATTTTGGTAAACTTTGCACAAATTTGAGAAAAAGGAGTATTATTTATTTGAGGCTAAAGAACTAATGTGTATTAATTAGTTCAATTATATGAACTGAAAGCAGGTATAAACCAGGGAAAGTATTTAAAAAACTCATACATGGTGATTTAAAATTTGGGGTATTATTTCTTTATTCAATTAAAATTGTGTCTGCTTGAAATCATCACTTCAACTATGAAGTCATAGGAAATTCAAACACAGCTGGAGGATAAAAACAGCTTTCACAAATTTTTTTAAAAAGGAAAAATCAGAGACTCATCATTAAAAGAGTTACCTCTGAAAATAGTAGTTGGAAAGAGTTTAATTGACTTATTGTGTCCTCACACTGATATTAATGGGCATTTTATCTTTAAAATACACAATAACAATGAAAATATTTCAATGCTGATCCTTATTTTGTTAGTTGTCTGACTACAAAGAAAAAAAGATTTTTCTATTATAAAAATACACTTGTAAATATTTTGCTACCTTAAAATAATAAATCGAATAGATTTCTAACTCTCATTAGTTTCACACTATATAATGTAGCTCATAGATTAGTTTTGAGTGAAGATCATTTGCAAGTTGAGAAGTAAGCAGAATAGTCACAAAACACATGTGGATCCCATAAGTGGGATCTACAGCCAAAGTATAAATACTAATAATCACAATATGAGGGGATTATTGGCAACACATTAATTTTTTGGGGTTTCTTAATAAAATCTCTCTTTCTTTCTCACACACACATCATCATAGCCTTTCTTTTGACTACACAACTAATCAGAGCCTGCATATTAGAAAGGGTAAGTATACCTACACACACACACACACACACACACACACACACACACACACCCCACTTTGGATTGCTGGTTTTGCTTGGCTTTGACTTTCATCATATTTTTTTCTCAGTGGTCTTTTGTCTTTGCCATGGCAATGTAGCAGATTGAAATAATTAATGTTCAATCACCTACCATGGACAGTGAGCTTGGTGCTCGTGCTGCTCGATCCTGCCACGTTAGCTGCCATGCACGTGTACTGGCCGGCATCATCGGGCTGAGCAAATACTATTTGCAGAGCCCCAGAGCTGAGGATGCGCTGGCGGATTGACTCCACAATTGCATGCCCATCTTTATGCCAGGTGATATCAGGTGGTGGGAGGCCATCTGCCTCACACGGTAGGGAGATGGGCTTGTCCACAGCGGTGATATATTCCTTTGGATGGGGGCTAATGACTGGAGGAACTGAAAGACACAAAGTATAAACTTCACCCTAAAAGCATAAATGTACCATGTACACATGACAGTATCACTCTAGCAAAGGGAAGTCACACTGAAAAGAAACGAAATATTGACTTTACCATATTATCATCAAAGGATCACTATACTTTGTTTTCACTAGAAAAGAAAATTCTTTCAGCCATTTTCAGAAAATTATTCTCTGCATAGTTAACAAATGTAAATGATAATCAATTTTAAATGAGGATATAAACATATATTCCCAAGGTACTGCATGTCTAGAAAATTTAGGTTGTGTCAACAGAGGCATTTTCTTTCTTTATTTTTTTTTTATTTTTTTTTAGAGGCATTTTCTTTAACATACTATATTATGTGATTCACTTCAGCTACTTAAACTTTCAGAATAGACCCCTTCAAGGTTTGGAAATTATTTAATGGTTTAGAGACAGTTTTACTCAAATTTTTCCTGCAGTACTTAGTGTCTCAAATACAGTGGCCATATTTAACCAAGTATTGTTTGACTGACTGAGTAAATAAATGAATAGATCATGGAAAATAATTATATATATAAAACACTTCCTACTTCTGAAAGCTGTGGAATGGCTTACAATAAGGCAGTCTCTTCCTAATGTTTCTAGTAGGTTGATTACCACTTAGGTATTAGTCTGGATATTTTGTTGAGCCTCAAAGAAATATTAAATAATCATGAGAGAACAATCAAGAACAAGCATGCAACAACTGACCACAAGCACACAGGAAAGAAAGGAGAGGGTAATCCATCCGTGTCAATGCAAGTCCAGAGACAGTGACAAGGTGAAGAGGCTAACAATGACAGTAAAAATATCCCTTCAAGCATGTGCAGGCGAAACCCACCAAAAAGAAAAAAAACTATCACCCATTCAAGAAAGCTTAAGAGGAAAACAAGGCAAACAATATTCATTGTTACCACATATTGACTGAGAAACGGAATCAGAAATGAGATCTCTGAGATCTC